>NC_138767.1:16305035-16677996 GCF_965113315.1 Podarcis vaucheri
GGACGTGGCCCATTGGGTAAGGGCGGCGACAGTTTTTCTTTTTTGTCCCCGTCGCAGCCAATCACGGAGCAGAGATTTGACTGACGGGGGGCAAAGGCGGCTTGGGAGGAAAAAAAGGGCTGAAGAGAGGAAGCTTTGCGGGGGGTGAGTGCTGAGGCGAGAGCGAGAGGGGGAGGGGAGGCCGGTCCTCTCCCCCCCTCGCCAGTTCCCGCGCTTTTTTTCCTATATAGATAACGCGAATGTCAAAAATAAATGAGATGCGATCTGTATTTCGGTTCTAGAAATATGTATGCAGGGACAAATGTTACACGGCTCTTATCTAAACCCACATTGATCTATCTCTCCCTTTCCTCTGAAGCGCAAAGCCCTCGGTTTAATCCACGACGACCTTGCGAGGTAGGCTCGCCTGACAGGAGGCAGCTCCGTGAGCTTTAACGGCTGAGTGGGGAATTTCATATTTCCCTAAGATTTACGGTATATGCACCGCTTCATAGTAAAACAAAAATCAGAACAGAACACCTCAGAGCAAAAAAGATAAAACAACAAAACGTATTTATGCCTCGGCTATTACTTCAGTGGATATTTTTATTCTGTTTATAGAACTGTTTCTATACCACCCAATAATAATAATGATCCCTATGGTTGTTTTTTTTGGTAAGCTGCCTTCAGTCAAGGAAAAAGACGGGGCGTAAATAAATATATAACAATAGTTACTTCAATGGATATTTTGTCTATAGAACTGTTTCTATAACACCTAATAATAATAATCTTGTTTTTAACTGTTCTTTTTTTGTAAGCTGCCTTCAGTCAAGGAAAAAGGCGGGGCGTAAATAAACATATAACAATAGTTACTTCAGTGGATCTTTGTTTACAGAACTGTTTCTATAACACCTAGTAATAATAACAATAATAACCCCTGTGTTTTTAGCTGTTCTTATTTTTTATTTGTAAGCTGCCTTCAGTCAGGGGAAACGGCGGAGTGTAAATAAATATACAGCAGTAATGATGATATGGACTCAAATGCACAAGAAGGGAGAGTCTGACTAAACATTAGGAATAGCTTTCCCTTAAGAAAACTCCATTGAGTTTTTTAAAATAAGAGGTTGGATGACCACCAGGGATTCTTTGGCTGTGATTTCAGCATTGCAGGAGGCTCAATTAAATGACCATGGGGTGTTGGGATCCTTTGAACGCTACAATGTTATTGTTACGGCTAAAATCTGGGTGCAGGGCTACTCTGCCACCCAGCTCGTCGGACTAGGTCCGCGGGTCCATGTGGAAGAAAATGAGCTCAGCCGGAAGCAGGAGCAAACTGCAGAAGATCCAAGTTTATTGCGCAACAGGTTCAAGGCGGGATTGAACAGCGAGAAAGGGGTGACATGAACTTTTGAAATTTCCCTCCATATCCCAGAATGCAGTGCAAAATACATCCCAGTTACATCATGAATACATTAAGAGGTTGGGTTACACAGATTACATATGGAGGAGGGAGGGGGGAATATGCAGAGAGCTGGAGATATGGAGGAGGGAGGGTGGAATATGCAGAGCTGGAGATATGCGCAGATAAGCACATCCTGAGAAGACAATGGTCCATGTATGCATAGTCTGTCACCTGGCATTGCCCGGAGGAAAGGCTTGGCAGAGTGATTTGACAGGATTAGGGTCTTGACACCTTGCTTGAGGGATTATGGAGGACAGGGGAGGTGTCATGGGGTCCTAGAGAAATTGAGCAAATTGGCACGTTGATTTTCTATGAATTTTATAGATTTTAGTCCCTTTTGACATTGACAACTGGAAATAAATGGATATATTGTAGCGAAGAAGGAGGTGAAGAAGACATGCCCCCCCTTCCGTATCAGTTATGAATATCAGGGTGTTTTACAATGCAAAAACATAAGACATCCTTTTAAAAAAATGCAAATAGTTGTTGACTGGCTAGTCAAAGCAAGCCTGTCCGAATATAGTAAAGCAGCCTTGTTTGTTTATGGGTTTTATCCTGTAATAAAATGTTTCTGAACCGTCAATACATGTGTAGAAGAATATTGCCACCTGCACCCTGCTGGTTATGATGCCAGATGTATAATGTTGCCAGATACAGCTTTAATGCAGGCGCAGAAAAAGCTAAACTTGCTAGAATGTCCTCTCCTCTTCAACAGTTAAAAGCACAAGATTTCTTGCCCTGGTACCCAGTATGAAAATGTCACAATATAATTCAGTGCCTATAGCTATAAAGTACTCCTACTAATATAATTGCAAGTGTTCTGCCTAGTTGTAAACACAATTTAACAGTTACGTAAAAACTGCAATACACTTTTTGGGGTGGGGGAAGGGGACGACAGTCCAACCCTGTGATATGTCAATGAAAAATGTTGACTAATGTTAAGGATTTAAATCAGTGCTTTCTAATCCGAATGGTTTCTTTAATTGCCACAAAAACCAAGATGCAGTCTCCCATTGAACTCAGTGGGACTTACTCCTGTGAAAATAAAAATAGGATTGCACTGCAGTGCAGTCTTATTTCATCTCATACGTTGGTGTATTTTGCAAAATGGCTTGTCCTAGATAAATAATGCAACAACCGATACTTGTGGAGATTAAAATGCAAAAATGTGTTTTATCTTCGGCCACACAAGCCGAATCTTGGGGGCGAGTTTACATAAAATAAAGGTAGCAAGTCTTATGTACCGTAATATTAGCAACAATACCTGCCTTCCGCCCCATAATTTGTATAAAATATAAATTGTGAAGTGAATTGTCAGCTTGTCTTGCGGGGAATGGAGAAGGATCAACACATACTATGCTAAGATGTTTTCTATTTGGTTTCCTGACTTTCCAGGTTGCTCCACAACTGGTGGGCATTTCTCTTTGAGCTTACTGCATGGGATGGCAAGGGGTTTCCTGGCCCAGACGGTTACCGTGGTTTCTCTCACTGTGACTTTAACTGCTGTTGCTGCTAAGTCTTCCTGCACTTACTTCTACCCACTATTTCAAGCAGCCAGGAATCTAGCCTACAGGTATTTGTTCCAAGGTCTAATATTACACTCCTGCTTTCTACATAGATCAGTGAGCAAGGGCTCCTAGATGTGTGGGGAATAATGTCAGAATGATAATGCTGGTAGCCTAATAGTTTTCACAGCCGACTTAATTGTATTGATATGGAAAATTAATAAAATGCATTTTAATTTTATACATTTTAAATGTAAGCATAAGGA
Organism: Podarcis vaucheri; assembly: GCF_965113315.1. Taxonomy (NCBI): domain Eukaryota; kingdom Metazoa; phylum Chordata; class Lepidosauria; order Squamata; family Lacertidae; genus Podarcis; species Podarcis vaucheri. The sequence goes on from NC_138767.1 coordinate 16,308,248, forward strand.
ATTCTGAGTTATTCTAGCTAGCGCCTTTAAGCTCCTTGGCTAGAATGTTGAAAGCTGGGAGCAAGTTTGCTTCTTGGTGGAACAACTGCGTAGTGGAAATGGAGCCTGCAACAAAACGTTGCAGTGTATTCTCGCCGCCTAAAAGCAGTGCTCTTATTCAGGTTTCCAGCCACCACACCTTCCTCCAAAATACTCCATTCCCTCTCTCCCTGTCCGCTAATTGTCCTTTGCTGACTTTCTTTTCCAACTAACATTCAGTGTTCCATGGCTACTGATCATACTCAGTGTTCATTAGTGGTGATGGTGAGTTTTCCCTTCGGTGTGCATTTTAACCTTTATGCACATTTGTTGTTGTTTAGTCGTTTAGTCGTGTCTGACTCTTCGTGACCCCATGGACCAGAGCACGCCAGGCACTCCTGTCTCCCACTGCCTCCTGCAGTTTGGTCAAACTCATGCTGGGAGCTTCGAGAACACTGTCTAACCATCTCGTCCTCTGTTGTCCCCTTCTCCTTGTGCCCTCAATCTTTTCCAACATGAGGGTTTTTCAAGGGAGTCTTCTCTTCTCATGAGGTGGCCAAAGTATTGGAGCCTCAGCTTCACGATTTGTCCTTCCAGTGAGCACTCAGGGCTGATTTCCTTCAGAATGGATAGGTTTGTTCTTCTTGCAGTCCATGGGACTCTTAAGAGTCTCCTCCAGCACCATAATTCAGAAGCATCAATTCTTCGGCGATCAGCCTTCTTTATGGTCCAGCTCTCACTTCCATACATCACTACTGGGAAAACCATAGCTTTAACTATACGGACCTTTGTTGGCAAGGTGATGTCTCTGCTTTTATACCACCTCCTTATTTCTCAGTAACTGTGGTTTGGCTGCAATCCTATCATCATTCACCCATGGCTCAGTAGCAGAGGAAGCAATATTGCCTTTAAAAAAATGTATCTCCCTAACTAAAACAACTAGAAATGTACTTTAGTTCTTCATTTTCATTTTTTTTAAAAAACCCTGCTAATTTATTAAGGAATGACCTTCCCCGCTTAAAATGGGGAGCGCCCTTTGCGTGGACGCGTGCAGCCCCTAGATCTGGAGCGGCTCCAACAGCATAGGCTTGGCTTTGCCTTCCCTCAGGTGGGATACCTGGAGGTCTCCACCTACCTCAGTCAGTTGTCCAATCCCACCTGGGGGAAGCGTTGCCAAGGGGACCAGGCCAGGTAGGGGAGGGATTACCTGCCCACACAATAGAGGGAGGATCTTACCTAGGAATCCTCACTTGGCTCCAGAGCTTCTCCTGGAAGGACGTCAAGGACTTCCTCGCTCCAAAGGTAAGCCTGGGGCCTTTGGCCTCCCCCCCCCCGCGACAGGGTTCCCAAGGGATAGCGGGGGGGGGGGGGACGGATTTAAGGATCCCCTTTTAAAGGGGATCCTTTTCCCTAGGCGGGCCCTGATGCCCCAGAGTGCTGGGTGGTGGCACGGGGACCCCTCTGGCTGCCCCCCATGCCTACGGGGGCGTGTGGGCTGCGGGGGGGGGGGAGGCAATGCCACACGCGGCCCTTCCCTTTCCTTGGTTTTGTTTTGTTTTTTTGCAAATTATTTAAGTCATTTACTAAAGTGTCCCCATCCACCTTCCCCCCTCTTTGAACAAACGAGCATTAGAAAAGTTCACCATGCCACCCCTATAATACCCATGAGCACCATACTTGATATTTTATTTTTACAATGTGATGAAACTACAGTTTGGTTGATAGGTCAACAGCTTGTGTAAGGAAATTTCCACCTTCATAGAATTATAGAATTGAAAGGGACCGCAAGGTCATCTAGTCCAACCCCCTTGCAATGCAGGAATCTTTTGCCCAATTTGGGCCTTGAGCCTATGACCCTGAGATTAAGAATCTCATTTTCAACAGACTGGGCCATCCTCCTGGGGGAGGATGAACTTTCCCCACTTGCCCACATTTTTAACAGTTGGTTATTTAGCACTTAAATCACACAAGATGTGGAGTTTTCCTGGATGGCTGTGATATTGATGGTGTTTGTGTGCAATTTACTATGTATGAAATGTCCCAATCCTGCAACGCACAGCATTACATCAAGTTTATTTTCCCCTTTGTGTGCAACTCCTTCTATTTTTATACAGCCCATCTTCAGAAAGTTGGTTTCACAGCAAGGCTGCTAAAATGTCGAATTGTAAAGATGCAAGAGAAAATTTGCATAACAAAGCAAGGACCTCCCCATATCCAGGATCAAACATTGAGCGCAGCAGAGTTCCCAACGATAAGGTGGATTGGTCAACTGAATGGGAGGATTACAGCCCTGTGGAATATACAGCACAATCTGTTTTGGCAGGACCTAAATGGGCAGATCCAGAAATTGGGTGAGCATTGTTGGTTGACTAATGGGGTGCAGTAAAAGGGGAGGGCTTGCTTTTGAGAATGACTTAGCTTTTGCTTGACTAAAAGTAAATGGTGGGCATAATATTTATGAATGTGACCATATATTGCCTTCGTTCTTAGTTATAAGAGAGCAACTGTTGAAAGAGGAGTTGTGTTCAGTTATTAAGTTCTCCAGGGAGGCTGCTGAATAATAATAATAATAATAATAATAATAATAATAATAATAATAATAATAATAATATTTTTTTATTTATACCCCGCCCTCCCCAGCCAAGGCCGGGCTCAGGGTGGCTAACGAGCAACAATACAGTTCCAGTTCAGGTTATTTATACCCCAAGACCTAAATGGGACTTAAATTTTGCACTAAGGGAGCCACAAATGCTGCAGTTAGAATATGCAGTGCTTAAGCTCACCATTGTGGAAATAGCTTGCTGTACAGATTATGGCACTTATAGGGTAAATTTTGGAATCTCGTTGACACGTAAAAATCCAGCTCTGTTCATTGCACTTCTAACTGTAGTTATATCAAGGGCAGTAAATATTTTATGTAAGGTTTGCTAATGCATACATGCTTTCTGACAGAGGCAGGGAGTCGTCTTCTTCCTTCTTTGGCGATCACTCGTAGCCGAGTAAGATTGTCTTCCATGAACACGGTCTTAACAGTGAGTCCGTAAGTGACTGTGGAGGCCTATTCTGGATCCACACCTCCTTCCACAGTGGGGACATAGGTTTCCGGGTGGGAGTTGATCATGGTGAGAGTTTGCCAAACGTGCCTTAGGACGTTTTTCCCTTTCAGCTAAACTTAAATATAGCAGCAGCTTTGGATAAGGTGCTTCCTTTATCTTATTTCATCTGGTAATAGCAAACCTATTACTAGGCATGAATACAATTCCAGAGGAATTGTGCTGAGATCCTACAAATTAACCAAAGTGTTTAATTTTGATATGGGGTGGTGGGATTGGGGAAGCTACCAACAGTACCCAAGTTAAGCACTTTATAAATTTGTAGGGCTTGTTCACAATCAACAAATGCAAAAGTAAAGGATGCATTCTTTAATTTTATCATGCATTTGATATTGTATATATTTATTGTGGCATGCCCTTTTTCAGAGGTTCTGGAAGGTAGAAAACACATTTTTTAAAGAAGTTCATAAAAATCATTGCATGCTTGTGGGAGAATTTAAACAGTTGCCATGAGTCCACATCCAGCACCATCTATACCACACTGGTAGCTTTAAACTACCACCTTTTATTTATTTTGTTTCATAAAATGTATAGACCACTTAGTTGTAAAAAACAAAAACCCTCAAAGCAGTTTTAAAACCTTAAGGAGATTTACTAACTTAATTCCAGACCACCAAGTGACAAATCGAAGCATGAAGGTCTTACTTTACTAGAAGCAAAGTTATAAATCTAGTCCTCTCTTGGTTTACATAATGGAGGAGTTTATCATGCATTGTCCTGCATGTACTGAAGGCTTATTTGCAGGCCAGGGTGACAACTGAGCCTAGCAACGTAACTTGGCTGTGTCACCGGGAAGAACTTTCCCATTTTCAAATAGCACAGCTACCTAGTGTCCCCAGATTTTAGCAGCCACAATGCTAAAAATAAGCATGATTTGAAAAAAGCCAAATATTAGCATTGTTTGTTTAGTGCAAAATTGATGTCATTATGACTTATTCTTTTGAACCATTAAATAACTAGAAGTTTTACCGCTCGCTCTCTGACTGTGTGAGAAAATCAAGAGACTGTCAGCGATCAAGCAGCTGCCCAATTGTTGCCAAACAAGCACTGGCCTTGGGCTACAAACTTCTTTATGTGAGGGCTAGAGAAGGAGACAGCTTTTGTCTAAAAAGGATAGGTCAGATGTGCACATGCTTGAAAGCAGAATGCTTCTCCCACCTACACGAAACTCTAGGCTGTCCATGCTAAGCTTAAAATGCAGCCTTTTAACTAAGTTGTCTGTAACTGGCATCTGTCAAGCAATGAAAAATGAAAGTCTGCCCTTCATCATTGCATTAGGTAGGTCCTGGCTAGACAAAGATGGCATGTGCCCTGCAACCATCCCCAAAAGAGCATCCCAACACAAGTCCAATTCCCTACATACCTGCACACCACAAACTTTTTCTAACAGTTGGCACACAAACTCATGCCAAGCACATGGATATCACAGAGAAGCACAAATGAAATGAGCAAGCCAAAGAGCACACACAGTAATGCGAAAACAGACTGAAGAATCTGATAGACAGTTTGCGGATAGGGCAAAAGGATTACAGTAAAGGACATCTTACCAGATAGGATTGGGCTGCCAAGTTGTGATCCTGAATACAGCTAACATTGGAAATAAGTTCCATAGAAACTGGGATGTTGGTAATGCACATTGAAGGGTTTTTAAATTGTTTATTTCAGTTTTGTTATTATTTTCTTGAAAAGGGTGAAAAACTTTTCTCCAAAGTTCAATGAGAAGGATGGGCAAGTGGAGAGGAGGAGCCAGAATGGTTTCTATCACATAGAAAATGGGAGGCCCAGGTATTTGACATTCTGTGTTGGTGCTTGTGCATGCATCAAAAGTCTGTGAGTGACGGTCTTGATCTGATCACATACCTTAGTGGAAATAACCTAAGAGGTCAGCACTGATTCACTGGTTCAGAATCCTGGTTGCCTGTCTGCTAAAATGTGTGTCCAATACATATTTGCAAGTTTCCAAGCTAAAACTCTTCTGAAGCTATTTTCTGAAGCTTTGATTGCCATTAGGACCATGGGTTTAAAAGACAATTAAAAGAGCATAACTTCAACCAGTATTGCTATTATATGAAAGGCAAAGTAATGGTTGTTATGTGGCCCAAGTGTAAAAAATGAAGCAGGAAGAAAAGGTTTATCTCATGCTGTTTCATAGCTCCATGAGTTGTTCTTGATGATGTTTTTCTTAACTGTGTATTTAATGTAAACTCCTTGATAGTGCATTAGGCATGTAAACCAGATTATACATTCTTATTCCTCAGAAAATTATATTCAGGACTTTAGCATTTAAAAAGAAAACACTGAAACTATTACATGCTTTTAAAATGCATTCTAAAAAATGAGAATATAATAAAAACATCTCTAACAAAATCTTGAATACCCTGTAAGCCATTTGTTCCCAATCATCCGCCCCCCCGCCTGTTGTAGCAATCGTAATGCAGTGTGCTAGATGCTGTATTTAATTGCTTTTATTTCTTACATAGTATTTTATAATAATACTATTTTCATCCCTTACATTGTAATACAACAAAAAGATATGAAAAATAAGATGAACGATTAAAATGCAATTAAAAATCAATATGAATACTTAATGTAGACATGCCGTGGACCACCTGAATGAAACTCACAGACCACTGGTGGTCTACAGACCACAGTTAGGGAATTCCTGCTATAACACTGCCATAACACTGTTTCGTTAAATATTTTTTAAAATACATATGCTTCAAAGACCTATTTTGGGTGCACCAAAGAGGCTAGACATGCTCAGTAGGGTTTTGGTCTTTGAACAGCAGATCCATCCCGCTCCCAATTCTGTATCACAGACTGCATTTGAAAGGCTTCCATGTTTCAAAAGTAGTGTGCTAAGTGGCATTTGGTTAAGAGGGGGTGTTGCTGTTCAAGAAAGATGAGCTGCAATCTTCTTTGGCCATGTGGAACTTCAGTTGTGTGGGCCTTTGGATCGTATCCAGGCATTCATTTGTGCTCTGTTGTTTTTCAGGAATCCTGTAGGCAGGACAGGATTAGTGGGCCGAGGTCTCTTGGGGCGTTGGGGACCAAATCATGCTGTAGATCCTCTTGTAACTAAGTAAGTAATATCATTCCAGATGATGTCAAATGGGAATATTTTATGTTCAAGTCAATATGTGAAATATTAAAAATGCTGATCATGATATTGCTTCTAATTCTACTTTAAGATGACTTAAAAAACTATATGGAAGCAATTGCTATGTTGCCTGAGCCCCCACAATGCATCCTTGCTGAGCAGACCCAAGGTTTCCACATTCATTTCAGTTCCAATGTTCTGGGTGGGTTCAGACAGAATACCAAACTGTGGAACTGTATGAATGAGCCCAGAGCTCACACACTCTCTCCTTCTTCTCTTCATTTCCTCTGTTTACCTCCCTCACTTCCAGTTCAGCAGCAAGCCTTACATTTGCAACTGCAACAAAATCCGGCGAAACATGGTTCAGAAGTAGCAGCAAATTGTGTCTTGCAGCTAAATTGCAAGCAAGAGAATCTGAGCATGTGGTGTGAGTGGGAAGTATGCAGGCATTGAGCTCATAGCTATGGTTTGATGTTACATCTGAAGTGGTGTTTTCCTGCATGTCTTGAGCTGAACCACAAATTAATCTTTTTTTTCCTGTTACTCTTTGCAGGTGGAAGAGAGACGGCAGTGGCAATAAAGTAGCTCACCCAGCGTCTGGCAAAAGTATCTTGCAGTTCATCGCAATCAAAAGGAAGGACTGCGGGGAATGGGCTATTCCAGGGGTGAGAAGAGAGAATTGACAGAATTGGCTTTCAAAAATGTGCTGGTCTCCAAAAGACTCTGTGTGTGTGTCACAGCTCCCTTTCTTGCTAAGCATTTGAAGGATTACTAAAATCTTCACCAGGAGAGGGGAAACTTTTTCCTTCTGAGGGCCACATTTCCTTCTGAGGGCCGCATACTAGCTCCTGTATGTACAGTGGTACCTTGGGTTACAGATGCTTCAGGTTACAGACGTTTTAGGTTACAGACGCTTCAGGTTACAGACTCCGCTAACCCAGAAATAGTACCTCGGGTTAAGAACTTTGCTTCAAGATGAGAACAGAAATCGCGTGGTAGCGGTGCGGCGGCAGCGGGAAGCCCCATTAGCTAAAGTGGTACCTCAGGTTAAGAACAGTTTCAGATTAAGAATGGACCTCCGGAACGAATTAAGTTTTTAACCCGAGGTACCACTGTACCCCTCTGTATTGATTTCTGCATTGCAGGGGGTTGGACTAGATGACTCTTGAGTTCCTTCTAACTCCCTGATTCTATGATTCCTTCATCCAGATGAGCAAGATGTACTGTCACAGTTCAAGGGCACATTGCAGTCAGGCAAAAACATGGGTTTAAAGCAGAGCCAGTGGGGACTGTGGCTTGCAGAGAGTGGTGGCAGTCTGGGGAAAGTTCTGAGTGCCGGATAGAGAGGTCTGAACAGCTGCATTACCCCCCACCCCCCGCCTGAGGTTCCTCACCCCTGAGCTACACCCAGAAAAACTAACAACACTCAGCAGCTGGCTATTCATTGTTAACGTAGCATATTAGGCAGTGAGTAAGGGCATAATTGACATATCAAGAGATCTGTCATCAGATATCTCAATTGTATTTCATTTTTTAAACTATCATCTGCCGCTATCATATTTCATATTATCCCTGCCTCACCTCTTGATATGGTTTTTATAATGATAATCGCCCTCCCCTACAAAGGTGGGATTAGCCTCAAAGGGAAAGCATCCAGCTCTGAAGGAAGTTGTAACAAGTGACAACCTTTTATTTTAGGGCATGGTAGACCCAGGAGAAAAATTGTCGGCTGCACTAAAGAGAGAATTTAGCGAGGAGGCCTTGAACTCCTTACAGAAAACTGAAGCTGAGAAGGAAGAAATTGAGAAACAACTGAACAGGCTGTTCAGTCAAGATTACTTTGTGGTGAGTGCCCTGTCTGCTCCTGTTATAATTTTGCAAGCCCATTAAATATTACATGCGAAGGTCGATGGAACTCTTTTCAATTACATTTCAAAGAGTAGCAGCTTCTTATTAAAGCAGCTTTTGGTAGCAGGAAGTATAACAACCTTTAATGGACTGATTAAAATAATCTGTACAACATTCTCTCCACCCCGTTTTTAGTACATTTTAAAGAAAAGTGCTTTTAAAAACTGCCAGTGGCAAGCATACATTAAATGGCATTTCCCTTGTTCCAAGACGATACCTGGTGTGACTTAAGCATGCACCATTCAAAAACAAATATTTTTTTCTTTAAATTTCCCATCTCAGATGCACATTTTTTGTAGATTTATTTAGTTGACAAACTCACGTGATTATCTGCCTAAGACTTCTTTAATTGGGCTAGAGCCCAAATAGTAAACAGGACAGTTGTCAGCCTGTATCTTGGCTTTCCAGGTATACAAAGGGTATGTGGATGATCCTCGTAACACAGACAATGCTTGGATGGAGACAGAAGCCGTAAACTACCATGATGAAACTGGTGAGTAAGGGATGCTGCCTTCCTTGTGGCCACACCCATTGTCATGTTGTTGGAACAAGGGTGGGGAACCAGGGGCCTTCAGACGTTCTGCACTACAATTCTCAGCACGAGCCAGCATGGCCAGTGGACAGGAATGATGGGAACTATAGTCGTAACAACTGGAGGACCACAAGTTCCTCATCTCTGTTAGAAGATGGGAAGGATAATAATTATTTTTCCAGTTGCTAACCATTTCCCCCCCACATTCTTGACTATAGGAAGTTGGAGGAGGACAGAAAAAGAAATTTAAGTAATACTTGAATGCCTAATTGTTGGCACACTTACTTGTGCATTGTTATGCTTGATTGTTATTTTTTTAAAAGTTCAACTCTAAAAACCAAAAAAAGTTCCTGATGACTAAGTGGCACATGGGTACCATTGCACAAAAAAATGTCATCTTGTTATCATTTGTTGCTTTAAGTTTCAAGCAGACTCCTATGTTTCTGCATACCAAACCAGTCCATTGGTTCATCTAGCTCAGTATTGCAGTGGCTATTCAGATAGGGATCTTTTCCAGCTCTAACTGAAGATGTTAGTGATGGAACCTGGGACCTCCTGCATGCAAAATATGCACTCTGCCACTGAGCTATCACCCTTCCTTTGTGTTCAAGCCTGATTCCTTGGGACAAGGTGGGCTGTCAAATCTACAGAAAGTATGAGAACTTTTGTCACAAGAGTATTCGGTGAAAAGAACTGTTTACTTATGTCCTTTGCCATGGAAGCTGTCATGGGGTAGAAGTCCTGGTGGAGGATTTAGTGGGTTGTGCTGTAGGTTAAAAGGATTCAAACTAATGCCAGAATCTCTCTTTGCATAACAGGTGAAGCAATGGAGAATTTACACTTGGAAGCAGGAGATGATGCTGGGAAAGTGAAATGGGTTGACATTGGAGAAAAGCTGAAACTCTATGCCAGTCATGCTGACTTTATCAATCTCGTAGCAGAGAAAAGAGGAGCACACTGGAGGGAAGATCATAACCTGGTTTGCCATGATGGGGCTGAGATCAAGGCCTAAACTAAAGCCTAAACATGGCTGATAGAAGTTTAGGGATGGAATGAGGTGTTAATACTGCTTTGAAGAATGAGATTACTGATGTATGGATGGAGAACCTGCAGCCCTTCAGATTTGTTGGACTCCAGTTCCCATCAGCCCTATCCACCATGTGCCAGTGGGCAGGGCTGAAAGGAGTTGTAATCCAACAGCATCTAGAGTTCCACAGCTTCCTCATCCTTGTCTTAAAGCCGGAAAGGATGGGCAGCCAAATTTAAGTGAAGACAAATCCCCATTAAATTTTCCAGTAAAATAAAATCAGTGTGACTTCTAAATGTCTAGCTTAGGCTGCACGCTGCCCTCTCTTTCTATCAAGAAATATTGCTAAGGTATTCAAGAACACATTCTGAATCCATTATACGTAAATAAAAACATGTATAAGGGTGTGGTTTTTGTTGATCAACAGGAGTGTTGGGAGGTATTTTACAATTATAAAAATTAACAGCTGCAATCAGTTTTACTTCCTGACATTGATCTAATGTTATGGAAATAACCCTTTAGTGTCTGCACTTAATATTTATTGCCATAATCAGGAAGCAATTTAGGTTGCGTTCCTATGCACTTAATCTGGAAATAAACCCCATTGAACCCAGAGGGACTTGCTTCTGAGTAAACCATGCACAGAGTTGCACTGTGTATCTTTAAATCATAATCTGAATTATCTCTTGTTCATCATACAAAATAAGCCACCGTACTATTGTTGTTTTTACCACACTGATCCTAGTATTTGTAGAGAAGGGAAAAGAGATCTTTGGTATAATCACAAAGAAAATGTAATATAGGATTTGACCCAGGAGCCTATGATTGAGGAAACAGAAAGCAACGCAAACATATTTTAAAATATTTACTTGGCTGAATGAAACACACCTCTAGGCTTAGCTCATTGGAATGAAACACTCCAGTAAGCTTATCTTATATTGCCATTTCCAATTTTTTTAAAAAAGTGGGAGCTCTTTTAATTATTCTCGTTTCCTGTGCTGGCTGAGCTTTCACTGTTTTGGCTACTGGAGAATATTTTGATATACAGGAACTGGATGTTTTAGTGTTTGAACAGAAGCTCTCTGGACTCCAGTCACAGAATATTCTTGTTTGAAACCACCAGCAGTTTAGAAACCTGCTTTCAAGCACTTAATATTTCTACCACCAAAGTGATTGTAAACTACCTTGGACCACTCTAAAGAATAGCTTTGCCCCCGAGCCACTGTTGGAGTGTCTTCATGCCATGGCCTGCCTAAAGGTCATTATACTTTGGAACCATCTCCGTAATGACAAAGTCTTATCGACAAATCAATAGCGCTAACCTTTTATGCCAGCCAGCTTCTCATTGGTTATATTGTAGCGCTTAGTTTTTTCTTATGAACCTTTGGCTAAAGTTTGGGATGGCTGTTCATTATGTACCCTTCTATTTGTTGTGTCAAGCTGCCAATATTTTCTGAAACACATAACGAAGCGGTTTTATTCTTTGACTTCTGAATAAATTGCACAGCAGCCACAGTTTCTGGCATGCCTTGCCTTCTGCATATGTTATCTGTTTTTGCTTTGCTCCGACAGGCCCCAAAACACCATTGCCCAGCAATCGTTCTTCCATCCCGGAGTCCTGACTCTGGACAAATGGGAGGGCAAAATGCTGGAATACAATATTACTCAAGCCAGCAGCACAACTGGATACCTTCATCTGCCCCAGCCGCAACAAAGCATGTATTTACCACATTGGTCTCTACAGCTACTGTAGGTGCTGCAACCATCCAACAGCTTGACCTCATCCCCAAAGGCACACTGCTCCGTTGGCTCCCGAGACAGACTGATGCCAACAAAATCCTGTCATTGTAAGGAGAACGTATGCTCATCATCCTGGGAGATGGTATTTAATCTTTTTGAATATGATATGACCTCCATTTATTCCAGAAGAAAAATTAACCCAGATATCAAATGTTTGGGAAATGCTGATATAATAAAGCCATCTGGCTCGCACTTTATGCTAAGGTTTATTGAACAATTTTTTGTATTAAGTGTTATATATAAATCCTGCACAGCAGCTTAACAATGGTTTGTTTATAGCATGAAGCCCTTAGCTTATGAAGCTTGATGTGTTTTAACCAAGGCTTGGCACTATGTGAGAATGCAACACCATTCTTTAACCATAGGGGTTTTTGGGGTTGTTGTTTTTTGGCCTCAGACATTCATCAAGCTGCCAAGTCCTTTGCAGCTAGAAAACAAGCCATGGTTTGTTCCGTCACTTGTGGAATAACACTTTGTTAATTGTGGTTTATTAAGCAAACCACGGCTTACTGTTGTGTGCAAACTAGGCCAGCACTGTGGTTAGGCTTTGTCAGAAGCTACTGAATCTACATGGAAGAGAAAAACCCAAAATACTGAGGTGTGAAAAATTGTGACGTGTTGATTCTGCTCCAAACAGACCATAAACATAAATTTGATGTGTTCATTTGTATTCTTTATTCATGCAATTTTTAAAGGGAATACCCCTCCCATTTTCCAGCAAGAAACATAAAAGATATTGTGGGCTGGGTACTGTTAGTTACATCTTAGTACCGCGGGACTTAAGTTAGTCATAACTAATTTTTCCCTTTGATTGGAATGGAATTAAAACACAATTAATTGAAAGTGACCCATTTGACTGAAATCTGTTAAGCAAGATATTTCAATCACTTACTGAGGCAGAGCAGCAAACCAAAATTTATGCATTTCTATCTATGTGTTACACAATGCAGCATTCATACATTTATCATCTTTAGTGGTGGTAATGAACTTTAAACCCATAGTTAAAACCGTGGTCTTTTCTTTTAAAAATTGACAATTTCAAAATGGAACTGTCAGTGCTTACATTTACCCAATCAAACATGAACACTACTTAGATAGGAAGCTGATGCTTTTATATTGCATTAGGTGAAAACAATTCTTCACAAGAGATGACAGATGGTGTATCGTTGTCAGAAAAAGAAATTACTATTACTAATAGCTATTTAAAGCAAACAACTGCCATTCAAGATGCATACAAATGTGGCTTGAAGACTGCAGCAGGGAAGTAAAAGCAGGCATGGAGCACATCCTTCATGTTCTTGCTGTCACCTTTAGAACACAAAATCAGATTTGAAGCTGAACGAATCTCTTAAACTGGGTTTAAAAAGCATAGGCAACAACTCTTTCTCTCTTTTTTGCAAGATCCCATCAATCTACTCTGCTTCACTCTGTAGTACAGCATATACTTTGTACCTAGAAGATCCCAGATAGGGTTAGGAAAAAGACCTCGGCCTGAAAATTCTAGAGAGCCATTGCTAGTTAATGTATACAATATTGAGCTTGATGGACCAATAGTCTGATTTGATGTGTGACAGAGATTTACAAGCTTGCAGGGCTGGCCCACCCATGAGGCAAGGTGAAGCAACCGCCTCAGGCAGCAGGACCCACAGGGGCAGCAGATGTAGATCATTATTCTCTTCCTGTTCCTGATGTAGATCTTCACTCAACCCTTCTTCCCTGGCGGGGAGGGGGGTGCCTTTTTGTGGTTTTCCTCGGACATCCATAATGTCTTGGGCTGGCCCTGGTCACTTGTCTCATTGCGCTACAAATCTGCTCTCCAATTCAGCCAAAGCAAAGTCCTTGAAAATCCCATTGGTTTCTGTTTCACTGAAAGCCATGGGGCACCCAGCCCAATTTTATGCATTTTTACTTGGGGACACAATGAAACCTGCTCTCAGGTATATGGAATAGGATTGTAGCCTTAAGCATTTTTAAACATTCACTGGAATGTGTCCTGAATAAGTGAGGGAAGTTGGCACACATGACGGGATGCTGTACAGGTTTTGGCATACTAGTATTAAACATAAGCCTTGTGCCTTGGCTTGCTGACAGTTAAGCATTTCATAAAGCAGCAAAGCTATAAATGATATGAAATGGAATTTGCCAACAAAACATTTGGTACATACCGCAGGAGGGTATATCAGCTGGGATGCTATTTCTGTTGAAGAAAGTAATGTTTCATTGGTTAAAAGTTCTTATACAGAAAGTATGTAGACAGCACTTGTTCCCAATGTCTGATTCTGGTCCCTGGTAAAACTCTGTCCCAGTGTGGATGATCTTTTAAAGCTTCATCCACCACAGCCCTGGATAGTTTCTTATCCCATCATTCAGTTAAAGTTCATCAGTTCAGATGTAATGGGGAACTCTGGCTTAACACAAGCCATGAAGGAAGGAGAGTGGGGAGTACTCAGTCCTGAGGCTCATTCATAAACCATGATTTGTTCATAATACTATGTTATGTTTTTTGAGGAGATGTTGGGGGAAGCCTTTGGGAGTTCATGCATATGCTGTAGTGGTTTCTTTAGGCTTCCTCCCCTTAGGGCATAGAATCATAGGACTGAATAGCTGAAAGGGACCACAAGGGTCATCTTGCACAACCCCCAGCAATGCAGAATTTTCTTGCCCAATGAGGGGCTTGAACCCACAGCCTTGAAATTAAGAGCCTCATGCTCTACTGACAGAGCTATCCCAGCTTTCCTTCTTATCCCGTTGCTATCCCCATGGGGGGGGGGACCATTCTTTACCACTCAGAGCAAATGGCAAGTTGAGTTTTTGCTCCGATTTTGAGCTAAAGAATAGGTTTTACCTGGGAAAGGCATGGGGCAAGCATGACTGTGGATGAGGGGCATAGAAACTGAACCTTTTTGGTAGGCAGGGGCACAGTGCGGGAAGCAGGGAGGCCGTGGCCCTGGGTGCACATTTTTGAGGGGGCACAAACCAGCCCCCCGCAGACTCCAGCTGGTTGTTCTTAGTACCAATAGAAGCATAAAACTACTTACCCCCACAATAGGTGGGAAGCCCTAAAAATGTGTAAGACAGTAAGACTATTGAAAAGCATTTGACATAAATCTTGGTATCCTCCAAGAAAGGTGTGGGCAGATATCAGGCAGAAAGGAATCTGCTTTCTTTGCTACCCACTTCCCGCACCCAGAAACTGAAATCCACCAATAAGAGCATGTGCAAAAAACATTGATTCACCACCAGGTACCTTCCCTGGCACTCAAAAGGTACCCCTCCCACTTCTGAAATTACACTTGAAAGTAGTATTCCACTGTAGCCAATGGAATAGGTCGCAGTGTGCGACTGGCCATTGCATGTGGTCTGCAACAGTTTCACCAGATCTTAAATGTGTCCACGGACCCCAAGAGACTGGTGACCCCTGACTTAAGAGTTAGAGACTTCTGAACCCAGGAATTTGTTTTTAGTGCCAAACTGAACTGTGCTCTGAGCTTATAGTTCTTCCTAACCCTTTGTTCTTCCAAACTCTTTGTTACTGCCCCACCTGCCCACCTGGTTTTCTTCATTTTAGCATAGTATATATATTTGGAGGGGGTATTCTGTAAAATAATTGGATTCAGAAATCCTTGCCGATCTACTTCAAATCACTCAGATATCCGCAGTAGATCTCAACCCATTTCCTACCCATCCCTGCATGACGGCACAGTGTAAGCTGTTTATATTTTTTATATTTGCCCATCTAGGTCAGCATTGTCTGAGCATGAATTAAATTTATTTCTAGGACTAGGAAAGGTATACCGGTACACCCTAAAACTCAGTATGATTAGTTACCACCAGCTCTAGAAAACAAGCTTTCTCTCTGTTCAACTTCCCCTGACTTGCTGGATATCTTACACTCCCCAAATATACGTAAAAGTCTCATAAAAAACATAAATGTCCCCTACTCATATAGTCAATTATGAGTAAAAACAAGCTATGATCTTGGTATATTGAACTCTAGGGATCTTGCAGAATTCAATAAAAGTATTTAGCATGTATATGTGAGGGCAGGGACACAGGTGGCACTGTGGGTTAAACCACAGAGCCTAGAACTTGCTGATCAGAATGTCGGCGGTTCGAATCCCTGCGACGGGGTGAGCTCCCGTTGCTCGGTCCCTGCTCCTGCCAACCTAGCAGTTCGAAAGCACGTCCGGCGGGAAGGTAAACGGCGTTTCCGTGCGCTGTTCTGGTTCGCCAGAAGCGGCTTAGTCATGCTGGCCACATGACCTGGAAGCTGTACGCCGGCTCCCTCGGCAAATAAAGCGAGATGAGTGCCGCAACCCCAGAGTCTGTCACGACTGGACCTAAGGTCAGGGGTCCCTTTACCTTTACCTTTATGTGAGGGCAAGGAAAACTGTTTGCCAATAAATCTGAAGAACTGGAAACTTCTAGAGTGTTTTGGAATTCAAAACAGAGCACTATAAAATCTTTTGAAGATTTTGTTTGCCTTTTGGTTTTTAAATGAAACACTCTGTGTATTGTTAATTTTTATTGAGATCATAAATATGTTAAAAGTTGAGAATAATGAAATAACATGTCTTCATATTTCATATATATATTTTTTGGTTCTGACAGGTAACAACTCCACGGAAGCCACTTTTTCAAAATTCCAAATGTGCCCATGACCTCCCCCACAAACATTGAGGGCTTTCTCTCCCTGCTTCTATTGCAGGATACCTTTCATCAAGTGCAATGGCCTAAACCCACTCATATAATCAGGCAATCATTCAAAGACCTCTGAGTTTCCCCTTGGATCTCTGACTATGGAAGTATGATGCAATGAAGATCAATGAACTTACCGCCCCAGGAATTCCAGGATAAGGGATCTAGAGAGAGGCAAAAAATCAGTACACTGCATTCTTGTAACAGAGGTCAGTCACACGGTTATTTGGTGAACTTTATGGGCCAATTTCCACAGTGCAGTGTAGATATCCCCCCCCCCCGCCACTGTGCTACAATCTAGTAATAACGATGAACAGTAAATTGTCTTACCAGAAATGGGCCACCAACGCCTCCAGCTCCAGGGTTCACCTAAAGAGAAGGGACCTCATTCAATCATATAAAGCTTGGTTTCAAATGGTGGTTTTCTATATCCGGGAGCTGCCATAATGTGGTGGCAATGAGGAAACTATGAGATCATTCACTTTAGCTAAAGTATTTACAACACCGATGCAGAATTTGACGAGAAGTGTTGCTCTCTTGGTGGATTTTATTCCTTTCCCATCTCTTAAATTTCATAGATTTGGGGAGCAACCCGGAGAAAGTCAATGGCATTCCACAATGCAATCTTATCCATGTTTGCTCAGAAAGTGCTGTAACTCCCACTGAGTTCATAGGGACTTTTCCTTCCTGGTAAACAGGTATAACATTGAACTCAATGCGGCTTACTTCTGAGTAGAGAGGTTTTGAGAATTATGCTGCAAATGCACTCATTCAATGATCGAAACTAACCTTACTTGATTAGTGCTCTTTGGAATCCCCACAAAGAAGTCTGTTCTGAAATTGGTTAAGCCAGAATTGGCATTGTATATTTATTTTTCAGTTCATTTCATCAAATGCGCATGAGTTTTTGTATGGAAGTGCATACAAACTGACACCTTCCAGATGTTCTAGACTAAAACTTCCATCAGCCCCAGCCAGGAGAGTCATACAAGTTGGTTCTGATAGGAGGAAAACAGGCTGGAAAACAGCATAGACATTCAAAAATGTGAACTTTTTTTTATTAAAAAAAAAGAAGGACTGGTGAAACCATAGGAGAGATGGCAGGAGATAACAAAGGAACTACCTTGTGGATGATATTTCACTCTTGAACTCTCATTTCTTACTCAATCTGAGTGTTAACCACAGCTGCTGCTTATGAAAGTCTGAAATAGGTGGTGGTATAGAAAGCAAGCAGAATTTTGAACTTACCACGCCTGGCAGATTGGAGAGAATAGAGGGCAAACCCTAAGCGAAAACAAGGGAGATAGTTGGTTTTGATTCAATATCAATATTTAAATTAGTCACTTTTTAAAAAAGCAAAAGCGACTCAAAGTGACTCACAACGGTAAATAACACACACACATTAAAACAAAACTGAGAAAAATCTGATGGGTCACACTATCTAGGTTGCCTCCTTGTGGCAAAGCAGGTTAATTACTAACACACACTGATCAATGTTCAGAGTATTCCTTCATCTAGGTGGGCTCCCTTCCCAGGTTGACAAGCCCCATCTGCCCCTCACTTCCCTCTACTACAGGCTTCCTCAAACTCAGCCCTCCAGATGTTTTTGGCCTACAACTCCCATGACCCCTAGCTAGCAGGACCAGTAGTCAGGGATGATGGAAATTGTAGTCTCAGAACACCTGGAGGGCCGAGTTTGAGGAAGCCTGCTCTACAACATGGGCAGAAACCACCCTCATGGACTCAGTGTTGGTCTCATCTGCTCAGTCTACCAGTGCCTGTCTTTGGATGCAGGGAAAGTCCCTAACTCACCAAGGATTCAAGACCCGACGGGTCTAAAAGTCTGGTAATTTCCCACCTAGCCCTTATCCCCCCAGTCTGAATCCTTGCTTTCCCCCTCTGCGCTAGAATTCTCCCATGCATGGATATCAAGAAGTTACCTGAGCTGGATCATAGGTCACATAGATCGGGATCATCTGTAAAAGAAACAAGGCTATGAAACAAATCGCGCTAACATATTTTTGCCTTTAATTATCTTAATAAAAAATTAATTCCTTCCAGTAGCAACTTAGAGGCCAACTAAGTTTGTTATTGGTATCTGAAGAAGTGTGCATGCACACGAAAGCTCATACCAATAACAAACTTAGTTGGTCTCTAAGGTGCTACTGGAAGGAATTTTTTTTATTTTGTTTCAACTACGGCAGACCAACACGGCTACTTACATGTGACTTTAATTATCTTGTTATCCACACCCCCCTCATTAAATGTCTCTGTCCAGTTGCTAAGGCATCTTCTCAACAAAACGGTCAGCTGCATGAAATGTCATTTCCCCCCTTGTGTACAGTACACACCAGACTTTGGCGAAGAAAACCAAGGTTCTTATTGAGAACTACAGTTGTTTGAAACAATGGTGCCATCTGGTGGTATAGCAATTCTATAAGGGTTTTAGGAAGTGTTCAGCCACCCAGGAATCAGCTAAAGGAAGGGCTAGTAATTTGGGCTCTATGCATAACAGAACAGCATCAAACCAACCTCATACTAGAAATATGTATGTCAGTTCTTGGATGTTACAGCAGCATATTTTATTGCATTTTATTGTATACTGTATCACCTTGTTATTTTTAATTGAAGGTAGAATGAAAATGTGCTTAGTGTATAAATGAGTTGAATACAATGCCTAGGAAAACACAGTGTTACTAAGATCCCCTCCAGACATCCTATTTATCCTGCATTCATAATGACTTGCGCTCATGCTACTGGACTGCTCATACGAGATCTTGCTCTCAATACTGTTTGCACCCACAAAAAGTTCCAGGGCAGTCACAATGCTCCATTTCCGATTAGTGCATATCCTGCAACAGCCTGCTGAGATTCTGTAACTTTTACAGCACAAATGCTCTGGTTTATTTTTGTCTTTCTTTTGTTGTGCTATAACTCTCCACTCCACCCCACCCCATCTGCCCCGACAGCAATAACGCAGTAGTATTGGAGAAGCACTGAAGAACAAAGTACAGTGGAAGCTCAGGTTTCGAACATGATCTGTGTGGGATGCACATTCACAACCCGCAGCGTTCGCAACCGGCGTCTGCGCACGCACGGGTTGCGATTTGGCACTTCTGCACATGCGCAACCACCGAAACCCGGAAGTAACCCGTTGAGGTACTTCCGGGTTTCGGCAGTCCGCAATCCGAAAAAACGCAACCTGAAGCGGCTGTAACCCGAGGTATGACTGTAAAGCAGAATTAAGGCAGCATTAATGCACTGTTATTGTATCAAGAGCATGCTGCAGAATACACCCACAATTAGGAGTGCTGACTTGCCCCCCACATTAAGGTGGCCCAGCATCATGTGAAGTAGTAGTAGTTATTAGTAGTAGTAGTAATAATAATAATAATAATAATAATAATAATAATAATAATAATTTATTATTTATACCCCGTCCATCTGGCTGGGCTTCCCCAGCCACTCTGGGCGGCTTCCAGAAAAATATTAAAATACTGCAATACATCAAACATTAAAAGCTTCCCTAAATAGGGCTGCCTTCAGATGTCTTCTAAAACTCTGGTAGTCTGGTAATTGTTTTTCTCTTTGACATCTAGTGGGAGGGCATTCCACAGGGAGGGCACCACTTCCGAAAAGGCCCTCTGCCTGGTTCCCTGTAACTTGGCTTCTTGCAGTGAGGGAACCGCCAGAAGGCCCTCGGTGCTGGACCGCAGTGTCCAGGTAGAATGATGAGGGTGGAGATGCTCCTTCAGTCATACACATGACCTCAATATTTGGGGGGAGGGCTCAGCCCCTTGCCCACAAATATTCAGGGGGCCGAATCCCCTTCCAACCCCTATAGTTGGCGTGGCTGCCCACAACAAAGCAGTAGCCAGGAGCAGCCTTGCGCACCATCTCTTGTTGCTCCCAGGTAATATCCAAATCCAGCCTGACAATATGGCGCCCTTTAAAATGGCCTCTAGATGACGATGTAGACCACCCTCTTGCAACCTGCCATCAGTGGGCTCTTCCTGTTTGGGGAGCGAGGCATCCAGGGAGGCAGAAGCATAGCTCTTCATTTTGGTGGATGGGTTTCGTGCCATTGAAGGAATGAACTTAGTACTTGCCACAAGCATAGGCATGCTGTGCTGGTATTACCTGAGGTGGGTATGGCTGTGGTGGAATCTGAGGTGGGTATGGTTGTGCCGGAAGTGGAGGAGGAAACTGAGGAAGCAACTGAGGAGGAACCTGAGGAGGCACTTGAGGAACCATGATAGGAAGGCGCTGTGGAAACAGAGAAACAGAAGGTGGAGACAGACAACACCGCAAGTGTGGTGGAAGTGGCTTGAACACACTCTGCTGACATCCACACTTGATTCCTGTAATGCTCTCTCTGCAGGGCTACCTTTAAGAAAGCAGCTGTCAAAATGCTTATGGGATCATGTGACACCCATTCTGTTCCAATTTAATTGGTTGCGTGTGTGTTTCGAGGCTCGATGTATATTGGCCTTCTTCAACCTGTTGCTCTCCGGATGTTACAGACTGCAACTCCTATCAGTCTCAGCATGACTATATTAAAGAGCTGGTTTTGATATTTTTAACCCTGAACAGTTAAGGACCAGGTTGCTCGAAAGGCTACCTGCATCTTGGTGAACGTGAGATCAGTCATCATCAGAAGCCTATCAAAATCAAGCAGATTTTGAAAACTGATTTGCTCTGGTTGATATTTGCTTGATGGATTTATGCTTTTACACCCACCCACCCACCCACACCCCTCATACTGTTTGATGTACGAAGTTAACTAAATTTGGGGAGCGGCCTTGTGAAGGGTCTGCCCTAAAAATAGTGGAGTCAAAATTAAGGTAACAAACAAGCAAACATATTCATGCTGCTCTTAAAAAAACCCTGCCAGAAATCAAAAGCATCTTCCAGAATGTGTGCTTTTAATATTGTTTCCATGACACTAACACTCTTGCACACAGAAGGTTATTGATATAATTTTTATTTTATATACTACTTATATACCAGAAAGGCTTCTAAGTGGCATACAACTATAAAATCAATGCACAATCAAAATACACAATAACAAATCCATTGGGACATCTTACCATCCTGAATTAAAATATACAATAAAACAAACAATAAAATATTACAATTAAAACAGTTAAGAAATGCACAAGACGGTTTACCTCGTTGCTGGCACTGCCACTTGCTGACCGCTGTCAAAACATATGAAATAAAACCAGGGTTAAATTTTGTGTTTTGTGGGTTGGATTCATGCTTTATCCTCACAGGATGACATTGGGTCATCCCATCCTCTAGAACCCGAGCAAAGGTTCCACATATCCTTTATTCCCCATTTCCTCAGGTTCCTGTCACCTCCCATGTGAATTCTTCTCTCTTCCCTCATCTCACAATGCAGTTGGAGGCACAACTTGTCCTTGCCCATGGATTGGTCAATGAGAGTTTGCTGGGAGAAGGCCAGAGTCCCTAGCATGATGCCTCCAGACACCCCTTTGTCACTTGTTTTCATTTGGGCAACGCTGGCCCAGCTCGAAAATGAATTTCAGGTGTCTAGACCCCTCAGCCTTCCCTAACATGTCTCTGAGCCCAGAGACATTTCCCTGAGCAAAGGAGGAGAGGGACAGCTGGTGTAAGGAAAAGAAGATGGTGATTCAGCAGCTAGAGTCTGGTGCCTGGCATAACAGGAGGGAGGGAGGGAGGGAGGGAGGGAGGGAGGGAAGGAAGGAAGGAAGGAAGGAAGGAAGGAAGGAAGGAAGGAAGGAGATTGAGGCAACCACTTCATATGAGCCAGGACTTGTTTATATAATCAGTATACAGAGTTGGTTATTCCATGAATGCCAGTTTGGGGCATACACATCTCTGAAATGGTGAACTCAAGTGTGATAAATTGCTGTTTGTATAACATACACAAGATTGGAAGAGCCTATGAAACAGGCTTTCTCATTATATGCGCACTGGGCAAAATGCACATGTGGTGGCACGCTTGCAACTTTCTATGCAGAACTGATACCCAGAGTAGGAAATATGTCATGTGTTTAGCAGCCCAAATGGCTCTGATTATCTCTTTGACATCCCCCACCACCTTTACTTATTTTTATCTCATTGTGATTTTGTTACAGTGCGCAACAACTGTATTACGAAGAGATTCCAGCTGTAGTTGGCCTGACAGGTTTCCCCATTCCACAGGTTCAGTGCTACTTACATGGACTGGGACAGCGGCTGCTATGCTCAGAATGCAGGAAAGACAAATCAGCAGTTTCATTGTGGCAGAAGAACCTGAAGTAAGGAACAATTGATGCAGGGGTTTTTTTCCAGCTTGCTAAAGATTGGGTAGTCAGCAGAACTCTTTACAAAAATTATCCAGAGGTTATCCAAGATTGTGTGGAGATAGGGGAGGGGAGCCACATGTGCTACCCAAACATCTCACGACCCACTGGCTCCACTCCCAGTCCTTCATGTCTACTGGGTTTGGCTAGAACACAATAGGTTCCTCCAGAATGAACATCATTTACCCTTCAGAACTTCCACCCAATGAATGACGGAGCTGGCAACAACTGTGATATTGTGGGCATGGCCAGTGTGTGACCTCACTCCCCCCCATGTGTTCTTCAAGGACAATTTCTGCATAAAATTTTAAATTTTACTTGGATGTAAATCCCATTGAAATTAATTACTTATTTCTACCAAAGCAATATATTTTAGTAATGTTATGACATTCTAGCGGAAGCAGCTGTTCAGGTTACTTTTTGACTACTAGATATACATTTTGGCTCATAGCTGGAGTCTAACCTGGATGCCAGCCCTGATGAGATGTAACGAATATATGTAATTTTACCTGTAGAGTACATTTATGACACATCCAAGTAGTTTAGGCTCTCTAAATTGCACTAAAATCCTTGGGTGCATCCAGATGGGTGATTATTGTGGGATCGATGCTCCCAATGCATGGAAAGCTCTTCTTTTTGGCAGTAATCACACAGTGTTGTTGCCATCAAAATGCTACCCTGTATCTCTCCCTCCCCAATTCAGATTTTCAATTACCAAGGAAAATCCATTAAGCTGAAAACAAATAAACACATGTTGTCAACAAGCCACATGTGATGACTCAGGAACCCATTTGCAATACTAAGCCCAAAAATGGAAGCACCCCAAGTCTTACCTTTGCTTTGCTTCAAGGTTGGCTGAAGAAGAATCTAGAAGTCAACTTGTTCTCACAACTCTATGTGAGCAGCTGGTATTTATATTACTGTATAGTCATGTTCCAATGACATGGCTTTAACCATCAAAGAAAAAAAAATCACTGGTCTTCATGACTCATAATTTGTTAATGCCCAATAAGATTAGGAGTTTTGGTTTTGTGTCACTGGTTTACCTGCAGAAATCCCTGGGCTATCTTTTCATTGTGATAAGAAGCGATTGTCAGAGGACGTGCCCCTAAGTATGTACTAATGCAGCAGTCTGGCTGATGACAAGGTCACTACCTCAATATCATTGGGGAAATAAGACAGTATCTCCACTGCATTGAGTACCACAATGGCAGAAATTCCTAGGGTGTGCATCTGCTCTGGACAACCTGTACAGTGGCAACCTGTTTCAAAGAGTTGTGGACCTTGTTTGAAGCAAAGCAATCTCCTCCAACTTTGGGCTGCTTCCGAAACTTCAGATCCATTCCTCAGAATTGGACACAGAATGAGACTGCGTGCAGCTTCTTGAGCTCCTAATTATTAAGCTAAAATCCATGTACCTGGGAGTAAGTGAATTTAAAAACAGTGAATTTTATTTTTGACTCTACATTCACAGGATTGCACTGATAGGGATGGTTCCATAAAGATGACTGCCCCAGTCTGGGCTGATATGGTTGGATCTATATGCGATGGCCTTTGCTTATGACCACTATTGCAGGTGTTTTTTGTTCAAGACCACACGTTAGCCACTGGACTAAACAAATGCTATTCATTTATAAATTATGCCCAGGTGATCCCATTCATATCTTTACAAAACTTAGGGAAGTTGACACTTACCCAACTCCTATTATTAAAGAAAGAAAGAAAACCTTATTACCATCTCATAGTCAAGATCCACCCCATCCAAAATCCTCTGTTCTTACATTGCTTGCCTATTTTGAAACCTTACTCTCCCCTCCAACCAACCAAAGGCTTACCCAATGCCTAACCTCACAAAAGTTGTGGCGATTGCTACTAGGTAGGCGAAAACCAGTCAGTCAGTAATCTTCTCCGGTTTAAAATATCTGAAGACAACACCCCAAAGTGAAACATCGGGAACACCACTCACAACAGATAATTATCTTCTTAGTTCAGGCTTCCATATCCCTCTGAGTAGATTTGCCACTGTGTCATCCAAATTGCTATAAAATTGGCAGGAAAGACAAATAATGTGTTTGGCAGTAGTGGGGAGAGAGAGAGAGAGAAGGCCTGCTAGGATTTCAACCACTCTTCCCCCAACCTAGTGCGCGCCAGATGTTTGGCGTACATCTTCCTTGACTGTTGACCATGCTGGCTGGGGCCAATTGGAGACGTGGTCCAAAACTTCAGAAGGACATCAGGTTACCAACACCAGAGTCAGTGTCAGGTGCTCCCAGGTACAGACCCAAGAATCTTTGGTCCCATGAGCAGCTCCCAAACTCTCACCACTGCTACACCGAACATCATCCTAGCAGGAAGGAAGGCTCTGGACTAGCTTTGTCCACCGAGGCTAGCCATCATTGGGTCATATTAGATAGGAAGGGGTTTAATATGCTTATTGTTTGGGCTAGGAATTTGCCTTGGTAACAAAGTCTGCCTGGTCCTAGAACATTTCTGTGCTACTCTTGACTGACTCCCATGCCTGGCCCATCATCTGGGACTTCTGTCTCATGGCTCACCTCTAAAATTTGCCTTTGAAAGTAAAATGATGGAGAAGCATTTCATCCAACACTTCACAGATGAAAACAGGAACACACGTTACATCCAGTGAAGAACACAAGAACAACCCAGTTAGATTAGGTCTGTCTGATCCAACCATCTGTTGTGTGCCAAGCCACCAGAGCCACAAAGTTCCCAGGAGAACAATAAAACATACTGACAGAGTATTTTGGTTTGTGGGTTCAAATAGGCCACAACTTGATTGGTTACAGATGTGAGAGGTTTGGCTTAGGCATTGGGGTGAAGCCAGGCTATATGTTGACTCCTGGCAGGGAGCCCACGAAAGGGTAAACTACCAATAGGGGGTGACCTATGACTTACCCTGAGGGGTCCCCGTAAGGGCTGTGACACGGCCCTAAGCCCACATCCAGGCTTCAGATAGTAGTCACACCCCAGATCCCTTTAACAGGATACCCTTCCTGAGGAGGGGCAGGCAAAGGCAACAACCTCCCCTCCAACCAACCAAAGGCTTGCCCAATGCCTAACCTCACAAAAGTTGTGACGATTGCTACTAGGTAGGCGAAAACCAAATGGCCAATTTGCCAAGTGGGAAAAATTCCTACCCGGCCCCAATAACATGGCGACCGACAACTGCTATTGCAAGGCGTGAAAAGACGGTTTGATCTAAAAAAGAGGCAAGAGGGTGCTGACCGGCCACGCTGTGATTAATTGTTGTTGTTTACCAACCACCAAAACACAAACAGCAAAACCCCCCATGAGTACTAACAACTGGTATTCAGAGCATGTGATCAGAGCTCTGACCTTGGAGGTAGCACACAGTCATCCTCCATTAATTTGCCTAATCCCTTTTAAAAGCCACCTAAATTAGTGGCCATCACCACATCTTGTGGTTGCAAATCCCATAGATTAAGGAAGAACACAAGAGCCCCGGTGGATCAGGCCAGCTGCCAATGGCTCATCTAGCTGAGGATCCTGTTCTCACAGTGGCCAACCCAATGCCCATGGGAAGTCTGCAAGTAGGACCTGAGTGTGAGCTTGTGATATCCCTCAACTCGTCTTCAGAGGCATTCTTCCTACCTGTTGTAGTCCCATTGCTGAGCAACAGCATGCAGGACTTGGTGGAGTGCAGGGCAAAATCAAACAAAAGAGAAGAGTCTCTAGGATATCCTTGATAGAGTCAGCATATGAAGTCAAGTCTGTTTTGAGGGTCAGGGAAACAGCAACCCACATAGTCAGACAGTCCAGTGGTCAAGGAATCCAATGATCAAAGCCAAGGGTTCAGATGGAGAGCAGGCAGCAGCAAAGCTGGACCAGGAACCACAGATGTTGTTTCCAGCATCTGACTCTGCTGCTGAGAGCTGTGTTTAAGAAGGCCGAAGCCAGTTGGTTCTCATCAGTGCCTTCTGCTCTGTGACCTTGAAAGGCTGATCAGCTGCAGGCAGAGTCACTCCAACTTCTCCACCTTCAGGCTGCTGTTCAGCAGGTAAAGCTGCCTCCTGTCCCATGACAGTATCCTACCCACAAATGGGGGGGGGGATATGTTATGAAGGGGCCCCCTTTCTCACAACTCACCTTGTTGTTGTTGTTTAGTCGTCTCTGACTCTTCGTGACCCTACGGACCAGAGCACGCCAGCCACAGATTTAACAGTAGAATTTAGGAAGAGGATTGGAAGAAATTTAAGGATTATCTGCAAAAGTATTGTAAATTGTATGAATGTTAGAATGATGCAGGATATAAAGATAATATGGCAGTAGTGACATAGTTGAAAGGAGTATGCAAAAATTGGTTTATAAGAACAAAGGTGAAATTTGAATAATATTATGTCAGGCTTAAATAACTGATAACAAAGGGAAAAATTGGAGACATAATAGTTGAAATGTATAATATAAAATAAGACTTGAAAGAAGGTGAAGTATTGCTGAGTAAGATTTTGTAAAAGGGAACACAGAAAAGGGAGATGTGAGGGAGTCTGGAAAGAGGGTTATGGAAAAAATATTTAAAAAATTGAATCACTTTTTATGTCCTTTTTATGTCTTTTTTGTTTTTTTGTTTGGTTTTTTTTGTCTTTTTTGGCTTCTTTGATTGATTGTGATGGTATTTTTCTTTTTCGGTTGTGAATGTGAAGTTTGTTTTATTGTCTAAACCTTTAATAAATATCATATATATATATATTCAGAATATCACTCATGAAATCACCCAAGATATCCCTCAAGTAATTAAGGAACAAAAGAAGAAAAGGCACACTAATCTAGGAACTTCCTCTCTGCCCAGAACGTTGGAGGCTATACACCACACCCCTCAACAGTATTTATAGGAACTCAAACACCAGACTCTGCTCTGTTCCAGTAACAAGAAGCCGAAAGCACCAGCCTGAAGATGACGAGTGAGACCTCGTCGAAACGTCGCACAGACACCCCGACTCTTACACGGGAAGACACCCGAAGACACCAAAACCTGCATTCCTGTACCCGTGAAAATCTACGAAAGCAAATATATATATATATATATATATATATATATATATATATATATACACAGTAGAACTTAGGCCTCCAAGCTTATTTTTGTGTGCTTAAACCTTTGAGACAAGGTGTGATGAAAAGACCTTTAAGAAAGAAAAATGAAGGCTCTCTTTTTCATTTAATTACTTGTTTGTAAAAATAAATAAATAGGTTTTTTTTGGGGGGGCACAGAAGGTTCAGTGGGGCAGACCCCCATCTCCCATTGGCCAGGGGCCTGCTACCCTTTTCTGAAGTTTTTCCAGCTCTATAATGCCCTTTTTTAAAGGTGCAGCTACCACACGGTACTCCTTGCGCAGTCACAGCTTAGCTACCAGGCTACGGTCAAGGGTGTTGGTTTTTGATGGTACCAGGATACAGTGGTCCCTCGGGTTACAGAAGCTTCAGGTTACAGAACGTTAAGAACGTTACCTCAGGATGAGAACAGAAATCGTGCGGCGGTGGCAGAGGGAGGCCCCATTAGCTAAAGTGCTACCTCAGGTTAAGAACAGTTTCAAGTTAAGAACGGACCTCCAGAACGAATTACCACTGTATCTGAAAGGTCACCTCCCCTTATAAACCCAATTGATCCCTATGCTCTGCACAGCTCCATTCTGCACAATGTAGCAACTGGGCTTTAAATGTTGTGGCACCCACCCTTTGAAATTCCCTCCCCTTATATATGATACAGGCACCCATCCTCTCCATTTTCTTTTCAGCGCCCACTAAAGACCTTCCTCTTCAACACGGCTCCCAGCTGAGATCTTCGGGAATTTTAAGAAAGATGTCTTTATCGTTTTATCATTAGTTCTGTGCCACCCTAGGCTTCTTTGGCAGGAGGTGAGGGATATAAAATAGATTTGCATAATGGAGTTATGAATTATGTGCTTTGTACACAAATACTTCCTTTTGTGTGTTCTGAGTCTCCAATCATTCGCCTTCACTAGGTTCTGGAATTATGAGCTAGGGAGGTGCTCTCCCTACTCCTTTTACAGTCATACCTTAGGTTGAAGGAGCTTCGGGTTGAGCATTTTCAGGTTGTGCTCCGCGGTGACCCGGAAGTAACGGACCGCGTTACTTCCGGGTTTCACTGCTTGCGCATGTGCTCAAAATGACATCACGCATATGCACGGAAGCAGCAAATCACAAACCGCGCACACGCAGACGTGCAGACGCAGGTTGCGTTCGCTTCAGGATGCGAACGGGGCTCCGGAACAGATCCCGTTCGCATCCAGAGGTACCACTGTACAGTGGTACCTCGGGTTACATACGCTTCAGGTTACATATGCTTCAGGTTACAGACTCCGCTAACCCAGAAATAGTGCTTCAGGTTAAGAACTTTGTCAGGATGAGAACAGAAATCGTGCTCCGGCGGTGCGGTGGCAGCAGGAGGCCCCATTAGCTAAAGTGGTGCTTCAGGTTAAGAACAGTTTCAGGTTAAGAATGGCAGTGGCGTAGCGTGGGTTGTCAGCACCCGGGGCAAGGCAAGTAATTTGTGCCCCCTAACCCATGGATTTGCGCCCCTAACCCGTGGATTTGCGCCCCCTAACCCTAACCCCCAGATGTTGCGCCCGGTGTGGCCGGCCCCCCCTGCACCCCCCACGCTACACCACTGAAGAACGGACCTCTGGAACGAATTACGTACTTAACCCAAGGTACCACTGTATCGGTACTGCACATCATTTCATACACCTCTTTCCATTCCCTCCGCACTCATCTTTTCCCTCTAAACTAAAAGGACCGAAACATTGCATTATTTCCTCATAGGGGAGTTTCTCCAGCCCTTTATCATTCCGCTTCCCCTTTTCTATCCCTTGTTTGAGTCTCATTCCAAGGATTTGCACGCAAGTTTTCCCCACCAGTAGAAGGGGAGGAGAAGGTGACATGCCAGAGGGAGTGGGAGCTTAGCAAAATGTGCCCCACTTTTTCCATCGTGTGTAAAAACCTTAAGAGGGTTAAGGAGTTGGCATGACACTTCTGCAAGGCTTTTGTGAAAAACACGTCTGCTAATCCCAACCATTGGTGTCTAACTCCAGAGTTTTACTTTGTTATGTCTAATACTCATATGGGATTTGTTTTATTTTTGCAGGATTAAGAAGCCCTTTCCAGTACGGAACTTCATCATACGTGGCCTCAGTTCGGAGAGTGCCAAACCCTCTCACTGTGGTGAATCTTCTAAGACCTAGAAAGTAACCCACAGAGTTTACTCACCAGCCAGGGTGGGTGAATGTGTGGGTTTTGGTTTCTCTTGGTTTCTTATTTTTCTAATCTAAGTCCATTCTCCACATTTTCCCATCAGCTTGCCATGTATCTTTTTGAAATTCTCCGTGAAAATTTGTGTGGACGCCCCGCGGCATGCCCATGCGGCTGCTGCAGAAGATTTTTTTTGGGGGGGCTTGGACCCCACAGCTCCCCCATACTTGGAGCCTGTGTTTCCAAGTCCTCTCCAACCCCACTCCCTTCTGAACACTGTTCATTGGGGGCTGTAATGAATATGGGTTGCTCGTGCGTAAGTTGCTGCCTCTCCTGGCTTTGTTGCCTTGTTAAACCTTTCAGTCTGGACAGCCCTTCACTTCGTGGCTGCCTCAGTCGCTAGCAGAATCCATCAGTGGGCGTTTCTTAAACCTTTTCCAACATAAAAGTTGTTTGACACCCAGTCTCCTCCTACTCTCTCTGTGCGGAAGTCTTCTGCGCAGGGAGGGCGTTTGTAGCGGAGGACCCGTGCTCTCCCCGCTGGTGTCTGATGAAGAGTCTGGGAGCCCTCTCGCCGATTCCCCCATCTGCCCCCCTTTATTCCTGGTGTTGCGCTGAATTGTTTCCCCATCTGCTGAGCTGCCTCTCTCCCTGCTGGGCCCTTCTCCAGCATCATTTGAGAGCCTTCCCTCCGCCTCTAGCTCCGATGTCAGTTCCCTGACAGGGGCCTACCTGAGCCACAAGGGTTACTCAACCCTGAGCATTCCCAGTCTCACGACAGCAACCTAAAGAAGGAGGGAACTTAAGCTGCACCCACTTAAACGCCAAAACCCCATGGAAACCCCATGGAAACCACTGGGAGTGTTTTCATTGACATCACCATACTTGGGATTAGACGGTAATGCTCAGACTCAACAAAAGCACTTAAGAACTTGTCCCATCAGCAGCTGTATGACACCTGCAGTTGTCTCAGTGGTTTTCTCAAAAAAAAAAAAAAAAAAGGAGGGAAGAGGGGAAAACAAGTGTAGCTTTTTTGTGCGAGGGGGACAGAATAGCTCCCTGCAGAACCCTATAGCACAAGTGCCAGTGGACTGAGAAACACTCCCCCACCGCTACTCTCTGGCAGGAAAGAAACTATTGTAATTCAGGGCCTTTGATACCCATCCTGGTCCAGAAGGATACCATGGTCAAAGGCAGGGGTTAGCAAACTTTTTCAGCAGGGGGCCGGTCCACTGTCCCTCAGTACTCGTGGGGGGGCTGGACTGTATTTTTTAAAAAAATAATGGACGAATTCCTATGCCCCACAAACAACCCAGAGATGCATTGTAAATAAAAGCACACATTCTACTCATGTAAAAACACCAGACAGGCCCCACAAATCACCCAGAGATGCATTTTAAATAAAAGCACACATTCTACTCATGTAAAAACATGCTGATTCCCGGACCTTCCGCGGGCTGGATTTAGAAGGCGATTGGGCCAGATCTGGCCCCCAGGCCCTAGTTTGCCTTGTTGTTGTTTAGTCATTTAGTCGTGTCTGACTCTTCGTAACCCCGTGGACCAGAGCAAGCCAGGCACTCCTGTCTTCCACTGCCTCCTGCAGTTTGGTCAAACTCATGCTGGTAGCTTCGAGAACACTGTCCAACAATCTCGTCCTCTGTCGTCCCCTTCTCCTTGTGCCCTCCATCTTTCCCAACATCAGGGTCTTTTCCAGGGAGTCTTCTCTTCTCATGAGGTGGCCAAAGTATTGGAGCTTCAGGATCTGTCCTTCCAGGGAGCACTCAGGGCTGATTTCCTTCAGAATGGAGAGGTTTGAGCTTCTTGAAGTCCATGGGACTCTCAAGAGTCTCCAAAGGTATAAAAGGCCAATGATGGATCAAGCAGGAGCCGCAAGGTCACACTCTCCCTGTCCCTCTCTTGATAAAGGTAACCCACCTGGGTAACCAAGGCTGTTTCAGCCCTGAAACCATCTTTTTGTTGCATTGCCCTCTGAAGATATCACCACCAAATTTGGCACGGTGGTTCCTGAGACTGAGGAGCAGTTTTAGGTCTTGTTTGGATACCATTGAATGCCATTTTGAACCAAGATGGCAGACTAAACCATTCGAGACTGCACTGATTTAGCAGAAAAGCAACAAACTACACAACCCATTTATGAATCTCAGTATTTTTGGGTTTCTTAGATTTCCAAGCATTGATGGATACTGTCAGGGAACTGACATCGGAGCAGAGTGGAGAGGCTAGGCTCCCAGATTCTGCCGGAGAGGGAACCAGTAAGGGAAGAGAGAGAATGTCCTCTGGGGAAAGAAGTCCAGGTGACACCAGGAAGAAGGGAGAGGCAGAGAGCACTTCGGAGGGGAGGCTCCGAGACTCTTCCGGTGAAGTCAGTGAGGAGAGTGGAGGACCACCGCTTGGCACACCCACTCTGCGCAGAAGGCTTCCGCGCAGAGAGGCGAGGAGGAGGTTGTCCGTTAAGGAATTCTTATGCTGGAGGAAATTTAGGAGACACCCACTGACGGATTCTACCAGCGACTGAGGCAGCCGCGCGAAAGGGCTGCTCAGCCAGGGAAAGACGCAACCACCCCTAAGCAGTTGGAACAGCTGGAGGTTTACACACAAGCAACCCCAATTCCCATGATAGATACTTTCCGTACTTAAGAAAGAACAGCACTGTTTTTGCAAATGCCTTGCCACCCATTTATAGGTGCCATGTCAGTCAAACAAACAAACAACACTATTGGATGTTCTACTGTGTAAGATCACTAGGGGGAAGTTTAGAGCCAGATCGACAAATACGAAGGACCACAATCCATGTTTAAACTTTAAACTTTCTCCTGATCTTATGTCAGTTTGTGATTTTTATACAATCTGAACATACAAATATTGCATTTTTTTCTGCCAACCCCAATTCCATTCCAGACTTAACTGGAGTGAAATGACAACCCAAACTCAAAAGGGAAGCCAATTGACTTAAAGCAACTGCTTCAACTTGCATCTTAAATTGCCCTGTTTCTGTATGTTCATCGCAATAAATTGCGCACCATCTTAATAAAGATGCATTTCTTCCGTGTGTGTGTGTGTGTTTCTGTGTCTCTCTCTGTGTGTGTATGCCTTAAATTATCCTTTATTTTTCCTCAAAAATTGCCTGAAAAAATATTTTAACCATAGAATGTACTCGCAGGTTATAATTTGGAAAATTATATTATCTCATACTTGGGAACATCCAAAATTAACAAGGACAGGCAACAAAGATAGAAGTTTCCACCAATTCGGAAATGGGCTGGGAACACAAAAGCCCTGGATCAGCCAGCATCCTCTCTCAGGCCTCAGAAAGTGGATGTTTTTGGAAGAAATATATGATCGGAGATGGAGCTGCTTCCCCCCACATGAGCCTTTTAAAAACATCGAAGGGGCAAAAAAGAGATTTCTATTCTATACTTTCCAACTATTCCAACCAATTTAAGAGGGAGAGTATCTACTAGTCCAGCTCCATCTGGCCTCCTCTCCCTCAGCTATCAACTGGGAGCAACCTTTTCTTTTTGTGTGTGAGTAATTTATTTATTTTTTATGTTGAGCTATGGCCACTGGTCCCATCACCTCCTGGCAAATAACAAGGGAAGAAATGGAGCCAGTGAGAGATTTTACTTTCTTGGGCTCTATGATCACTGCAGATGGTGACAGCAGCCACGAAATTAAAAGACGCCTGCTCCTTGGGAGAAAAGCAATGGCAAAGCCATTTCCGACCCTTCGGGAAGGAGAGGGGGTTGCGGTCTGGCCCCTCCTCACTCACGCGCGGGGGCTGAGCGTTGCCCCCGCGAGATCTGGGGGAATCCCTGGGCATGCTCTCCACCCGGCCTGCCAATCGGCGGGCTGGGGAGGTGTGGCCTAGGGTATTTAAGGCCAGGCACGCCCAGGGACCGCCCTCTTCACTCCTGGCCAGCCGAGAAGTCACAACT
The DNA here is from genome assembly GCF_965113315.1 of Podarcis vaucheri. Lineage (NCBI taxonomy): Eukaryota > Metazoa > Chordata > Lepidosauria > Squamata > Lacertidae > Podarcis > Podarcis vaucheri. Next base: position 16,341,980 of record NC_138767.1, read on the forward strand.
TTCCTCTGTATTGGCGGTTAGGCATTGGCTGGGGTTCAAGTGGTATGAAAATTGTGGGGGGGAAGGAACGCCATCACCTTCCCCCAAGGTAAGGGGTAGTCCGGTAGAGGACTCCGGGGGGCGTGGCCTTGTCCGAAGCCTTGCGAGGTTGGGCCCCGGCACGCCCCCGAGCGGTGACACCCGTGGGATCCTAGTTGGCGTACTTCAACAGGACTCCCCCACGGTTTGTGTTAACCCTTCCCGGTCTCCATGCCGGGTAGTTGATAGGAGCCAATGCCTAAGGCCAATACCTTCAATTCTTTAATCAATAAAGTTGTGGCCTTTTCATGCCCATTAAACTTAAACAATGTATCCAGTGTCTTTATTTCATATGGGGGGAGGGGCATTGACACGTAAACCTAGACAGCATCTTAAAAAGCAGAGACATCACTTTGCCAACAAAGGTCCGTATAGTTAAAGCTATGGTTTTCCCAGTAGTGATGTATGGAAGTGAGAGCTGGACCATAAAGAAGGCTGATCACTGAAGAATTGATGCTTTTGAATTATGGTGCTGGAGGAGACTCTTGAGAGTCCCATGGACTGCAAGAAGAGCAGACCTATCCATTCTGAAGGAAATCAGCCCTGAGTGCTCACTGGAAGGACAGATCCTGAAGCTGAGGCTCCAATACTTTGGCCACCTCATGAGAAGAGAAGACTCCCTGGAAAAGACCCTGATGGTGGGAAAGATGGAGGGCACAAGGAGAAGGGGACGACAGAGGATGAGATGGTTGGATAGTGTTCTCGAAGCTACCAGCATGAGTTTGACCAGGTTGCGGGAGGCAGTGGAGGACAGGAGTGCCTGGCGTGCTCTGGTCCATGGGGTCACAAGGAGTCGGACATGACTAAATGACTAAACAACAACAATTCTTATTTGATTTTACAAGTGTAAAATTATAACAATATCAAATGCACACTCAGATTTAGAGATTCCTCTGAATCTCAAGACTCCCCTCCATCCCTTCCATGGGTCCTATTGTCATCTTTTCCAACTGCATATTATTTCATCATCCATATTTTAAAACTTTCCATGTTATCCGACGTATTTGTTACCTTACAAGTGTTGTTAAAATCCTGCTAATGAATTTAGTTGAATTTAGTTGAATTAAGTATGAATTTAGTTCTTAACCCAAGGTACCATTGTATTGACAAGCTGGGATGTGTGCAGAGGAGGGTGACCGAAATGATCAAGGATCTAGAAGCCAAGGCTTATGAAGAACCATTTGGGGAGCTGCGAGTGTTTAGCCTGGAAAAGAGGAGACATCTTCAAATATCTAAAGGGCTGTCACACGGAAGATGGAGCAAACTTGATTTCTCCTGGACTAGAGGACCAATGGATTCAAGCTGCAGGAAATGAGATTCTGATGAAATATCAAGAATAACTTTCTGACAGTAAGAGCTGTTCGACGGTGGAACAGACTCCCACAAGAGGTGGCAGACTCTCCTTCCTTGGAGGTTTTTAAGCAGAGGTTGGATGGCCATCTGTCATGGATGCTTTAGTAGAGATTCCTGCATGACCCTTTCGGGTCTCTTCCAACTCTACGATTCTAGGATTAATATGAACCGGATGGTGTTAGATGACATGGGGAGAGCAGGGAGTATCTCACATTTCTACATCAGGACTATGTAAAGTGAACTACTATCAAGGAAATAATAATAATTATGAATTAGTCAGCCACATTAGAGAGGATATTCTGCTGTAGCTTCAAGAAAATAAATAAATCATTGCCTTAAAAATAGCTCTGGAAACAGAAAAGCTCTTGTGATGAAATTATAGTTTCACTACAGAATGTGGCAGTGGGGGCAGGAACCAGGCAATGGAAACACACACAAACACACACACACATCTTATTTTTGTGTGTGTATGGGTAAAGTTTCTCATATCTGTATGCCCCGAAGGAAGGAGAAACCAGAGAGGGAGAGGGAGGGAGGGAGGGAGAGAGTACATGATACATAAGCATCTCAGTGGAGAGAACTGGGTGAGCATTATTTTCTTTCCCATAGAAAATTAGATGTTTGGGGTCTACTGGCTGAAAATCCCAACCTATTATAAATACTATGTGCTTCAAGGGAGGCTCCCTCCGTTGTGTCAACAGGATGTCTGTGCAGAATGTTCATGGCCCAGTCTGAAGCCACACCAAACCCACCCTCCCCACCTGTAGGCTTCACTAAGTCAACTCTATATTTAGGTGGAATTTTTTCCAAGCACATTTTGTAACTAGAATCAAAATAATGCAGAACACAAAAGGCCATTCTATACAGTCTGGGACTGGTGTGAATACATGTGTGTATTCTCTGAGCGGTGTGGGGTCTCTTCTTCCTTTGACTGGGATCAATGGAGACCAATGGCAATTCTGTGATAAAAAGTTTAGATTTTTGCCTCTAAAATTATTTATAAAAATATTTACATACCTCCATTTGTATACTGCAATATCAGGCCAATAAACTATAAAACACCATTAAGAACAGCACAATAGAGACATGGGTGGTGCTGTGGTCTGAACCACAGAGCCTAGGGCTTGCTGATCAGAAGGTTGGCAGTTCGAATCCCCACGACGGGGTGAGCTCCCGTTGCTTGGTCCCTGCTCCTGCCAACCTAGCAGTTTGAAAGCACGTCAAAGTGCAAGTAGATAAATAGGTACAGCTCCAGCGGAAAGGTAAACGGTGTTTCTGTGTGCTGCTCTGGTTCACCAGAAGCGGCTTAGTCATGCTGAATAAAGCGAGATGAGCGCCGCAACCCCAAAGTCGTTCGCAGCTGGACCTAATGTTCAGGGTTCCCTTTACCTTTACGAACAGCACAAATCTATCATTAAAATGACTAGTCTCTTAAAAAAAGCTTCAAACAGCAGCATAGGTCCATCAGCATAAAAAAAAACACCCAAGAGATGCATGAAACGGATGCTGATTGGTTTATCTATTTGTTATTTTCAAGGCTCCCATCATGTTATTAATGTATCTGAAAAATTATGGCTCAAATTCATGGCTAGTCCTACTCAGAGTAGACCCACTGAAATGAATGGAAGTTAGCAACTTAGGTTCATTAATTAAAATAGGTCTGTTATGAGTAGGCCTTACTTGACGACAACCCTATATTTCCCTTAAATTCAACTTTTGCTGGCTGTGTGCTCCAAGAAAGGAGATTCCGACTAAACAACAAGAAGAACTTTGAGACAGTGAGCTGTTCGCCAGTGGAACAGTCTCTCTTGGGAGATGGTGGACTCTCCTTCCTTGGAGGAGGTTTTTAAGCAGAGGTTGGGTGGCCATCAGTCATGTATGATCTAACTGAGATTCCTGCATTGCAGGGATTCGGACTCTATGGCCCTCGGGGTCCCTTCCAATTCTACAATTCTGTGACTCTATGATTCAACTTTGCATCTCCTGAAGCAATACAACTCAAACCAAAACACAACTATCCTTAAAACGTCTCACTTCTCCAGACTTTATGATGCAGTTAAAAAAAAAAAAGTCCACAGGACACAGGGAAATGTCCATAAAATGCATAAAATGGGTCAAAATTGCAAGGCAAAATTCTGTATATATTACCCTGAAACGATGAGGACATTTAAAATACAAAAAAGTGTAGGCTGATGTGGGAAAGTGAAGAACCTGGACTTAATGAGAAATGGAGAAACCAAAATTGGCAGGTGCGCCCATCCCTAGTTGTCCAGAGGGATGTACATTGATTCCTTCATGGAAGCTCTCAGTTAATGCTGGCTTTCAGTCTGTAGGAAGAGCACTGGGCAACCAGAGGAAGTCCATATATGGTGCTGCCTTCCCTGTTGCTGTTGTTGCCTTAAGGGATGCCTCTCCAAAGAACGTGGCAGTTACTCAATTTCCTTGAAGACGACCACAAGCAGTACTGTGTAATTACTCCCAAGCTCAGCACAAGCAGCCCCAGCAGCTAGTCAAAGGTGGTATGGAAACTTGCAAGGATGGTCAACGGTGTGTGGTATTCCCCCCCCATAGGAGATGAACAAAGTTTGCTTCTAAAGGGACTTTAGAAGCCACTGTAAAGTAAAGAACTTCTGATTCTTCACCTGCCCACTATATAAAAACAATATTCACTCAACCCAATCCAATATAACACCCAACAAAGCCACTTTCCAGCAAATTTAACTTTAGAAGACTTAGTGAGCCACCCTAAGCGTCTATGGCTGAAGGGCAGCATACAAATTTAATAAATAAATTAAAATCACCCACTTATTCACCCATTTATTATTGAGGGGAAGTGCGTGGAACAGGTCTCGGTGTTTCGATTTCTGGGAATGGAGTTGAGAGACGACCTAACCTGGGGAGAAAACAGCAAAGACCTGGTGAAGAGAGCACAACAGAGGTTATATTTTCTGAGAATCCTCCGGAAAAACAATCTCTCAAAGGACCTGTTGATGACATTTTACCATTGCACTGTGGAGAGTGTATTAACTTATGGTCTCTGTGTGTGGTTTGGGAGCTGCACAGTCAGGGGGAAAACAATGCTATCCAGGGTTGTAAAGACTGCAGAGAGAATAATTGGGTGCACTCTTCCCACCTTAGATCAAATCTATGCTGTCAGGTGCCACAAGAAAGCGGCAGAGATAGCGCAGGATAGTACGCACCCCGGAAATGATCTCTTTCAGCTTCTGCCTTCTGGAAGAAGGTATAGGGCAGGGGTTTGCAACCCGCGGCTCCGGAGCCGCATGTGGCTCTTTTACACCTTTGCCGCGGCTCCGGGGCAGATACTAGCGAGGGGAGGAAGCGCATTGTGCGCCCCGACACTCCCCACTGTGGCAGGTGCTGTACTGGCTGTGACGTCGCATGGGGGCGGTGTGTGCATTAGTCACGCACCGTCCCGACGTCACCTTCCCGCCCGCTGTCAGATCAGACATTAAGGTAAGAAACAATATATGCAGTGTTATATTTGTTTTAAATGTCGCAATGGTTTTGCGGCTCCCAGTTTTTTTTCCTTCGGAAACGGGTCCAAGTGGCTCTTTTTGTCTTAAAGGTTGCAGACCCCTGGTATAGGGTTATAAAGGCCAGGACTAGCCGCCTGAGAAAGTTTCTACGCAAATGCAATTCTGGTTCTAAACGCAGCATAAGGGGTCTCTATAGTATAGTGTATTTTAAAATGGGGTTTCAGAGTTTTTAGGGGGTTTTGAATGTTTTATGTAGTTTTTATGTAGTTTTATGTAGTTTTTCAATTTCATTGTTCTGCATGGGACAATGACAATAAAGATATCGTATATCGTATATAAATCCACACTTCTACTTTGCCCTGGAGAAATCCGTTGCTTACTGCTGAATTGGAGGAAATATCAACCAGGTTTTCTCCAGACTGATGTTTGCTCTGATTTTGATGCTAAAGAGCGGGTTTTCTGGAGGAAAGCATGGGACAAGTGCAAAGCCACTCAGACTCATGCTTTCTAGTGGAAGTGTGAACAAGCCTTCACATTTGTGAGATGATAAATAGCTTTAGTGGCTACAAGATGAAATGACTACAGGTTTTTGTTTTTTAAAAGAGAATTCATTTGGAAAAAGAACTAACTGAACATGCTTTACTGATAAGCTGATTTAAAACACACCCACCCACCACAATTGTTTGTGCGTGTGCGTGTGGTTCTTAGAGCTATTATGTCTCATTTCCAAAGCAACCTGCAGAAGTAACTTCCCCTTTTGTGTTTAATACACTGTGGTTTAATCTATTTAAAGGCAGCCTCTCCCCCACAAGAACATTGTTTTGCCAGACAGATAATAACTGGGATGAGCATAGTTATTTAGACTGCACACCTTCTTTGACCCTGCCGAGTGCCAAAAAAAGGTAACTTTATACAACTCATTGTTTTCGGCCTTCCAGCAGTTTACCTTTTGCTGCCTGCTTACTTAAGGCTAGTTGACACAAACAGAGAATAAATGCAGTGGAGTGCAGTGGTTAGAGCAGGGTTGGGGAAACTGCAGCTCCTCACATGTTGGTTGACTGGAATTCCCATTCCTGTTCATGAGCCATGCTAGGAAGCGTAGTCCAACAACATGTGGACAACCACAAGCCTTCCTAAAGCAAGACGTGAACTGGAACACAGCCATCCTTCTCTGAATTTTGCAATGCAGTTCTCTCTCTTCATAGTGTGGAGCAAAAAAAGGAAAAAAACTAGGATAAAGTGTGCATAAAAACGCATATATTAGTGAAAATTGTTTGTTAAAACGTTAAGAAATTGGCACTAAAATTCTGGTGAGTTTTCACAAGGGCTTAAAGGAAGTCAACAAACTGAGCTGACAATGTGGAGAACTGCATAAGATTGGAAAGATTAGAAACTGAAGGGAACCAAAAATGACAGATTCATCTGTCCCTGTAAATAACTCACTCTGGATGGTTATTGAAACCTCACAATTTTTGGAATGCATAACATAATTTAATCAAATTCGCAAAAAGGAGACCTCCACACTATCCTTTAATTTCTTTTTCAAAATATGCTTTAGAGTTCTAGACTGATAGACAGATGTACAAAAATGTTCAAAATATGGCCTAGAAAGGGACAATATTTTTAAACGGCTATTTCTCATCCGTTTTCATGAGAATGTTGTGACACTTAACAAGATCATATACCTTACCAGGTAGATTCACATTTCCATATTGAATGTGAACTTCTACCTCAAATTTCAAAATCTGACTGCTTCAGTCTTCTTGGCTGGTTTTTTTGGTTGTTGCTTCCAATCTTCAAAATATGAACTATAAACTGGCAGCTGCAAATGTTGTCTGAATCTAAACACAGCATAGTATTTAAAACACATGTCAACGATCAAATAGTGTCTAACACCAGACACCATTGAAATGCAACTTATCAAATATAGTGAAACACTTGATACAGCTGTAAATACTGTGTGTCAGATGCTAGACATATTGTTCTGTGTGCTATGATCACAGATGGACAAATAAATATTATGAGATTGTGAGTGTCTGGCACCTATAATTCTTGGACTCAGCACATGTTAGACGTGTGCTGGACACTTTTAATTTCTGAACTCAGCAAGTATTAAAAGCTAATTAAGCTAGGCTAGTTCCCGTGAGGTGATAGCTTGTGTGATGGGCCACTAAGAGAACAAAAGATCAAAAGGAACCTGGGCTGGATCCACATTGATCTGCTAAACGTGTTGTTGTTGTTTTTTTAAAAAGTTTTATAAAGTTTCATAGGAGTTTTCCATTGTCGGTGGCTTCTCTGGTGTCACATAATAATAATAATAATAATAATAATAATAATAATAATAATAATAATAATAATAATAATAATAATATGTTATTTATACCCCGCCCATCTGGCTGGGTTTCCCCAGCCACTCTGGGTGGCTTCCAACAAAATATTGAAATACAATAGTCCATCAAACATTAAAAGCTTCCCTAAACAGGGCTGCCTTCAGGTTTCTTCTAAAAGTATGGTTGTTGTTTTTCTCTTTGACATCTGGTGGGAGGGTGTTCCACGGGTGCCACTACTGAGAAGGCCCAATGCCTGGTTCCCTGTAACTTGGCTTCTCACAATGAGGGAACTGCCAGAAGGCCCTCGGCGCTGGACCTCAGTGTCCGGGCAGAACGATGGGGGTGGAGAAGAAATCATTATGTTTGATATCTGTTTGACTCCAAGGCTGTGGCTATGGGAGAAACAGGATCCTTTCAGGGTGTTAATGCTGTGAACCCCTCCATCGAAAGCTCATGTTCTATATGTGTGTAAATGAACCATATATCTTAAAGACACCACAGTCTCTGCTGTGCCTTATTCCCAAGCAGAAACATGGGCTTTGACTGAGTGCCTGGAACCTCTGGAATCTCAGAGATCAGGATGGCGTGCAATACAGGAGAATTCTGTCAAAATATTGGTGGTTTGTGGATGGCTTTTTTTGAGGGGGGGTGATTTTGGCATAAAGGCAAGTCAGAACTGGGGGACCACAGTGCAGATCCTAGAAAGCATTGAATAGAAGCTTAAGTCAGACTGTCTCATCCAAAACACAAGCTAAGCTATCGCCTCAGAAGGTTGTTGACATTGAGAATAGCACTTTCCCGAGCTTTGAAGCGGTATGTGGTGCTGCTTCCTGACCCTGCTACATGCAGAACTCATATATTTAGACAAATTGGAGGCATAATTACAGGAAACAAGCCCCAAAGGGTATTGACTTCCTTCTATGAGAAAGCTTTAAGGCATTCTATAGGACTGTTCCCTGCCCTCTAAGAGCTCCTATGTTTACTTGCATTCTAAGCCTCAACTTAATTTTCCCATCTGTTGCGGTCCCCTGCTGCTTCCATTTGTTATGGCGACATTTTTGTCAAGACTGCACAAACAGCAGGTTATAGGGGAGTGGTAAGCAATGTGGTGAGCTTCAAATGTTGTTGGACTACAACCCCCATCTTCTCTGACTGTTGCCCATTCTGAATGGGACAGATGGAACAACTTCCTTGTTGTTGTTTAGTCGTTTAGTTGTGTCCGACTCTTCGTGACCCCATGGACCAGAGCACTCCAGGCACTCCTGTCTTCCACTGCCTCCCGCAGTTTGGTCAAACTCATGCTGGTAGCTTCAAGAACACTGTCCAACCATCTCACCCTCTGTTGTCCCCTTCTCCTTCTTTCCCATCATCAGGGTCTTTTCCAGGGAGTCTTCTCTTCTCATGAGGTGGCCAAAGTATTGGAGCCTCAGCTTCACAATCTGTCCTTCCAGTGAGCACTCAGGGCTGATTTCCTTAAGAATGGATAGGTTTGATCTTCTTGCAGTCCATGGGACTCTCAAGAGTCTCCTCCAGCACCATAATTCTAAAGCATCATTTCTTTGGTGATCAGCCTTCTTTATGGTCCAGCTCTCACTTCCATACATCACTACTGGGAAAACAACTTCCAGGCGGCACCATTTTGGAACATAGGAAGCTATCTTAATAGCATCAGATCGTTGGTCTATCCAGCTCACATTGACTGGCAGTCGTTCTCCAGAATGTCAGAGAGTGAAATTCTGAGGTTTTGGACTACAACTCCCATCATCCCTGGCCTATCAGACACTGCCAGGGGCTGAAGAAGTTTGTGGAAGGCTGGTGTGGAGATACCATGCAGGGCCACAGGGATCTACTTCCCTTCGCAAGCAGATTTGCTGGGTAATGAATTGAACGGCAATTGCTTCTGCACTTATCTTACTTTTAAAACCATAAAGGAAAAACCGAGGATGTCATGATGACCTACTAATGGAGCAATCAATGTTTTCTCGTGGCTGTTAAGAGTAATTAATGCCCATCCCAAGCAAAGTGCATTTTTCGTCGATTAAAGCTATTCACCGGGGAAAGTTGGGAGATTATAAAGTAAAATGACCACAATGGGAAAAGAAATGTCTGGGTCACCGTGTCTGCAGGCGGCTGATTCTATATATTTAAGAGAGGCTATACTGGCTTGATGTGAACTTTTTAATTAAGTGGAGGGAAAGCAGTCTAGTCACACTGGAACCAAGTTGATTTTCGGGCCCCTGAAAGCCTGTCGTCTTGTTAAGGAAATGTGGGTGGTTAATATGTACTTCACCACCAAAGTTCCATCTTGCAGCTCCCCGAGAGCAATGATTGGTTAGTATCCTCCCCAGTCGGACTTTAAATTTCAGGCAGGTTCAAAGTTGAGGGGCAAAGCTTCGTCCAGTTGGTGAGGTGGATTCGAGGTCTAGAAGATAGTGTCTGTCTTGGAGGTCAAGGTAAGAACTCACTGTGTCAGCTGGTTAGTTTTGCTATTTAAAAATGTCTTGAGCTAGCTGCGATCGGGCTTAACAGATTCATTGTAGCATAAGGCTTTGTAGACTATTGCCTAATCTGAATCAAACTATAAGATGAAACATTGCTCGGAATCACCCAGATGGGTGGAAGTGTGAGATGATTTAGGAGGGAGCAGGAATCATTTTCTTATTCAGCTGGTCTACTCAGTGTTATCTTTCTAGGAAAAGATAACTCACCATGAATGCCTCACTTGTTCTCTTAGAATGCCAATGGTGCTCACCTGAGATGTGTTGGAACTGAGTTCTGGCAAGTTCTGGTTGGGAAAAAAAAGCCCTGGGTTTCCCAAGGGGTTGCAAGAAATAGATTACAGTTTGAATGTAAAATTCCTAATATATATTAATATTCTCCCCCCACATACACATATCTTAGGGAAATATTCCAGATCTTTCATCTTCTCCAGTCCATGTGCATGTGAAAAGAAAAAGTAGAAAACACTTGCATTGACGTTTGCATTGATGTTTTCTTGCATATGAGAGTCTTGAATTACAACAGAGGAAGTTTCTCGAATTATAATTGCTTAGAAAAGGCTAGCCTGTGCCACAAAGCTTTGTAAGTGCAATGCTGGAAATCATTCTAGTCTTGTTTGGAGCAGCGGTGGAGCTAATAGACCAACAATGCAAGCAGGAGAGTTTATTCTCCTCCTCCTCTTCACTGGTTGCATACAGACCTTACATCTGAAGCACTTGCAAAGCACATTAAAGCACATTACTTCACCCAAAGAATCCAGGGAACTGTCGTTTGTTAAGGGTGCTGGGAATTATAGCTCTATGAGAGGCAAATGACAGTTACTGGGATTCTTTGGAGGAAGCAATGTATAAGCTCCAAATCCATATTAAGTTGCAATGTGGGCAACTCCCTAGTGAAATTCTGGGCTAAACGAGGACTGGGGCTCTCGTCTCCAGGTCCTCATCTGACATTGAAACTACTACATCCTAGAAAGAAAGAAAGAAAGAAAGAAAGAAAGAAAGAAAGAAAGAAAGAAAGAGAAAATTGAAGATAATTAAATTACACCTGAACAATACACTAAACAGTGCATATGCCATGGTACATGTAGCAATGTGTGCTTGGATTTATAATTCACTGAATGATCTGTTTATTTGCAGCCCCATTTGTAAGGTCAGGCTGTGCCTGCCGATGAAGATGAAGAGAACAATTGTGTTTCTTTGCATTGTTGCCGTAGCCTGGGCAGCCCCAGTAAGTTCTTCTTAATGGCTTGCGTATATGTCAGACATGTCCACGGGCACGAATTAGCCGTCAAATGGGCGCATGCAGAGATGGAAAGGAATATATTCTTATGTGAAAGCAACGGCTGTTGGGTAGAAGAACTCACAGGGCACATTGTACTTAAAGACAGGTGAACAGTGCGTGGAATTGCTTGAGAAACATGCTTGGAAGATTCCAGCGTGGGGTCTGAGCAGCGGCATCATTAACGCGGCAACAGGCCAGAACTCTGCATGTGCAACTCTGCACAGGCAAGGCACGCTGTGGCCTAGAAGCTTTCTCACGCTGCAGTAGGGCTCACTAAGCATGTGCAAAAAGCCACCAGCCTCGCATTCACCGGCAGCAGTCGCAGACTTGAGGGCTTGCTGATATGATAACCCCAATTCCCTAGGACAGAGGAGGGGCTGGCACAGTCACTAACTGCCTGGGCCACATGTCCCTAACTGCCCCTCCTCCCAAGCCATACCTCCCCCTACCCAGAACTGCTGTAATTGGGCCTCCCTTGCTCTCCCCCACGGCTCTCCTCCCAGGCACATCCCACCAAGTGCCCTTACAGCCAGTGAAAAACCGTTGAAACAGTAAAAAAAGAATTTCAAAGGCTATTAAATTTAAAAACAAGTTAAAAGAGGAAGCCCTATCTGCTGAGCAGCAGCAGCAGTTCTTATGAAGCACGTGTTAAGGAGAGTTAGGTAGCTGTCTTGGTCTGACGCAGTCAAAATAAAAAATTAAAAAATAGTCCAGTAGCACCTTAGAGACCAACTAAGTTTGTACTGGGTAGGGTGATACCTCTGGTTACGAACTTAATTTGTTCCGGAGGTCCGTTCTTAAGCTGAAACCGTTCTTATCCTGAGGCGTGCTTTCGATAATGGGGTCTCCCACTGCATGCGTGCCTCCGGCACACAATTTCCATTAGCATCCTGGGGCGAAGCTGGCAACCAGGAGCAGCTATTTCTGGGTTAGCGGAGTTCGTAACCTGAAGCGTTCGCAACCAGAGGTACCACTGTATAAGCTTTCGTGTATCTGAAGAAGAGTGCCTGCACACGAAAGCCAGTACAACCTTAGTTGGTCTCTAAGGTGCTACTGGACTATTTTTTAAAATTTATTAAGGAGAGAATTGACTCAAATTACAAATGCAAATTATTTTTGGTGGGACATTCTCAAATTAAATTGGTCCTTTTTCCATAGCGTCTTTAGTTTAAATCTTTCCCTGCTCCCATTTTGCAGAATTTTCTGTGTTGTTACATAAATTCCCACTACACATCAGACCAAAAAACCCCCACCAATCTTGATATTCTCTGTTGGTTAATTTTTAAAAGTGAGCTTCGATTGCCTTTTCAACTTTGTTTTCTGATTTAAAAGCTCTCGCAGAGTGAGCCAAGGGACAACAACAGTAGCATCGGGAGAAATCAGGTGAGTTCATCTTTGCGAAATTTCTTGGCTATGTGATTTGATTCTGCAAAGTTGAATCAGATTTCAGATTTCCTTTGACATGTATTCAAGATCCACTGCTCCTAGTAAGGGCTTAACCATATTGGCCCCTAATATGAGCAAATGGGGAGCCCAACTCTCTCATTCCAAATGCAACACAGCACATAAGGTATAGCCTGGGCAGAGAGTTACTCCAGGGCTGACCCACCCATGAGGCAAGGTGAGGCAACCGCCTCTGGCGGCAGAATCCACAGGAACAGCTGATCCTGATGTAGCTCTTTATTCCTCCCTTGTTCCTGATGTAGATCTTCACTCATGCACTGGAGGTGGGGAGGGGGGATTAAGGCACCATTTTGTGATTTGCCTCAGGTGCCAAAATGTATTGGGCTGGTCCTGGGTTACTCTGAACATTGTAGCTCTGTGAAGGGAACAGATATCCTCTAACAACTTGTAGCACCCTTAACAAACTGCATCTCCCAGAATTCCTTGGGGTGAAGACATGACTGTTTAAGCAATATAACAGTGCTTTAAATGCATGGTGAGGATGCGACCCTACTGTGCTCCCACAATACTCTGGCTGGTTTGTTGCAGATTAAGATGGAGTGGTGAACATTTGGATTATTCTAAGTCTGAGGACCACAATTCCTTCTTACATACCAGTGTTGGGCAGTGCCAGAGGCAAAACGGGGAAGGGTTCCCTAGAAAGAGGGAAACCATGATTGTTCAAGTATTATAACAGTGCTTTAAATGTTATACTGTGTATGCAGCCTAATAATGGCAGCTATTCCTCAGTGAAATAAACAAGACGATCAGGTGATGCTGTCTTTACACCCAACCGTGTCGTTTTGATCCTGCACTCCTTTGAAATCTGACATTCCGCCCAGGCCTAACTTGGCACTTCCTGAAAAACTAATATTTAAAGAACAGCGGTTTTCCTGTCTGTGCCAAATTAAGCTCCTGTTTTAGCTCTTGTCACAGGTGCCAGCATGTGGCCTGAAGCCTTGAAAACAGTCCACCCACCTGCCATTGTCGCCGTCAATTAAGGCTAAGCAAGATCAACAGCAGTCAAGCAAAACGTGTCAACTCCTTTTATTTCTGGTCACCGGGGAGTGACCTCTAGCAGAATATTTTTTAAAAAATGTGTTAGAAAAGGTTTTTTGAAAATGCATTGACAAATATGTTGCTTGAAAAGTTATAGGAAAGGGTAATAGAATGTGACAGATAGACAGGTTTTGGTGTTTTCTTAAAAAAGGAATTGAAAGAGCAATTGGATTATGGACAGAAGACCACAAACCCATCTTCCCCAAATTTAGGCAATCAATTCTTCCTCTGTAGCTTTCTGAAAATGATAGCTAAGAGGGTTAGATCACCTCTGGCCATCCTGCAATTTGAAAACTGGTTGACACCCTGCTCTGAAAAGCGTTTAAAGACATGCTAGCCCAGGGGGTCAGCAAACTTTTTCAGCAGGGGGCCGGTCCACTGTCCCTCAGACCTTGTGGGGGGTCGGACTATATTTTGAGGGGGGAAATGAATGAATTCCTATGCCCCACAAATATTTTTTTTCATTAATATTTTATTAAGTTTTATCAATAGAAAAGTTCAGAAAAATACAAAAACAGAAAAATACAAAATTACAAAATACAAAAATACAAACATTAAACACAAAAAAGAAGAAGAAAAAACACATATAAAAGAAAACAAAACTCCCTCTTTCTTGATTTCTCGTCTTTAGTTAACTTATTTTCCTGACTTCCTCACGCCTCCCTTTTTTGTATCCCTTTTTAAAATTGGTTCAGCAAATTCATATCCTATTAGTTTATCTATTATCAATCCCATCTTACATTTTACCTTGTTGCTAGAACCCCTTCAATTCATTTCAATGTCATCAGCATTCAAAAAATTTACAATACTTCTGTAAATAAGTTTTAAATTTCCTCCAATCTTCTTCCACCGACTCTTCTCCCTGGTCTCGGATTCTGCAAGTCATTTCCGCCATTTCCATATAGTCTATTAGTTGCATCTGCCATTCTTCCAAGGCGGGTAAGTCTTGTGTCTTCCAACCTATGCCCCACAAATAACTCAGAGATGCATTTTAATTAAAAGCACACATTCTATTCATGTAAAAACACGCTGATTCCCGGACCATCCGCGGGCCCGATTTAAAAGGTGATTGGGCTGGATCTGGCCCCCGGGCCTTAGCTTGCCTACCTATGTGCTAGGCTTATTCCAAGAAGAAGGGGAGGGCCCTCCCTAGCCACACCCCCTCAGAGCATCACTGTTGACAGCTGTATTGCCCCTCCATGTATTGGGAGCTGAACTTTCTGCCGTGGGGAGGATTCCCTGCTTGTGGCAGATCCCCACAATTTAGAACCCTGGAAGGTCAGGATTCTAAACCCACGAGGGACCCACACGGGTAAAGAAGGCTCCCTGAAGTGGCATGTAGAGGAAATACCCCCAAAGAGACCTATTTATTTGCATTGATTTAAGATCACCGTCTTAGGTTCCAGTCTCCGTTTGTGAGACCCTTTCCACCGTGGCACCTTCAATATGGAATTTTCTCCCTGGGCAACTCCAACAAGCCCTCTCTCATTGGAAGCGATTTTATCCAGGAAAGCCTTTTAGGATACGTTTCCCTTCCCCCTCACTCCCATTGCCTCCAGGAATTGTTTGACATCTCTCTGGGCCCTCTGCAGGCTCAAGTCCTCCTGTCACATGACTGCCACGGACCACATTATGACTGCCACCGCATGGCGCAATGTCAATTCTTTCCCACATAGTCTCAGTAACACAAAGCCAGCCTTCAGCTGAGTATTGCATGGTTCTTGCTTGGAGTCTTCCCACTTTTCTTTGAGCAAGGGTTGCTGCTCTGTGGTAGGACAGCTGCTTTGTAAGCAGAAGGTCTCTGGTTCAACCCTGGCATCTTGTGCTGGTCCCTGGGAGGGGGGGTTACCGTGCGGCGTGGTCTGAGTCCGGTCCTAGGTCGAGGGTATGGAGGCTGTCCGTCAAGGGCAAAGCGGAGCCGGGCATGGTCAGGAACTCTGGAAGAGCAGGACAGGGTGCTGGCAGGAACAGGTTACCAACAATGTTGCTCCCGCAACCTGGGACTGGGCTGACTGGCCTTTATTTCCTCTGAGGCCAGGGGCGGTCCCGGCCCACAGGTGACTCGCCTCTCCTGGCCTTAAGGCGAGCACTCCTCCTGAGAGAACCCAGTTCCCTCCGCCTCTCTGCCCTGCGCCTCTGCAGCTCCGGAACGGCTGGAGGGTTACTGGACCCAGAGGCAACCTCACCTTCCCATGACAGGGCTGGGAGAGGAGCACCTGCAGGCAATGGGTCCTCGATCACCTCAGGAGCCAGAGCGGATTCAGCTGGTGTCTGCTCCTGAGGATCCGGCACAGGTGAGGGCCCTTCAGGTTCAAGCCCCTGCCCCAGCTCAACCGGCCCTGGAGGCGGGGACTCCTGTGCAGGCTGGGACTCCTCAGGTTCAGCTTCTGAATCAGATTCCCAGGCCATCACAGCGATGTTATTCAGGAAAGCCTTTTAGGATACGTTTCCCTTCCCCCTCAACCCCATTGCCTCCAGGAACTGTTTGACATCTTTCTGGGCCCTCTGTGGGCTCAAGCCCTCCTGTCACATGACTGCCACAGACCACATCTCCAGGTAGGACTAGCAATATCCAGTGAAACTCTGGAGGGCCACTGCCAATCACTGTTTGGAACTCCTATTGTGCCGGAATCTCCACTTGGCCAAGCTGATAAAGCTCACCTTCCGGCCGAGTCCTTCGGAATCGCCCTCCGACGAATAATTAACAACCTGAGCCTCTGATAAGGTTCCAAGGCACGCTCTTCCATTCAGCAGAGTTTCAAAGCAGCAGAAGTGATGAGATTTATGGCTACATCGCTATGCTTTATTTCTTACTACGCAGACAAAAATACATCCTCTCTCTGTGAGAGCAGAGAGCAACTGAAACAAAGGAACAAAGGAACAGAGAAACCAGAACGTCACATCCGTCTCCCTTCTCCCATGAGACTTCCAATAGCTTGGACTGTTTCTGGAATGTAAACAGAGCCTTGTGACTCTAAGCAGCTGCTCAGTGGCAAACAGAAACTAACATATTGTTCTAGGCGCATTTTGTGACAGGGAATTTCATAAACACGAGCGGTTTCTGAGATTTGGGTGCAGTACTGCGCCTAAGATTTCACATTAAAACTGCCACTGCTGGTACTGAGAGTGTGGGAGGAGAAATTCCTTCCCGCTAGACTTCCAGTAGATATAGGGGTCATCTTATACACAGAAAAATACAGTAAGATTTGTGAACTGGACACTCAAGGTGGGTGTCTCTGCCACCAGTTCTATAGGCCCTAAATACGTGTTGATTCTGGTGCCAGAAAGATATATTTATATGAAGGAAAGGGGGTGTAAGAAGAATCCAGGGCTTGTCTGCAGAGTGGAAGGAAAGGAGGACCTTTTTCTGTCTCCCCACTTCCAGCCACTCTCTGAAGACTGGAGAAGTGACCCTCTTAAGAATATTAGGGAGACGGGCAAGGGAAGCATGGCTTTGTGTTTTGCAGTCTTCTGGTGAACGTAAGATTTTAGCTGCAGTTCATTCACTTTCAGTTTTGTATTCTTATTATAAAACAGTGTGCCTAGACATTTTGCTGTTGTGCCCATAACCTGGGTTTAAGGTGCACTTTAGCTCCTAGCTTTCATATCTCTGTTTCTAACATTTCTGCTAGTGGAGACAACATTGAGCTAGGAGGACCTATGACTTGACTCAGTGTAAGACAGGTTCCTATGTTCCCTTTTCATTTCTGTTCAGTTCCTGCTTCCTGATTATGTTTTTCTCTCCATAGGATGAATCAAACGTGGGCCATACCAGCAAACACGACGGTGCAGAGAATGACGAGGGATTTTATGAAAGTGGAAACAGTGGAAATACCATTGGAAATACCACTGGTTGCATCAACAGAGGAGATGTTGGCCATGAAGAATGTGAAAGAATTGAATCTGCCACACAAAGAGATATAATCAATGGAGCTGATGATTTAGTGAATGCTCTTGGAAATGTTGGCAGAAGACCTGAGAGCATCCCTAGTCATGCCACAACAAATGGAAGTAGAGAAAGGGATGTTACTGGAGAGGGAATCCTTAGGGGTAACTTGGAAGGTGGAAACTCAAGTGATGCCAGTCGCGGGACTGGAGATGGGAGTGTTGATTATACCATCCGAACAGACCTTTCGACAGTCACTCAAAATGACGATGGAAAGGAAAACCACATTGGTAACATGGTTGCAGAAGGATATGGTGGCACCCCAGGAGACCAGAGTAACAACATCCAAGGCCTAAATGGTGCAGGTGGAGGTGGATATGCAAATGCTGCACCTGAAGGAAACATAACAAGGGCATCTATGATAAATATGGTCCATGGAGAAAGCATTCACTGGGCGGATGTTAATGAAGCTGGCAGTGGTAATGGTGGAGATCCAAGTGAAGAAGGTTCTAGCGATGGCTGGGGGGATGGACGTGACGAAGACACGACAGCTCAGGGGGGAAATGAGAGAGGGAAGCATAGCAATCAGACTTGCGACAATGACAGAGATGTTGGTGGAGATGCTGCAACCAACGGAACTGTGGAGCTGTGCCTCAAAAAGAAACAGAATAACACTCTAGACTCAGAGGGTGTTGCTACGGTGAGTTGGGACCCATGATGGGGCAATGTCAAGTAGAGAAGGAGCAGGTGGGAGGAGGCCACTGAACTATTCTGCCAAGCCCTGCCTTTGCCCCTGCCACCCCTCTCATTTCTGCACTCTGAGACTAGAAATAAGTAGAGCAGTAGAGCAGCTTGAGGGAGGGGTTGCAGGAACCAAAAGTTGGAGCCGGGGGAAGAGTTTAGCACTGCCTCCCAGCAGCTGCTTCTCTGCTTGGAATTGCCACTTTATACCATTTTAGCACAACCCTCTTCTCAGATGCCATTCTCCTAGTGGACAATTGTTCACTACAAAACAAAAACAAAACAAAAATGAAGGCACATCTCCCTTCCCATCTGGAAGGGTTGTTGTGGGGCTTTAAGCCCCTTTGCCTTCGGTTGTGGGTGCTGATCCAGATCACGCTACCTGCACTGCAGCAAAAGCTCCCATTTACAGTGGTACCTTGGGTTAAGTACTTAATTCGTTCCAGAGGTCCGTTCTTAACCTGGAACTGTTCTTAACCTGAAGCACCACTTTAGCTAATGGGGCCTCCTGCTGCTGCTGCGCTGGCGGAGCACAATTTCTGTTCTCATCCTGAAGCAAAGTTCTTAACCCGAGGTACTATTTCTGGGTTAGCGGAGTCTGTAACCTGAAGCATATGTAACCTGAAGGGTATGTAACCCGAGATACCTCTGTACTCTAATGAGAGCTTCCCTCCCTCAATTGCAAGCAGCAAGTGCATGGGCCCTGTCTGGAGTTGGGCTCCAGTGGGGGGCAAAGGGTTCAAGCCCCTTCAATCTACACCAGGGCCCCCCATCTGCCTGCAGTTTAAAATCCATTCATGGAATTGCTAACTGAATGATTTCATTTGGGATTTGCTTGCATTCTCCTTTCCTTTTGGTCTCCAGGGCACTGGCGGTAGCAGTAACGGATCAGTTGTGAACCACGCAGATGGCAGCAATGTGAATGATACTGGCAGGGATGGGACCCCTGACAACAGAGAGGCCATGGATGGGCTTCCCAATGCAAGCAGCTCTCAGGACGCCAGTGAAGGTCGCCTAGAGGATGCCAGTGACCACGAGGACACCAGCGAAGCCGAGAGCAATAGCGTTTCTAGTTTGAGTTCTGAATTCATGCAAGGGGACGAGCCCGACGAAAGCCCCGAGTCTGAAGGCAGCCAGCAAAAAGCGTCAAGTGAGGCAAGCGATGGGGAGGACTCAGAAGACGAGTCTCATGGAGAAGAGGAAGAAAGTGCCAGTGAGAACGAGAGCAGCGAGCAGGCCGAGAGCAACGGCGAAGACAGTCAACTGGAGAGCAGCGAGGGTGACGATCAGTCAGACAGCGGCGACAGTGACAGCCATCCAGACAGCAGCCAGGGTCAATCTGATAGCAGCAGTGGGAGCGAGTCGGAAAGCAATGGAGAAAGTGAGTCTGAGAGCAGCAGCGAGAGTGGGCCTGACAGTAGCAGCGAAAGTGATGGCAAGGCTGACGAAAGCAGCAGTGAGAGTGAGTCTGATAGCAGCAGTGGGGGCGACAGCAGCAGTGGGAGTGAGAGTAGCAGTGAGAGTGAGAAGTCCAGCAGTGAGAGTGAGAGTAGCAGTGAGAGTGAGAGTAGCAGTGAGAGTGAGAAGTCCAGCAGTGAGAGTGAGAGTAGCAGTGAGAGTGAGAGTAGCAGTGAGAGTGAGAAGTCCAGCAATGAGAGTAGCAGTGAGAGTGAGAAATCCAGCAGTGAGAGTAGCAGTGAGAGTGAGAGTAGCAGTGAGAGTGAGGATTCAAGCAGTGAGAGTAGCAGTGAGAGTGAGAGTAGCAGTGAGAGTGAGAGTAGCAGTGAGAGTGAGAATTCCAGCAGTGAGAGTGAGAAATCCAGCAGTGAGAGTAGCAGTGAGAGTGAGAAATCCAGCAGTGAGAGTGAGAAGTCCAGCAGCAGCAGTAGCAGCAGTGAAAGCAGCAGCAGCAGCAGTGAGAGTAGTAGCAGTGAAAGCGAATCTGATAGCAGCAGTGAGAGTGAAAGCAGCAGTGAGGACGACAGCGAATCTGATAGCAGCAGTGAGAGTGACTCCACATCCGAGAGCAGTAGCGAGAGTGACAGCAGTGGTCCATCGGACACCAGCGAAAGTAGCAGTCAAGCAGGGAGCAGTGAAAATGGCAGCCAGTCAGACACTGATAGCGAGGACGGTGGTGAGTTAACGGGCAGTGAAAGTGAGAGCGATTCGGCAAACCAACCTGACGGCGATAGTGAGAGTGCACCTCTGAGTGCGGAAAATGGTGCTGCCAGCGACGGTGCTTCAGATACAGCGGAAATGGCAAGTGACGATGAATCTGTAGCAAGCGAGGAGAATGACAGTGTTGCTCAGTCAGAAGGTGGAGACACTGAGAGTGAATCCATAAGTGAAGGCAGTCAGAGCAATGACCTAACCAGTGATTATTAACCCAAGGTTGAGGAAGGATCAAATTACGGCAATGGGAGTGCTCATGATGGCAGAGGAAGACTGGACAACGACACAGAAGCCAAGCCAACAGGCCGAAACACATTTGTCAGGAAGTTACCACCACAAGATCTCTGTATAAGTGTGATTAGGATCAGGGTCAAGGTTGAATTGGGGACGCATTAGCAGGAAAGCTGCCCCAGTCCTTATAGTCGCAGGGGATAAAAAATGCTGTGTTTATACATTTTTGAGTGCTGCGGTTTTGTTTGCAATAAATTATATGCCTTTGCACAATGGGTATTCAATTGTTGGTAAACAGATGCAATATAAATAAAAGCCCAGGTTCTGATACACATGTTCATTCATCAAAGACCTCCAGGGTTGGTTCTTATAAGTGTTATTCATTACTTGGCTGCAGCATCCTGACTTGCATGTGTGAATGAAACATTGCAAATAGAATTCCTGGTAAACACCACCTTGCCCGTTTTTCTTGGTTTACTTGTTCAATATCATGGTTCTTAGAAGATTATAAATGTGCCCTGTGTGTAAACTGTAAAATAAATTATTATTTTTCATGTTGTTTCATGTATTTTTCTTGGGAATGGCCCACCCAGCTTTTACTCTCTGTTTCAAAAGGAAATCAGAGAAAGGGATGCTATTGAGCCACATCAATTTAAGACTGTGCAGGAGGCAATCGTGTTTTGCCTTGAATCCAGTGGTTGAGTTCCTATTTACAATTGTACATGAGTAAATATACTACTTGATATAAACATCATTTGGTCGCAGGAAATGTATTTTCAATTTGCAGCCTTGTACAGCCACATTTCAGTGAGCACCACAACTGAACAAGAACAACAAGAGTTATTGTTATTTAACTTATAGGCCACTTACATGCCCAACTGGCTTTTAACGTGTTCACAAACAGGAAATCAATCCAATAACATTAATATACATTTAAAAATCAGTTAAAACAATAAAATCACAAGTTCAACTCAAGGGAATGCTTCCTAAAGAGCCGGTGGAATGCCAATGTTGATAGGACCTCTAATATTTCAGCAGAGAAGGCATTCCACAACACAGGCACCACCAATGAAAAAGCCCGCTTCCATGCTACCACAGGCCAATAATCATCAGGCAATGGCAAAATTAAACAGGTTTCATATGCTGACTGTAGGAAGATTCACCCCACCCCCCAGGTAAGCTGGTTCAGAGTTATTTAGGTGTTTGTATGTAAGTAACTGAACCTACCACTACTGGTGTGTTGGTGGCTAGGGGAATTTTTTACATTTCCTGAACTTTCCAAAGTATGTCAAAAATATATTGTTTCACGTTCCTCTTTTCCTGAGCCCTGGTCAGGAGGGATAGCTCTGCTTCCCTCTGAAAGATAGAGTAGATTTACAGAGGTACCTCAGGTTACATATGCTTCAAGTTACATACACTTCAGGTTACAGACTCCGCTAACCCAGAAATAGTACCTCAGGTTAAGAACTTTGCTTCAGGATGAGAACAGAAATCGTGCTCCAGTGGCGTGGCAGCAGCAGAAGGTCCCATTAGCTAAAGGGGTGCTTCAGGTTAAGAACAGTTTCAGGTTAAGAACAGACCTCCGGAACGAATTAAGTACTTAACCCGAGGTACCACTGTATATACAAATGGACAGGTTGAGCAGGTATTGCAGACCTGCAGAATCAAGCACACCAGCAGTGCTTTCCAAAGAAACCCCCCTTCATTCCTCAGTTCAAAACAGTTCTGTGTATTACAAAATTCAAAATGAGATCTTGGGTAGTCAACTGCCAGGCTACTCAGTGGCGTAGCGTGGGGGGTGCAGGGGGGGCCAGCCGCACCGGGCGCAACATCTGGGGGTTAGGGTTAGGGGGCGCAAATCCACGGGTTAGGGGGCGCAAATCCATGGGTTAGGGGGCGCAAATTACTTGCCTTGCCCCGGGTGCTGACAACCCACGCTACGCCACTGAGGCTACTTGTCCACTTAGCACCAGCATTGTCTGCTCTGATTGGCAGTGGCTCTCCAAGGTGTCTGGTTGATGCCATTCATGCAGTTGTGACTCATGTGGTCTTGTGAGTCTGTTGTCCAGGATGGGGATGGGGCAGGGCAGCTGCAAGGTCTGGGATGTAGGGATGCGCCAGTTTCCCTCCAAGTTTTGCAATGCAGTTCTCAAGACGAGTAATGGTGGTAAATATCCATGTATCGGGGTAAAACGTGCATGTAATGAGTGAGAATGACATGCAAAATATTTCATACTCTGGGAAATTGCTTTGCAAAATGTGTATCGTAGGCAACATTGCATACAAATCTGTGTAAGGGAGAAATTTGCACCCGGATCCTGACGGATTTTTACGAGGGCTTTCAAACGATGATCGCAAAGTGACGTGGAAGTGTGGAGGTCTACATTTAAGTCTGGAACAATAACAATGGATAGATTTGGCCACTCCCAGAGCCTCAGGTGGAAGTCCCACTTGGAAGCAATGTATATGCGCCCTTTATGCTAGAAACAAGTTTGTGAAGTTTTTGTGTTCTTAAGCACTTCTTCTTAGCAATTTATATAAGGCTTGGTTTCTCAGGCAAGCTTGGAGAAGCCCTTCCTGGCAGCTATTCCTAACATTCCTTGTGGGTGTCACAAGGAAATGGCTGAGCTGAGTGTGAGGAAGTGGGGAAGCTGTAGTTGCCGTCATGGATTTTCTTCTGCTTGGGTAAGCTTTCTCTGCCTCCAGTCCCTCATGTCTCACTAACAGGATGTGGCAAGGTTTTATTTAGGTCCAAGCTGGGCGCAGTCATTGGTGTATGTTTCCCCAGCACCTCTTCATAGGGATAGACAGTATTATTTCTGGTCTGTGTTGCTTTCACATGATTTCGTGTCCAAGTCCCTTCCGGCCCATTTCCATGTTAATCTGTGATCCGGTGGAAACTTACACTCGGATCAGCCCATTAATTTGGGAGGATCAATTCACAGCAGAACACGCAAAGAAAACTACCTCTATATAATGCCACTATACACATCTATGGTGTGACCGAATAATAATAATAATAATAATAATAATAATAATAATAATAATAATAATGTAATATTAATAATTTGTAACTTTTACCTTGCCCATCGGGTTGCCCCAGCCACTCTGGGCAGCTACCAACAGAATATAATCATTGGAGAATAAAAATATAAAGGAACCTTGGATGGTTAGGTCCAGTCAAAGGCGACTATGGGGTTGCGCCGCTCATCTCGCTTTCAGGCCAAGGCAGCCAGCATTTGTTCACATTCAGCTTTCTGGGTCATGTGGCCAGCATGACTAAACCGCTTCTGGTGCAACTGGACAGCATGACAGAAACCAGAGAGCATGGAAATGCCATTTACCTTCCCACCACAGGTACCTATTTATCTACTGGCACTGGTGTGCTTTCAAACTGCTAGGTTGGCAGAAGCTGGGACAGAGCAACGGGAGCTCACTCTGTCGTGGGGATTCAAACTGCTGACCTGGAGGATACAGCACTTGGAATACTGTGTATAGTTCTCGTTGCTTCACCTCTAAAGGGACACAGTAGACTTGGGAAAAATTGAGAAAAGGGCAAGCAAAATGTTCAGGCATATAGTAACACAGCCTAAATATTAAGAAAAGGACTAAAGAAAGACTATAATAGCTACCTATTCAGGTAGGGCGCCTGTGACAACGCATCGAAATAATATTGATTTGACCTTGAAAGAAAATTACAATCAAGCTTTCTTAGTTCAATGTTATCCCACTAGAGTGCATGAACCAGAAACCTCATAAAGCTTTCTGTCAGTTAGCGTGTCGCAAGTTCCTGCCAACTCCGGATCCTAGTAGAATATTCGCAAGTAGCTGAGTAGAAGCAGAAATATTGCTTGTTGTCGCTCTTGTGAGGCCTCAGCCCCACCCCAGTTTTGACTTCCTGGGGGTCTCCACAGGGTTTAATCCAGCCCTGTGTCTACCGCACACTGAAGAGGCAACCCACTTTTCAGTTTGAAATTTTAAGCTGAGTCTGAAAAATGGCTTGCCTCTTCCACTGCCTAAACTGTCACGGCAGACATGCTAAAGAAAATCCTAGCTGGGTGCAAACCTTGGCATCGGTAGCATGCCAATTGGTTGTATCACAGCTGCAAAGGGCAAATTCAGCAGTTTCATTTCAGTGTTGCAGCTGTTCTAAGCATCCTCCCACATGGTGGCTGTAAGGCGAGAAGATATGGTAGCCCACAGATCTTTTTATGCTAAAGACGGTTCTCGGAAGCACTTCGGTACAAACTGTCTACTGGTATAATACATATATTAGCAGGAAGCGAGTGCGACTGGGGATGACAGCACTTTGGGTATAAATGTGGGTGACACTGCAATTGTTTACACTCATAAACCTGCAGGCATGAGAAGTGGCATAAATTTAGAAATCCAAATGAACCCTTAGCAAGATCCCTCATTAAATGCAAACTGGTCTAGTCATTTTGAGAACCACAGCTTATTTTTAGGGAAAACGTCCATTTGGAGGCAGAAGGGAAGCGGGGGCGGTCTGGAAGCCTGATGACACCTTATGACATCACTCTCTTCCTCAAGGCTGCTGATTGGTCCTTTTGTAGCTGAAGCAGAGTTTAAATTCGTGCACCGTCATAGAAGATGTCAAAAACTGGTGTTCAAGAATTGGATCCCAAACTGATGTGCTTTGGGGAGCAAATTTTGAAAAAGGAAACCCTGGAGCAACCTCATTGAGACAGGCACAAAGGTAAAATCTTAAATTATTTTCCTTGTTCCGATGCTGTTAAGAGATAAAGCCAGCACAGGGGGCAGCTGCTGGAACTCTATTAATGAGAAGTCTTAAAGATGTGGGAGATTAATGAAGAAGCATTAATGAATGATGAAGAAGGAAAATGCTAAGTCCCTGTTCTCATTATCTGATGTTTGTGAGTTTTATGCAAAAAGGGTCTTTAAATCATTTTGATACTCATTGAACAATGGAAATGAGTGTTTTATAAAATGCAAATTTGGATGCATGTGGAGACAAAACAATAAATTGGGAGTATCTTGCCTACAAACTTTGCCTCCAAAATACAAGTTCTCTGTGTCTTGCTGTTAACCAGAAGGTTGGTGGTTCAATCCTGCCCAAGGATAGCTACGAGCAGGATCCCTGCACTGGACTAGATGACCCTTGGTGTTTCTTCCAATGCTACTATTCTGTAATTCTGTAATATTAACGCCATGTTTGCTAATAATACGTACCTGGTTTCCATTATTTATTGTTGAAATATGTGTGGCCCCCCTGGTTGAACAGGGCTTAGGGCTGATTTTTATGCATCATCTCTTGATATCTCATCACTTCTTATCTAATCATTTGATGAATCTCAGCATGGTGTCACCATTCCAAAGGATTGTGCTTCCATGTTTATCAGGCGATACAAAAGTTCCAGCTGTAGTGATGATGAAGAATCTGTGATAGGAGATCCATATGCTACATACGCACCAAGAAGGAAAGGGCCAGCTCCAAACCACAGTGCAAGGGTGCATGTACACTTATCGCTAACAGTAGTGACTGGTGCCCATCAGGACCAGTAAGGCAAAAGGCAGGAAGACCAACAGTAGGTGGAGTCAGAGCCAATAATAGACAGTCACCCCCAACTCGTTTAAAAAATTGGGGAAGTACCCCTTCTCCTAACAGACCACCATCCACGGATCATTAGTCCCAATGTGTTTTGAGAATACTGTGTGCAGGTGATCACTTATCTAGAGCTGCTGCAATCATTTCCTCAATGTTGTTGTCTTGGAGGTAGCATCTATATCTAACTGTACATAGGTGTTGTGTGTGGTTGTGTGAAAAGGAATGACCGGGGGGCGGGGGGCGGGGCGGATGGTTTACTTTACCAATTGCATTTGCTCCCTTTATTTCATACAACTCAATCATGAAATTTACTAAGTCAAGTTGTAAGCGACTCAGCATCATTCTTTTCCATTTCTTTTGGCGGGGGGAAGCTTAGCACTTAAAAATAAAGAAAGGCACATTATTTATTTATTTCATTTATGTACAGTGGTACCTCGGGTTACACACGCTTCAGGTTACATACGCTTCAGGTTACAGACTCCGCTAACCCAGAAATAGGACCTCAGGTTAAGAACTTTGCTTCAGGATGAGAACAGAAATCGTGTACCTGCGACACGGTAGCAGGAGGCCCCATTAGCTAAAGTGGTGCTTCAGGTTAAGAACAGTTTCAGGTTAAGAACGGACCTCCGGAACGAATTAAGTACTTAACCCGAGGTACCACTGTACTTCCTTTTCTACAAGTCACTCAGACGTGGTTCTCCCTCTCTGCAATTAATCCCCAAAACACCCTGCCTTAGCAACTCTTATCTTTGGACGTAGACTTGGGCTCCACACTGCATCGCAGAGAACTAGCATCCTTCCGACTGACCACAGCACAATTAGCAATAGCTCAGCAGCAAAAGACTGAAATACCCCGGAACATATGGGAAAATGATACCTGGGATCCAGCAATGTCTGAGTGCCTTACCAAAGACAGGAGGGCAATTAAAGGCATAACAAATAGGGACACCTTCCAAGAGACGTGGAACCCCTTTCTTTAACTATGTTAAGGACCCAAATGTGGACCTTGTTATGCCAGCTGCTCAATATTCTGAGTGGAGAAGTTATGTTAAGTAATATGTTTGAAGATTGAATGTGTAAGTTTGTGTCTAAAGTCAATGGATAGGGCAAACATCATTAGAGGCACTGCTGGACAAGTGTTTAATGGTTCTTTTATTGGCTTAAAAACCAATAAAAATTTGTTTTTTAAAAAGAAATCAGTCCTCACCACCCTGTGAGGTAGGTCAGGCTTAGAGGCAATGACTGGCCCAATGCCACCCAGTGAGCAAATGTGAATCCTGGTATCCTATGCCCGAGTCCAATACTCTAACCATTACAGCGCACTAATTATTATGAGTGCTTATGTGGATGTGTGAGATATACCCTTGTTTCTTTCACATAGTTAGGAATTTATTTATTAAACAATCCTTTAAATACTATTTCCGTAGATTTTAGGGGCGGGGTGTAGTGAGTCACCTATGAGTCATACCAAAATGCAGGTGTTGGGTCCCGATTCTCTGTTTCCCTCTCAGCCTTTTCAGGGGTACCGTTTGAAGTGTTATGAAAGCACGGTGGGACACAAAGCAATGATGGCTCTATATGTTTTATTTATTCAGCAGAATTTGTATGCTGCTTCATTGCAAAATCCCCAAAGCTGTTTACAATAAAACATACTTCTCAGAAAGGCAGTCAACATTCTGTGCACAGTCACTAGTTTACGTGCAGGAGGACGCATTTTGCAAACAAAGTTCCAGGCATGCCCTCTCTATCAAAACACGGTTTTGTTTGTCCACGTGGTGTGCTTTAAAGTGCAGACTACAGGACTATTTGCAAAAATTTTATAAGTTATATGAACTATAGGATTTCGCATGACTTTGAATGTTAGCCCCAGTAACGAGAGTGGAATACATACGAAATTAGATAACATTAATGAAAGAATCAATGTTTAAATGGTCAAAAAGGATAGCATGTTTGCTTATAGAGTAAACGGAAAATAAGGAATTTAAACTTAAATTGTAATTGAAAGTATAAAAGAAACACACGAAACAAGGTTATAATTTGCTGATAAATTTATTGTTAAGAATGCTCTGTGCGGGAGATGTGGGGAAGTCCGTTGGAAAGTTGAAATAAGTTGTTGAAATGGTTTGTTTTCTCTTTTTTCTTTTCTCTTTTTTTCTTTTTCTTTCCTTTTTTCTTTGCTTGTTTAATACTGTGTACTTTTATTTGGAAAAAATGCAATAAAAATTATATATATATAAAAATAAAGTGCAGACTACAGCCAGTCCAATACATTTTGGCACCTGAGGCCAACTGCAAAACAACACCCCCTTCCCTACCACTACCAGAGAAGAGGGGGGTGAGTGAAGATCTACATCAAGAATGGGGGGTGCGGGAGATAAGGATCTACAACAGGATATGCTGGCCCTGTGGATCCTGCCACCTGAGGTCGTCGCCTCATTTTGCCTCACGAGTGGGCCGGCCCCGGTGCAGCCTGTGTGCTCAAAACACATGAAGTAATAATTGCCTGGAAAAATAAAGTGTACATGCAAATTTGGTTTTCCACTATCGTTGCATAGTTGCACATCATACATAGCTTTAGCAAGCAACACTGATTTGTTGCTCTAAGCTGGCATGAAATTGGCAGCTGGCTGCATGTGGGCTGAATCCACTTGCTAGCAACATGCAGTGGGCCATTCTGCCCTGCAAAAAGAAATGACTAGCCTTAGCAAGCCTGGTCTAGGTCTTTCTGCATAAACCCGCCAGGTGTGTACTCTGGCACCAGCATGGTGAAAAGGAGCAGTGATGAGGGACTCTTTACCATCTCTGACCTAAAAATGGCCAATACAGTTGTTGCTCATTCTCTATTTTTACACTCTGTTTTTGATGTTGTTACAGAAACTAAAATGAATGTGAAGAGGACGTCACTCTTGTTTTTCTCCCTGTGGGCTCTATCCTTTGCTCGTCCTGTAAGTATTTTTTTTTAAAAAATGCATTGCAACCCTGACATTTTAAACATGTTTGGTTTTAAGTATGTCCTCAGCTCACCCGCTGAAATCAGTAGGATATAAAAACATGTAACTTCAACTGGCTTGTGTCCTTTGTGCTGATTTTCTTCTGAATAATTTCTCTAACAGCTACAGTATTCATTCATTCATTCATTCATTCATTCATTCATTCATTCATTCATGTTTTTCTTCTTTTAATATATCCAGGTATCCAGACACCTAGGTGCACATCACAGGAGCTCTGAGGAACATTGGGTAAGCAGGTCATTGTGCTTTCTCTTTCATCAAATGATGAATTCTGCTAATTATTTTAGAAGTCAGAAACAGGAAAGAACTCTCCCTAGTACCACTTGAGATCATCAAGTTACATTGAGTGCAACACAACCAACCAAAAAACCAATTCCCTCAGATTTTGAGTTGTGCTTTGGATGAAATCACCTGGCCATCTGCTACACTAGAATTATTTAGTCAGCATTTCTTGCCCTCCTCTTTGGTTTTCCCAGATGTTGCTTTTTGTTGTCTGTCACACAGCCCACTGATAACCACTGAGGCAAGCTGGAACTCAGTGCTTGATAAAAGCAAGTCTTCCTTTGCTACCAGTTGCTGGGGAGCAGCTTCCACTTAGGTCTTCTGAGGCAAAGGCTCAATACATTCTGCTGCCTGAGGCAGATAAGCAAATAGTGGTTCCTCCCAAAGTACCCAAGGACATCCAAGTTATTCTGGTACCTGAGGCAGAAAATCCCAGGAGTTGCCCCGCTTTACCTAATGCCCAGCAAAGGAATAGGTCACACAAACAAACAAAATTTGTTAGAAATACACCTGTGCACATGTGCCCCTCCAAATGTTGTTGGCCTTCAACTTTCATTAGCCTAGCCACCATGGCCAATGATCAGGGATGATGTGAGTTGTAGGATGAAACAGCTGGAGCGTTAGGGGTGGCTGATATAGGTCCATGTGATAGGAACCACACTATTTTTGACATTTACTATAATATAACAAATGCATAAGAACAGAAGCAACAACAAAACTGCAACAAGGCATTCCTTAATGTCCATCTTTTGTACAGGCTACAGCAATTGAAGGAAGCTTGAATGAGGTAGCTGATTCCACAGATGTTAGTGATGAAGATACAGAGAGCAGGCTAAGCACAAGCATGGAAAACAGAAGGAAAGATGTCAGTGAACGTGTGAGCACTAGCCATGAGAGCAGTGAAGGCAAGAACTTCATCAGGAAAGTTTCCAGTGGAAGCCTGGAGAGCTCCTCAGAAGATGACCATGAATGGATCACTCGGGACAATGATGACGGCAATTATTTCAGAGTCCACCACCAGACAGTTCAGAGGAAATGGGCAGATGACAACCATGACCATGGGGACGGTTCTGATGATCAATCTGCTGATGGAACATCTCTGGTAGGTATTCAAAAGGTTACCGTATAAACCTTTGAATTGAAGTGGCCAGAATTATTTCCCCATCATAAGCAGCTAAAAGTTTAGTCACCTCAATTCAGTAATATGAATGTTCATAAAGTCATCACAGATCATTCACTGTAGTTTTGAAAGGATCTCCGTTCTTGCATTATTCTTGTGGTCTATGCTGCTCTGAATTCCACTCCTTCTGAATGTTGGATTAAAAGGAGACCTCTTCATGTACTATTTGCATGAAGGGTAGCCCTACATACAACAAGGGGTGGGGTTGTGCTGTTAGCCCCAACCCTGGACCAGCACTGTACCCACTTCTTCCACAATCCTTTCCTATACAATGTACCAACATTTCTGTCCTCCTTTTTGATGGAGTCCTTTTTGGTGAATTGGTGATGCCTATGTGGTACAGCAAGGTGATGTTCCCACTGCAACCCACTCTCTTCCTGCTCCCAGATCCTCTGCTGTCCCTTGAAGCTTAGGCTTCAGCACTTAACTCCAAACTCCCTTGCCTGAATATAATGTTTGATCACAGCTCCCGCTTCACTGATTCACTCCCCGGTGATGTTCCTGCCTCATTTTTCCTCTTTAGCTTCTTACGCCTTACCTTTCTTTCTCTCCTACCCTTTCTTTCTCCCCTACCCTACCCTACCCTACATACTGAAAGCTACTTTCCCCACCCAGCCTTGACCTCTATCTGGCTGAGTCACAGCAGCACACTGGGACAGAAAGCAGCATGGCAATGGTGTGGTTGGCATGGTGAAAACACGCCAGCAGGAATGCCAGATTGACGGCTCTGCTGTATCTGCACTGCGCCAACCTTGCAACTGCCATCTCCTGCCCATTCCTGGTATACTGCAGCAACTCACCTGGATGGAGGTCAGCTGAGCTGCACAGTCTTACCCTGCTCCCAATTTCACTGCCTGAAAGTATAGAGTTGAGAATTTTAGGAGGCTATTTTCACTCAGTTGTAACATTTTGATAGATACAGCAGCAAAACGCTATGTTGTTGTGCAGAATGAGAAATGCATCCAGAAGACAAAATGTACTGAGGAGTTAGGGGTCTGACACGGAGCCCTTCCCACCTCTGTTCCTTCCTCCTCCATCTCTCTTGTTGAGTTTTTTTTTATGGAATGTATTTTGGCTTCTCATCGTTATTTTGTGATATGAATGTTTTGAGAACAGTCTTAGATGTTTTGGGAACATTGGGAGGAGGTGAAGCGCTACCCGCCCCCCCGCCCCCCGCCAGCTACCTTATCAGTTTGGAAGGATAGTACTTGGTGCCTTCTCTCATGTTCGATGTGTTTTGAGAAAGTGAGGTCTTGAGAGCGGGTGGCGAATGGAGGATCTGCATGTAGCCAGTCTTGAAAACTACACAGGTTGTCTATAAAATCTGGCGGTTTGGGCAGAGTTTCTCTGAAGCATGTGCACAGACTGATCGGCCGCAGGGCTGTGCAAACTGAGGCTGGGGGAATCACTTCTCCGGTTCTTGAGATCTTCTAAGTGGCAAATTGAAGTGCTTGCTTGGTATGAATAGATTGCTTGCTGTTTTAGAATAAAACCTTTAATCTTCTCTCTCGCTTGTGTATTTTGTATAATAATAATAATAATAATAATAATAATAATAATAATACCCCACCCATCTGGCTGTGTTTCCCCAGCCACTCTGGGCAGCTTCCAACAGAATAGTAAAATAAAATAATCTATTAAACATTAAAAGCTTCCCTAAACTGGGCTGCCTTCAGGTGTCTTGCTTCTGAATCTCATTGTAAAAGATCCACCTTGCTTTTGGCACAACAGCTGCTTGTTGGGGTAGAAGCAAGAGTGCCACTTGGCCTATGAAACTCTAAAAACAACGTGAAATAATAAAGTTTTGTCCCCCTTCCCATTTGTCGTCTTCTATAGGAGGATCAAAATGAGGTTCACGAAGACCACAGCGATATCAGAAAATCCAAAGAACAGTTTGATGTTGAAAACGATGGCATGCTTTATTCCCCTGATCAAGTCTTGTATACTTTCATGGGGAAAGGAGGAAGTGATCTGACCAACGATGAGGGTGCCAGTGGTGATGATGGACATAATGAGGAAGGCACTCATGGGCAGACTGTCACTCCAAACAAAGGAAATGATCAGCAAATGTGGGTGACCAACGGGGAGCAAGATGGTGACAATGCTATCGGCCAACGCCATGATGGCAGCAGTAGCAGCAGCAGCAGCAGCAGTAGCGAGAGCAGAGACCTTGAAAAAGAGAATAACCACATTACTGATTACAGCAAAAATCAAGCAAGTGATAGTTACAGCAGCAGCCAAGAGGATAGGTATGATTTTGATGACAAAGAAATGCAAGGTGATGACCCAAACGTCTTTGAGAGCCATGACAGTGATTCTCACATGCTTCACGGAGATGTTCATTCAAAAGAAAGCAGCCAGGAAAGCAGCAGAGAAAACGGGCAGAGAAAAGCCAAACATCACAGCAAATCAGTGGAACAGTTTGCCAGGAAAGTATACCATTATGTTGATGCTGATTCAGATGAAGATCACAACCCTGAAGAGGAAAAGTCCCTGCAGGAGGAGGATGCTGATTCCAAAGAAGAAAGTCAGTCTGTAGAAGACATTAGTCAATCAACAGAAAATGTTCCCAGTAGATCCAGAGAGCATGCAACCAGTCATTCCAGAGAGGCTGTAAAGCCTTCATCCAGAGGGCACAGCCGCAGTCAGTCCAAAGAGACCTTTGACAGCCGGTCCAGGGAAGATGTGCACAGCCGATCCAGGGAAGATGTGCACAGCCGATCCAGGGAAGATGTGCACAGCCACTCCAGGGAAGATGCGCACAGCCGCTCCAGGGAAGATGCACACAGTCAATCCAGGGAAGATGCACGCAGTCGCTCCAGGGAAGATGTGCACAGCCGATCCAGTGAAGCCAAGCATAGCCGCTCCAGGGAAGATGTGCACAGCCACTCCAGGGAAGCCGAGCACAGTCACTCCAGAGAAGATTCTCACAGTCAATCCAGGGAAGATGCACATGGCCGCTCCAGGGAAGTCAGGCACAGCCAGTCCAGGGAAGATGTGCGCAGTCAATCTAGGGAAGATGCACCCAGCCGCTCAAGGGAAGATGCGCACAGCCAGTCCAGGGAAGATGCAGATAGCCAGTCCAGAGAACTCAGGGCTAGTCAGTCTAGAGAGGATGAGAACAGTCAGTCTAGAGAGGATGACAACACTGCATCTGCAGAAGACGTAAAGAGTGAATCCACTGAAGACAGCAGGGACTCCTATGAGAAGACTTTGAAAAAATCTGTAGAGATAAGCGACAGATCAGATGAAGCCAGTGTTAGCAGATCTAAAGAGCAGGAGAGTGACTCTACTGAAGAAGTAGGAAAAGTGCCACCGAGGGGCAGTGAATCCAGGGAGTTTAAGAGACAACACAGCAGATCAGGTGAGAAGAGCACATCTACAGAAGAGAGTGAAGAATCATCCGAGGACACAGATGAATCCAGCCAGGGTGACAGCAGGTTGTCTCAAAGTGCGTCGTCTGAGAGCAGCAAAGATTCCCAAGACAGTGCCAGCAGTGAAGACAGCGATTCGAATGCTCTCCGGTCCGAAGAATGGCAAGGCCAGCAGAGCAGATCAACAGAAAGCAGTGAATCCAAAGGCGAGGAGAACAGTCATTCTATAGAAGGGGAATCCAGCCAATCCAGAGAGGACACAAAGAGCAATTCTGAAAGTACAGAAGAC
Organism: Podarcis vaucheri; assembly: GCF_965113315.1. Lineage (NCBI taxonomy): Eukaryota > Metazoa > Chordata > Lepidosauria > Squamata > Lacertidae > Podarcis > Podarcis vaucheri. The sequence continues at coordinate 16,376,273 of NC_138767.1, forward strand.
GACAGCTGGTCAAGGAGCATGGAGCTAGAAAGCCGAAAGTTAATGCTTGACATTTATCATAATAAGCCTTTTAGCGATTACGATGATAACGATTGCCAGGATGGGTATTAAAGCATTAAAAACAAACCCAACACTACGTAATATTTCGAGGTCAAGATGTGATCTCACCTTTTAATTTATTTTATCATTTTTTAGCAATGTGAATATTGATAGCAGGAAATTAGAGTCACCGCTGAATTTCAGTTAAAGTGAAATTCGAGATGGATCCTATCTGAGGAGTAAGATTAGCAGAACAAACCATGTGAGGTTTGATACATTACCAAGTTGCCACGGAATTCTAACTAAAGCACAAGCCAAAGCAAATGTTGAGGTTCCTCCTCAGGTAAAACACCTGAGTAATTCCTTCGGATCTTGAAATATGGGTTCCCTCAACAAAATTTAAAATTCGGCTTTGTAATTCGGAATTTATGTGATTTGATTTGATGTGATTGGCCGGTTAATAAAAATTATTTTTTTAAAAAAGTAATTCTGAGGGAGACTAAAATATTTCAACAACACCTCAGCACAGTGGAAGCCACCAGGAATTTTGCCTGAGGCAGGGCAGGTCCAGGGCAGAAGTGGGGACAGCCAAATAGGCTTGCCTCAGGCCTCCAGTGACCAGCTGCATTGTTGTTTGAGTTTATAACTTTATTCTAACAAGACTGAGGTTCCAGGCCACAGACAAGCTCTGCACTGGCCTGCCACACAGGTTGGGAATCTGGGGCTGCCCCCGTGTTGCTCTCCTACAACTCCCATAATCCCATTTGCCATTCCGACTGGGATTGATGGGAGTTCAACAACATTTAAAACCCCTATCTGTTTCTGCCACTACCACTGAATTTTTTTGGGGGGCTGTTGTGTATGTGTCTTGCAAGGTTAAGTCCAGTGAAAGGTGACTATGGGGTGTGGCACTCATCTTGTTTCAGGCCGAGGGAGCCGGCATTTTTCCACAGACAGCTTTCTGGGTCATGTGGCCAGCATGACTAAACCGCTACTGGTGCACGGAGGACCGTGACGAGTGCCAGAGCGCACGGAAACGCTGTTTACCTTCCCACTGCAGCAGTACCTATGTATCAACTTGCACTGGTATGCTTTAAAACTGCTAGTTTGGCAGAAGCTGGGACAGAGCAACGGGAGCTCACCCCGTTGCGCAGATTCGAACTGCCGACCTTCTGATTGGCAAGCCCAAGAGGCTCAGTGGTTTAGACCACAGCATAGCCTTATTGGAAACAGTAATCCACAGAATTAGAAAAATAAAAGTCCCAGGACAGGTTGTCATTGTAGTAGCTGATGCCTGTTCCATTCAAAAGAAGGCCTTTCAGTAAAGTTCCTGGGGAACCACCTGCACTATGAACTTCAGCTACATTTTAAGAGCCCCTACATCGTGTCCCTTCCATTCATTACTTTAGCCCCTGCCCCACAGCAGTGAAATCCCCTGCTTGTCTGCATGCTGCTTGGGCCTTGTTACTGGCATCAATTGGCCAGTTCCTGTGAAGTCACTGAAGAGACAACAAGGAATATATTTCATTCTCTCCATTCTTGGGCATTTATTTTTTGCTGTTTGGAGAGTGGAGTTTATTTTTCTTTTCTTATTTGAGAGTGGGTCCTCTTCTGCCTCATAGCATGATTGCTCCTTCCACTATTTAAATGTGGTGAATGCATGCATGACTGTTTATTTCCTCGATGCCAATGCAGCCTCATTTTTAAAGAGGACAAAGAGGGAGCTGGTCTTTCTACGCAATAAAGTTGCTCACATACAAAAAGGCTTCACACCTCCACACCCCCAAAATTCATTTGAATAACCATAGCACCCCAAATACAAGACTGGTTCTTGAGGGATGAGAGATCTAAAGGAGGACCTATTTTCCATTGTTTGTACAAAAGAAAAAGATCACAGCCATGCACAGCCTAGGGCAAACACTGATTCCAAATATATAGTAGCCAGCTCCAGTACGCACCTGTGTGGTAATGAAAAGACGTCTGTTAACTGTAGCAACTGCACAGATAGAAAGCAAAGAAGATATTTGCCACCTGCCTGTGCACATAAGCTGTTCACACAGCCTCGGAGGTATAATTAATACAGGATGTATGTAATATTTTGTAATAAATGTATAGCTGTATTGGGAAAATGTTGTGGGCTATTTTCTAATGCCTTTTTTATACAAGTGGTCCTAAGTTAAAAGAAACAACAACACAACTCTGTATTTACTAATAAAGAACTTTAAAATGTAAAAGAAAAATTAGTTATACCTGGTTTAATACATCTCTGCTGAGTGGTTTTGTTATATTGCCTGTTGGGTGCAGGTGTCAGAGAACAGAAGCAGGAGTGTGACAGGTTTGTAGGTGGAGATAAAAGACAACAAACAACACACACCCCTCCCACCAAACAACCTCCCCAAAAGCTAAATCCTCTCAATATAAACATACAATATTTGGGGCCAGCAGGCATTGATGGGCACCAAGGGGGTATCTGAGAGCAGCATGATGCCCAGTATATGCAATCCAGCCTGCTTCTTCTGAATCTCCAAATTTTGTTGAGCTTGCAAACGGGGGTTGGATTGGGGAATATGTCCCACCTTCTGCTTATGTTACCAGCCCCCAAAACTCATATCTGGGCCTGAACCCAATGAACTTTGCCAGCATGTCTATTGGTGTCGCCAGACAACCGCTGGACTTAGAACCACTGCTTAGAGTATCACCTTCTGTACAATAGCAATAAGCAGGCCAGCTGCTCCCTCTTCTGGTGAGCCAACCCACAGGTGGACGGGAGCTGCCTGGGTCTTGTTGACAAAAGTCCCCAGTTTAGCACCCCTAATCCTTTACACTTTCCCAGTTTAACTTGATGTTCCTCAGCTACGGTTCCCAGAGCGGTTTAACAGTCCATCCTGCTTCCAAGGGAACTCTGGAAATTGTAGGTCTTTGGGGGGAATTAGGGGTTTCCCAACAACTCCTAGCACCATAGGTGTCTGCAGCACATTTCACCAGGGTGTGCAGCCAGCATTAGCGCCAACTCTATAGGCAGGGCTGTTGTAAGCAAATGCGGTGCTGGGGTGCAAAGATCCGCCCGGCGTGTCCCCCCCCCCCAGGTTGCCCAGTCCCAGGCGTGTAGGATGGCAGAGCTGGCCGCCAGCTTCAGTGTCTCGCTAGCTCGGTCGCCCCCGAACTCATGGCGCAGAGCCGCCTGCAGCAGAAGAGCCCGCCACGGCACTCTGACCGATGGGCGGGCTCTTCCCCAGACTCAACTCTCGGGCCCCGGACTCTCGGCCTGGCGCCCCTGAGAGCCCGGTGCCTGGGTGCCCCGCACCCCTAGTGCCTATGGGTAAGACGGCCCTGTCTATAGGGCTGAAATGTCTTCAGCCCCTTCAATATCTGCAAGAGAGGAGGAGCCACTAGCCATTGAAACTGTGCCTTACTGGGCCCTGGGCTCAGCCTCCTCCTGATGATGTGATGTTGTGCATGCGCCACATGCATGTCACACACACACACATATTGCGTTGTGCACATGATGACTCACACACTGCATGTCATGCATGGGTCAATCCTGGGTGCAAGTCAGCGTCTCTGGCAGCCAAGGAATTGTGCCTTTGTGGAAGAAGGGGCAGGAGGGCTCAGCAAATATAAACTTAACTCTCAGGTGCTTCTGAGGCCACGTAAAAATGCAGGGCCCCCACAGCATGTGTGCCAAAAAAGCACCCCCACAGATCTCTCTTCCCAAAAGGTGGCAAATGGTAGGCTCCTCACAAGCCAATTGAAAACACACTCCTACCCTTGCAGGAATGGCTCTTCCCATATCTCCTCCACCTGTCCACACCGCTGTTGTCCTCTACATGTTTGTTGGGCTACAATTCTCACCATCTCTGACCACTGGCCATGCTGGCTGGGGCTGATGGGAAATGTAGTCCAACATTTGTTGGTGGCAACCTCTGTCCTAGAAGCTGCTGCGAAAATAAATTGTGATGCTTTTTAACGGCCAGCAAGTGGCACTGCTGCTTAATGTCAAAAGAATCATGCCTGTTGCCTTCAGGTTGATTTGAAGATCTGCTGTGCAAACTTTCCATATAAGTTTGTCAAAAGAAGCAATGTTTTCAGAGAGAAAAGATGAAATGGGGGGGGGCTTGGTTTTCCAGAACTGAGTCCTGAAAGCACTTCTACAAACATCTACACGGAACTTAGTTGTGTAAGGGGGTCAAATATATTATTTATGTACTCTAGAAGGAAGACTTAGGAGTCAGGAGTAGGATGAATTAAGGAACTTGCAACAGATCTACAATATTCTCACAGTCTTTAGGTACAGTGGTACCTCGGGTTACATACGCTTCAGGTTACAGACTCCACTAACCCAGAAATAGTGCTTCAGGTTAAGAACTTTGCTTCAGGATGCGAACAGAAATTGTGCTCCGGCAGCGCAGCAGCAGCAGGAGGCCCCATTAGCTAAAGTGGTGCTTCAGGTTAAGAACAGTTTCAGGTTAAGTACGGACCTCCGGAATGAATTAAGTACTTAACCCAAGGTACCACTGTATAAAGATGATGCTTCAGGACTGACAACTAACTGAACCTTGAGCAGGCTAGGATAGTAGAGATCTCAGCTACTTCTATTTTATTCTTTATGGGCATCCTGTTACTGAGTCTCAGAGCTCTTTCCCCCTGCCAGCCAACACACCTGATTGCCCCATACCTGGGTTCTCAAAGTCTCTGATGATTATGGTGCTTCTGCCTCCTTTTCTCACATCCTGTTGGCCCCACCTGTTGCCATCAGGAACTGTAGAACTCTGGGTCCTGTGGTTGGAAGAGCATGCCACGCACATGTCTCTCCCTTTTAACTCACTAATTAATGGGACAATGAAAATATCTTTAAAAAAACAGTTCCGATACAGGTGCATACTGGGAAACATCTCTGCTTAAAAGACTTGTTGAAAAGGGAAGATCTTCAGCAAGCACTGAACAGACAATGAAGACAGCTCCCATCTCATACTTAATGAGAGGGAAGGCCCAAGGGTAATTCAGTAGGAATTACACCTGAGTAGGCATGGTTAGGATTGCTGCCTTAGTCTCATTACCCCTCCCCTCATATTTTACCATCCATATTTGAGCTCTAGCGGGAGTCTGGAGTTAACACAAGCCCTTTGCACTCCCAAGGCTTTTGAGAAGCTAACTTTAAGGTATCACATTATTTTTTGGGTGTGATGGTGGTGGCGTCAGGGTGAAAGTAGTAGTAGTAGTAGTAGTAGTAGTAGTAGTAGTAGTAGTAATACTACAGTGGATGCTTGGGTTGCGAATGTGATCTGTGCGGGATGCACGTTCGCAACCCACAGCGGTGTGTCTGCACGTGCACGGGTTGCAATTCATCACTTCTGTGCATGCGCAAAGCATGATTTAGTGCTTCTGTGTGTGTGCGACTGCCAAACCCCCAAAAGTAACCTGTTCCGGGTTTTGGCGGGTGCATAACCCAAAAAAATGGACCCTGAAGTGGCTGTAACCCAAGGTAAGACTGTAATAATAATAATAATAATTTATTATTTATACCTTGTCCATCTGGCTGGGTTTCTGCAGCCACTCTGGGCGGGTGATCACCCTAGAGCAGAGCTTTCTTAACTGTGTGTCATTACACGTTAGTGTGTCAGCTGCAGTGTGTACGTGTGTCATGCGAATGCTCCCCACGCTCCTCCCAGGGTTGGTAAAGGGGTTAGTTTCACCTCTGGTTTGCTAGTAAAACTGAATTACTGTGTCGCGAAATGATGCATGTCTAAAAAAAAATGTGTCACCAACGTGAAAAGTCTGGAAAGCTCTGCCCTAGAGTTTGTGCAGCGAAAAATACAGCCAGTCTGATTATTGTAGCAAAGTTTCCTTGAGAAGTTACGACTTCCTAAGTCAAAGAAGCTTTTAAGGAGGAACCTTAAAAGTCGCCTTTGTCTTCCACCTGTCCTGGGGATCACAGAAGGTGAGCTGCCTCTGGATGTGGCGGGCTGGAGTATTTATATCATCAGGCATCCTTCCTGGATGACTGAGGTTAAGGTGGTTTGCCTGCCTGTTCGGACCATTTAAATAGATCTATAAAGCCAGAAGAAGAGGCTCATTGAAATTTCTGGAAGAGATACCTTTCAACCTGTTTCAAAGGCACATTTTATCCATTACTAATCCCCCAAAATAAAGGTGTTTCCATTAGGGGTGTTCCAAAAATTCCCCTGAGACTTTCAGTATGGTTTGGCTACTTCCAAAAGTTGCCACAAATATTTAAATGTTATATAGCTGAATTAATAATGTTATTAAATCTATTAATATTAATATATTATATATATTAGATTTAGTCTGGAAATGGTTAATATGTGGAAGTATATTTTTAATTGTCTTTTAGATTGCTTTAATCTGTTTTAGAACATTTCTTGGGAGCAGCATATAAATATGATTATGATTGTTATGATTATACTTTGTTTTCATTTTTAAATTGTATATATATTTGCTGCCCCATGGATCCTTAGGGTGGAAGGGTGGGATACATATTCAATCAATTAATCAACCAACCAACCAACCAACCAACCAACCAACCAACCAACCAACCAACCAATAATAGATACCCAAGTCATAAGTCACAAACTACCAATAGAGTTTCCTGCACCCATTTGAACCAGAGGGGCTTGAATGAAGAGGTACTGCCCAGGTATTTTTGGGGGGCGGTGGTGGTAAATTGCCTGCCATGGTATAGCCCTACCCAGACCTGGAATCTGAGGTCTCTTTAGATGAGGACCAAGGAGAGCAGCACTCTCCAGCAGATCTCTTCACGGCCAGTGATCTGGAGAAGTGATTGGGCTTGGACCTTCCAATCCCAGGGATAGATGTCACCATACTAGCTGTCAGTATTGTCCGTCAGCTCTCAGACTCCTTCTCATCTTCTCCAGAGTCACAGCAGTGGAGGAGGCAGTGAGCCAGACAGGAACTTCAGGATAGCTACCTGTGAAGCTGCTCAGAAGGGTGAAATGCAGGAAACATCACGGTGAATTGCCCTGAAGCCACTGCAGGAGGTATGCCAAGAGGCTGAAATAAAGGGTCTGCTTCTTATGACTAGAGCCTGAAAGGTGTTTTTTTTTTTAATTAAAAAAAAAACATTAATTGAGTGGACCCCTCTCCTTACCTCACTAGGTACCACTTAAATGCAATGTATATTTTACCTTTATGGTAAATTGCATGTTCTCCCTCTACTTAAATGGAGCTGACATCAGCTGTTGACAAAGCAAATGATGACTCTTTCCTTCTACTTCTGGGTTGGGCACATACGAGAAAAATAAGGGACAGTAAAGTTGCTCAGGTCTATTGGATGAAATATTGTTTTGGTGATTCTCCAGGGGATTGCCTTCACATTTATTAAAAACACACAGTCATTTGTTTCATTGAAGCACCATAAAAAATTGTTTTGTTAATGAAGCGCATGTAATGCTAAGACAAACTATGGCTTAGCAGGAATATGTGAACTTGCAGGCCCAGAGCGGATGGTTTGTCAGGAGATGACAAACCATGAGTTAAGGTTTGGATGGCATGCTAAGCCAAACCAATGCTTATACGTTCATAATAAGCTATGGCTTGGTTCAGTGCTACATGTGAATTATCTCCCAGTGGTTTAAAATGTGAATCTTCAAAATTTTCATACTGAATTTTAAATTGCCTCAAAATTGCATTTCTCCTGTAATTCAAGCCCACCAAACCATCCTGGCAACACAACTCTTGGTATAATACGATCTTCGCCATCAGTTTATAAAACGTGGAGCATTTGCCTCAGAAAGCATGCCAGAGTCTCACTGAAGTACCCACTCCAAAACGTCCTACAAAGTTCTAAATATGTTTCTTGTTTTTAACCACAATGCTGCGGATTTTAAAAAGAGAAGTTCTCAAGCTAAGGTTTGTTACACATGGCTACAGCTCTCTCTTCCATCTTTGGGAGCCCAAGAGGACGCCATGGCAATAGTAAACCTTTGTGCTTCAAACTGTTTCGGCAGACAAATGTCTTCCCATTGCATGAAGCCCCAGCTTCCCAAGTATAATAACACAGCGCCAAGAGCGAGATGAAGGAAAAGTAAGGAAAAGGATTTCAAAGTGTTCTTTACACAAGACCACTCTCTCATTTTGCCTTTTAGTGAGAACCATATTTTTGGAACACCACAGGAATGCAGCCGAGAGAGAGAGAATGAGAGAATTTTCTCCTCAACCACTGCCCTTACTGTTACACCTTGTACCCTTGGTCTAAATCAGTAGCCAAGCCTGCCACAACTCAAACCCAAAGTTTTAAATACAGCAACTCTAATGTTCACTACAGTGCTTATGCAAGGTTTCCCTTATCTCTTGGTGGTACTACGAGGCCCTTGCTCTGCCTTTCCAAAGGTGGGTAAGGAGTCATCAGGCTTTGGGAAGGGGATGTGGGGGCTCTGGCAGGGTCCTAGAGCCCCACCTCCTTCCTAAAGCTGGGAAAATGCTAACTAGACTTCGGGAATGAGGACCCTGCCAGAGTCCTCACAGCTCCTTCCCAAAGCCCAGTCCCTCGCTCAGCCCCCTTGGCTCAGCGCCCAATATGTCTGATCCACTCACACAGCCCTAAATCCACCCCTGTTCTGGTCTAGGGATGGACACCCTTCAGGCTTGTGCTATCAACTTCGTGTTTTTTGCTAGAACCCCAAGGGATCTAGGAATGCCAGGTGCAGAACAGTGATTTCAGGCAGTGGTGGTGAATGTTCAAGAGCCATGTGAAAAATGATTATGTTTAAATGGCACAATTTCCTGCTTAGCAGGAAATTGTCCTAGTTTGAGGACAATATATCATTTGGAGATCAGGTTGACCTTGCTGCAAGGCTTCTAGCTCTTTTTGCTTTAAATAAATGGGCCTGTGTCAGGCTTCGGCGAATCAGATCCCTCCTGTGGAGGCAGCCAAGAATCAGAGAAATGATAAAAGTTCTTACCACGCAATAATTCACAGAGAGCGATGAAGGAATGCAGCTTTCCCTAAATATGGCATTACTCCAAGTAAAGTCCCACGCCTCCTACATCCACCCTATTCGTCGTCACTCCTGCATTGGCTAATCTGAGCTTTCTGCCTCTGAGCTCTCTGTTCTAATACCCTCAATGCCTGTCTGGTCTTGGGAGTGTTATGATATTCCATTCCACCTTAACAGATGTGTGGAGTTGTTGTATGTCACATGTCTGTTTACATTCCAGCACAGCTTGCTGGGAACTTCCGTTGTGTGTATAGCTTTTGCTTATGCTGCTTGTTTGGACACTAAGGGGAGAAGACATGTTTTTCTCTTTGTCCTGATGCTGAATAAAATGCCTGTAAATATGCTTTACACAGCCTCTATCTGCCCTTCTGTTGGCTTGTGTGCTCAGCTTCTGGAGGTTTCTGAAGCTCGAGTGGCAGTTACATGCTGATCCAAGGACCAGAGATCGCCCGGCTGCCGGCCACTGGGCTGGAGCCAGCTGGGGGCCAGCCAATTGCCCCGTCTCCTTGGACTCATCCCAACAGGGATGGGGTGGGTCAGGAATGCTCTCCAAGGACACTAAGTCTGTCAGCTGTCTCTCCCCTGTTGCTTCTTCTTCTTCTTGATGTTCCTCTTCCAATATTCCCCAGCTTCTGCCCTCTGCAGCCTCTGAACTATGGCCTTCTGCAAACCACTGTTCTAAATCTATACTGTCCTCCTCTTCTCGGGACAGTGCAGGAAGAGGGGCGGCCGTCCCCACCATTCCTCCTCAGTCCAGCCTCTGACAGCCTGAGAGCCAGACTTCCTTGAAGCCCCAAAGAGCATTATGATAAGCAGCTGTCTGTCAAAGGTGTGGCATAAAGGCAAGAGATCAGCCCCAGTGTTCCACAGGGAGCATTTTCTATATTAAGGAAGACACCAGCCCTTTGCTATTCAAAAGCCTTATGCAACATCTCACCGGTCTTGCTACTAACACCACCATGTTTTAAATCAAAAGGCTCTTCAGTGGTTGTAAACAAGTCCAGAGGTTTGGCCATCTGTTTGGTTATGTGATGTTATTTCCTTGCCATCCCTAAACTTGAAGAATTTGTGCCCACACTGTTTGACGTGCAGAAAAAGTCCCCTGTCATATTTGCTTGCGGCTCTATTTAAGTTCATTGAGATGTGAACATTTACCTGGCACCTGGTATTTTAGGAGTCTGTGCTGGAGATGCCTATCCTTTTCATTTTGGAGGTGTGGGGGTATTTTTGTATCCTTTTGGTTGTTGCTCTTGGGAAACACTAATTCAGGATAAGAACTTGTATAGAAATAGAAAATCAATCCAGCAGAAAGGAAAACGTTTGAACAGCTCTGGGTCAAACCCATGGCTGTATTTTGATACGTTGCAAGGGAAAATGCTGTTTTAAGTAACTACTTCCCACTCCCCGTCAGAAATATTTGCTATCCAAACAAAGCAGGTTTCTGTGTATATCTATACAGTGCTTTCTTCTTAAAAAAAATGTTTAGGGGTACTCTCATTTTCCTACTCATATTGAAAGACTACCCCTCAATGAGGCCAAACTTAGATTCACAAAATGTTTAGGGGTATGCGTACCCCTGCGTCCCCCCAGAAAAAAGCACTGTATCTATATGAGACACAGGGGCAGAACTCCATGACACTGCATAAAATTTGCATTGACTAATTAACATGCATAGCAGCAAATTTAAATATAATTACTATAATTTAAATAGAAATGCATCATTGTTGTAATTATTATCAATATTATTAACTTTTATTAAATATCAGAAATATAATGTAATTACATCAAATACTTAAATACATGCTACTATATATATGTATATTTATCCACACAGAGAAACTTTACTTTATATCTATTCTTCATAAATTTAATTAGAAGAGTTCACTTATCTTTAAAAAATATGTCTCTTGTCTGCTTCTCTCCCTCTAATAAATTCTGTGTGTTCATATTTATTTGTTTATTTAATTGATTTATATCCCAACCTTCCTGAACTACAATTTCCATCATCCCTGACCATTGGTCCTGCTAACTTGGTATGATGGGAGTTGTAGTCCAAAAACAGCTGGAGACCCAGGTTTGGGAAACCTTGCTATAGACAGAGTAATCTGTGCAGCCAGGCTTAGCGATGTTCACTTCCTCTCACATTACAAAGAACTAGGTAATCAAGCCTTTGTTCCCTCTCTAGTCTACCTGATGAACTCAGCATGTGAAGAGGCTAAGCTGGTATGGTTCTCAACAGCCATTCTTGTGTTCCTATGCCAATAATTTAGGAACTTTCACCACTTTGTTAACTGAATCAGGTTTTACTGCCTGTGCAACTTTTCTGACTGAGGTATGGAAAAAGCACATGGACCAGATCTTTGAAGAATTTGTAAGTAAACCATTTTACTAAATGTGTAGTATGCTACGGGAAGTGAGAAACATTGAAAGGAGTTTGGCAGGGCATATTTGGAAGGTCTAACAGCCTATATTCCCATGCTTTACTTTGCTGCATATTTTGTGCTTTTAAATCTCTGCTGGGCTTATCTCACAAGAGAGTACTTGCCCCAAACCTGGATTGTGGCATTCTGGGAATTCTCTTTTCTACCCCCCCCACGCCCCTGTAACAACAAAAACATATTCAAAACAACTCCAATACAGATACAGACTGGGAAATATCATATTTCAAAAATTCCGTTTTTAAGCTATTTTTAAAGGAAATTCGTCAAAAAACAACACTTCTGATGTCATGCGCCTGAACATTTCAACTGGTTACTGTAAATTCCGCCCAGACACTATTTTCGGCTCACGGATCGCATATATGTTCAGGAAATTCCAGACACATGGCAGCTACTACACTAAAGGCCCAGACATCTAGAGGGCAGCTGAGGAGGCTGGAGTGGACAATAGGAGCTCCATCAGCCTTCCCCAACCTATTACTGTCTAGATGTTTTGGACCACAGTTCCCATCAGCTCTAGCCAGCTCCCATCAGCTCTAGCCTGTAGGACACTAGGTTGTGAGAGGCACTGGGGTAGATGAACAAATATGGCAATTCCATCTCTTCCTACTCACTGAGTGCCACTGATTTAAGAGAGCAGAAAAATTAGAGCATCTGAGGGTGGCTTGTCTTATATCCCTTCAATAAAACCTGGGAAATGGCTGTTTGTTAGCAGAAGGGACTCCTACAAACAAGCACTTTGTCTACCTGCTGAATGGTGGCAGACTTCCCTTCCTATTTGAAGCCCTGGCTTCCTGAGAATGCAAATCTATAATTTCATCAGAGCCTCCAGGGCTTCGCTTTTCAATAGTGTAATGACTACTGTTCCCTCAAGGGTGCCCATTAGGTATATATATCACATACCTGCAAAATCTACAATATAGTATATAATAACTATTTTGAACAAACACACCAGTGGCTTAAAAAAAAAGAAAAGAAAGCAGATCCAGGAGCTACTTTGCTAGAAAAAGGTCTTTATATTTTATATTTCGTTAGTATGATTTCTTTTTATTTAAAAAGAAAGGGAGAAAGCTGAAAAGTTAATGTGAAGTCAGAAATGAGCAATAAAAATGTCGGAACAGTTTCACACAACCCTGTGCTTATTTTTTACATTTTTATAGCTGCCCCATGAAAAGAGTTCTCTGGGCAGCTCATAGAGCAAGCAACATACAAATAATGATAATAGAATTATAGAATTGTAGATTGGAAGAAACCATGAGGGTCATCTAGGCTTGTAAAGAATGGATGCTGTTCACACTGTAACTAGGTCTGTGGCCTTCTGGGATGGCTCTGCCCAGCAACCAGAAATCTTTCTCTACTGACCCAAATTTTTGGGTTGCCATACGCCCGTATTTTTGCTGATTTTCGGTTATGTCCAGGAAATTCAGTTATGTCCGGGAAAACCTCAGGAAGCACTTATTTAAATGACCGGTTTATGGAATTTGCTTGTCCTTAGCATTAAGTGGATTCAAAGGTGTATAAGGCAAATTCATGGACAAAATTGGACATATGTCCAAAACTGAGGGAGAGGTCATTGGCTGCATATTCAGCATTTTTCTGTAATGTTAAGGTGATTGTGAACACGATGACTCTATAGATTTTTAACCTGAACATACAATGATTAGATCTTTTATATTAAAAAAAACCCCACCCTCTATTATCGGTTAGAGTTTGTACAGTTAAATATATAACAAACACTTTTTTTTTTAAAGTAACTATTTGGTGGAAAAAAGAGAGAAAGGTTTATTGACAAGCTGACTCCCAATGAGTTTTGGACATTGTTCTTCTGGGGGAAATTCTTTTCTATGGTACCTTCTTTCTTTCAAAGATTTTGAGGCCCTAAATACGTGAGACTTTAATGAAACATGACTTCATTAACAGGGCTGCTTCAAAGCCCTTCCACATTCCAATTGTTTGGTGAATATTGAAAGTTTGCTGTGCCACCACAAAGGTTTCCAATGGTTTGTCAGCTGTGACATCGCAAAATGTCAGCATGCACTGAAAAACCAGGACCAGCTGTGTGGTGAAAACACAGTTTGTTTGACTGCATGTGCGAAAACCTAGCGTGGCTAAAGTCTATCATCTATTCAGAGATGGGATGCTAAGTGATGGGTAAAAAAAGTAGCTGCCGAGAAGGCTTTGATCACTGCAAAAAATCAAGGGACATTGCAGTGGGAAACCTGGTTGTCTGAACAAGTGGAAGGGTTGTGACAATAGCCAGGCTAGAAGATTTGATTATGGAGCATCACACAAAAAAATAGCTATTAAATGGTAGGCTGACATGTAAGTTAACCGGATCAGGAGTGCCACTAAAATTTTACCTTTCAGTTAGAATGCACCTGAATATCTCAAAAGGAAAAACGTAGGTAAAGGAATATAGTAATCACAGAAGCGGGGATTTGCCTGGCATTCATAATATATATTATCTTGCAAAAACAAGCCATGGAATATACTTATCTAGCATTCTGCCTGAGTGGGGAAGAAGTGGAGAATTTCAATTTAGTGCAAAGGCACATAATCATTTCAAGGACAAAAGGGGGGGGATTAGTGGGTTTTTGCTTAAGACCCTGTGTGAAGTCACAGTTAAGTTGCTAGGCTTTGATTGGTTGCCTAGAAGCTAAAACACGATTTAAATTCTTGCAGGGTACTTCCGTGGGTCCTTACCTCAGAGAACTGAGGCACAGAGGCATCAAAAAAACATCACTAATGATTTTAAGATTGTTCACTGCAGCACAGCAAAGAAGGTAAGTGGAACGTGCTTTACTTTGAAACAGACGGTTTCTCGCTGAATTTATTTAATTTTGTAAAACGACAAACAATGTATACATATCAAATATTTCCTACAACCAATACAGTGATCATTTGTATGAGTGCATTGATGTTTAGCAGGTAGCAAAGCTGCTTTAAAAAAAAAAATCAACAATTTTGCATAGGAAGGTTAACAGCAATTAGCATTCTGTGGTTTACTGGAAGGAGGTAGAGGTACTTTGCAAATTTATCACACAATTATATGTATCATCAGTTTACATGATCATTTCTACTCAGCAGGCAGAAATCTCAACAGCTTCAGCTTTTCCCAGCAGGGAGAAGTTGTGAAGAGGGATGCTCCCTGTTGAATTTCTGTTTGCTGTAAATGCAGATAAAGGCACAGGAGCCATATTTTTTTAAAAATGTGGCATCCTCGGATAAGGACAGGTTGGTAGGAGATCATCACTATGGCAATAGCAGCCCCTGTGCTATGGTCCATTCAGAAGGTTCCAGGTTCCATCTCTGGCATCGCCATTGAAAAATAAACTTTCTCAAGTAGCAGAACTGGGAGAGATACCTGCTTAATGCGGACACCACCAGAGCAAGCAATTCTGGATCAGAAGAAGCAATGGTCTTACTTAGGTCTACAATATGTTGTTGCTGTTTCGTCGTTTAGTGGTGTCCGACTCTTCGTGACCCATGGACCAGAGCACGCCAGGCACTCCTGTCTTCCACTGCCTCCCGCAGTTTGGTCAAACTCATGCATGATATGTATGATATCAAATGCATTATTGCATCTAAAATGTCTCTGGGTTGTTGTTGTTGTTTTAATAAAAATGCAAATAGCATCAGCTGGTGGTGCCGACATTGGGACAGAGGTGAAATGTAACTCTTTCCTCCCTCGCTGTGGTCTTGAGGAAAATCCCCCCTTTGGATGCTGCTCATTGACAACACTCAGGGACTTCCCCTCCAAAGCAAATGCTGGCTTCAGGAGCAGGATTCTCTTCATGACCACAGCAGGGGAGGAAAATGTTAACTTTTCCCACTGTGTGTGCTGCAATGTTGATAATTATCAGGCTCCCCATGATGCTATTTGACTTTAAAAGTAAACACACACACACACACAGTCTCTGCACATGAAATCCATGTCTAGATTGCATTGGTGGTGCTAGACAGGGGGCAAGCAGCCCCCACAAGCAATGAGCTCATCCCCCACATGCCCTCCATTTCTGAATTCCTACCAGTTCAGGTTCAATGTGTTACCATTAGTATAAAGGTAAAGGTAAAGGGACCCCTGACCATTAGGTCCAGTTGTGACCGACTCTGAGGTTGCGGTGCTCATCTCGCTTTATTGACCGAGGGAGCCGGCGTACACTTTCCAGGTCATGTGGCCAGCATGACTAAGCTGCTTCTGGCAAACCAGAGCAGCGCACGGAAATGCCGTTTACCTTCCCACCGGAGCGGTACCTATTTATCTACTTGCACTTTGACGTGCTTTCAAACTGCTAGGTTGGCAGGAGCAGGGACTGAGCAACAGGAGCTCACCCCGTTGCGGGGATTCGAACCACTGACCTTCTGATCGGCAAGTCCTAGGCTCTGTGTCCCTTATTACCATTAGTATACGAAGCCCTTAAATACTTGGGACCAGTTTACCTACAAGATTGCCTTACTTGTTTGTTTGTTTTTGTCCACCTAGAAATATACTTTGCTCCTGCTGTGCCCTCCAGAATTCCCCCCCCATTTGTTTTTTGAGTTTGATTTGATATCCCGCTTTGTCACTACCCGAAGGAGTCTCAAAGCGGCTAACAATCTCATTTTCCCTTCCTCCCCCACAACAAACACTCTGTGAGGTGAGTGGGGCTGAGAGACTTCAGAGAAGTGTGACTGGCCCAAGGTCACCCAGCAGCTGCATGTGGAGGAGCGGAGATGCGAACCCGGTTCACCAGATTACGAGACTACCGTTCTTAACCACAACACCACGCTGGCTCTCTAATAGGTTTTGAGTGGGGGAGTTACCCAGGTTTAGTGGCAGGAAGCTTACCACATTAAGATGTGGCCATCTGATTCAGTGACTGATACTACAAAGAATGCAAACTTTAGATTTCATTAAAACTTGGTTCATCTCGGGTTCCCCTTTCTAAAGGTTCCTCTGAAGTATCTGCTTACATTTCCATTTGGAACATATGGACATAGGGAGCTACATTATATGGAATCAGATCCTTGGTCCATCTAGCTCAGTATGGTCCACACTGACTAGCCATGACTATAAGACTTTGGACCAGGGTCTCTCCCTGCCCTGCATGAAGATGCTGGCAATGGAAAATTGGGATGCAGATGTTCAACCACTGAACTGTGGCCCTTTGGGTAATGCTTACCAACAAAACCCTCTTGACTCCCTTGGCGATTGCTTGTGAATCACCCACCCGTCTGTGGAAACTGTAAAAACCAAAAATGGTTTGAAAAGAATTTCTCAATAGGTACATTGGTTTAAACCATGCACAATAATTGACTCTTAGCTATTTTCAAAAGAGAACATTGGTTTCCCCCAGCCCTCCTTTTTTACCATATGGAATAGTGGACTTTCTCATGTGTCTGGAGATTTCCCCTGTAGCTTTCTTTCTTTCTTTCCAGCCACAGAAGGAGAGCATTTTCTCCACCTAAATGGGGATGTCACACTCATGACCGAAGGAAACCCATTATTATGAGTTTTCTGCCTCCCCTGTGGTTTTGCAACGCCTAGAACCCTGTGCTAGCTGGGAAATGCCCAGCTAAGATTGCCCTTTGCTTCATGCAGAATCCTCTAGTCAGCCATAGAAGTTATGATTAACCAACTGATGTGGCTTCTCTGGTCTTGGGTGGCACATCAAGCCCCAGGCCTGGTGTCAATAATTGAGGCCTAGATGTGTACATTTAGTGCTCTGCTGCTAGAGAACAAAAAAAAAGGAAAGCAAAAAACCTCTGCCAGCTGCAGCAGTGTTTATTGTTACCCCTGCCAGATGTTTTCAGCGTAATTTACACTTTTGGAAGACTGGGCAGTGAACATTAATCAGTCTAAAAAGTGACTAGGTTTGTTTGTCATTGTGTCACTCTCTCAACACAAGAAAGGAAACCTAGATCCTGGACTTTGCAAGGAAAATGTATTATTACTCAGGCAGTAAAATTATTACTCTGTATCATATTAAATAGTCTCAACAGGCTTATTGAGACCGGCAGGTGAGCAACAAAGAGGATTTTATAGGATTGCATGCAAATACCCTGCACTTGCAACATACAGTTCTCACCCTAATTCCCGTCAAATATTCTAGAGAGAGGAAATAACAGATTAGGAGCCCTCACAGTCAGAGCTCAGTTTCAGCCACCCAGGGGGCTCTGTCCTATATATAAACGACATGGTAGAAGCAAGGACTTAATGTAATTGTGAGGGCTACATTTTGCATTCAGCAGACTTCTACATTTCCAAGAATTCTGTCCCTTTTTGGAGAGGCTGGTATATTTTCAGACGGGTAGTGGCTTGTCTCAGAATAGTACTGCCACCTTTCAGGGAGCCCAGGGAGTCTGTGTTACACGTAATGATGTGCCAAACTCTGTTCTTCGTTGTCTCTGATTCAAAATATGAGGTAAAAGGCAAAAAAAGAGTAGAGGTAAAGGACCCCAGGATGGTTAAGTCCAGTCAAAGGCGACTATGGGATTGTGGCACTCATCTTGCATTTCAGGCCAAGGGAGCCAGCATTTGTCCACAGACAGCTTTCCGGGTCATGTGGACTAAACAGCTTCTGACGCAACGGAACACCATGACGGAAACCAGAGCACACGGAAATGCCATTTACCTTCCCGTCGCAGCAGTTCCTATTTATCTACTTGCACTGGTGTGCTTTCCAACTGCTAAGTTGGCAAAAAAAGAATTCAAAATATAAACAATAATAAACAATAAAATAAAATTTTATTTTTTGAAATGAAATGAAGCCTACGGTAAGATGGAAAATAATGTTCATTTTTGTATACGTCCACTTTATTTATATTTGAAAAAATTATCCTACTTTTTCTAATTTCAGAGGCTTCGATCAGATCCTCAAAACTAATCTTACATAACACATCTGCTTTTATACTTGTTGCATAGTTGTTCTGTTGGGATTTTTATATACTTCAACTGAGGGTGCTATTTGCATTCTATGGCAATATTATAATGTCAGTTTTGATTGTTGGTCAATATGAATAATACTTTTTCGTTATTTAGTTATTTCCCCTAATGGTTCACTTGTTGGTTCTTCTGGCATAGCCCCCCTGCCCCAATGCAACCTATATGAGCCTTCCTTGTATATCTCTGCTATGTAATTAAATACTCAGTGTTAGTAGTGAAATATATAATACATTTTCCATTTCCTCACAGAAAGCAATCCCAAGCATGAAGACTCTGCTTTTGCTGATATATATCATTGGTATAGCCATTGCTTCCCCGGTAAGTATACAAAATATGAAAAGTCTTAACACCAGATAAATAAAAGTTTTAAGGAACGTTCCTAGCTTCTGCTCAGCCTACAAGAGCAGGTCTTTCATGACTGAACATTGCCTTCCGCCTTGCTTTCTTTCACAGCTAAGTTCTGTTGGATGCAATCCAAAATGCTTCAGTCTTTAAACATCTTAAGAGTCCTGCAAATTGCAATACTTGCCTGCTTGAAAACTAGCTGGCTTGCATAAGTTCTTTGCAGAAAATGGACTTAATTCTTTGGGAAACCCAGGAGTTCCATGGTAGCGCCTTTCAACAAGAATGGAAAACCTGTTCATTCTGACATGCTATTGACATCCATTTGATGGACTTTGCTATTTTACCCACAATCACAGAATCATAGAGTTGGAAGGGACCACAAGGGTTATTTAGTTTTCTCCCTGCAACGCAGGAATCTTCTGCCTAATGTGTGGCTCAAACACATGAACCTGAGATAATAATAATAATAATAATAATAATAATAATAATAATAATAATGTACCCCGCCCATCTGGCTGGGTTTCCCCAGCCACTCTGGGCAGTTTCCAACTGAATATTAAAAACAATACAGTGTCAGACATTGAAAACTTCCCTAAACAGGGCCGCCTTCAGTTGTCTTTTAAAAGTAAAATAGTTGTTTATTGCCTTGACAACTGCTGGGAGGGCGTTCCACAGGGCAGGCACCACTACCAAGAAGGCCCTCTGCCTGGTTCCCTGTAACCTCACTTCTCGCAGTGAGGGAACCACCAGAAGGCCCTTGGAACTGGACCTCACTGTTCAGGCTGGACGATGGGGGTGGAGACACTCCTTCATGTATACTGGACCGAGGCCATTTAGGGCTTTAAAGGTCAGCACTAACACTTTGAATTGTGCTCGGAAACATACTGGGAGATTAAGTGTGTCACGCTCTACCGTCTGAGTCATCTCAATTTCTTCAGTTTTCTTTTTTAGCTGTGTATCATATATTGCATTCAAATTGTTTTAATCTTATCGATTGGTTTCTAGGTATGTTTCTTGTTGTTGACTGCTACTTGGAGTGTGACTGCAGAACAGCAGGATATAAACAATAGCTGACTAATGGGCTTCCTGGCCCTTCTGCAGTGTATATTTAAAGCGGTATCAAACAGTCATAGTTTCCCTATCCCTAAGAATACTGGGAACTGTAGCTTGTTAAAGTTACATTCCTTGGTGTGGTTTAACAACCAATTCCTCTTCCCAGGGAACTCTGGGAATTGTAGTTCTGTGAGGGGAATAGGTGCCCCCTAACAACTCTCAGCACCCTTAACAAACTACAATTCCCAGGATTCTTCGGCTAAAGTGGTATGATGTTGCTTTAAAAGTACAATGCAGATGGGGCCATATACTGCCTTTCTGCTCAGCATCAATAGCACTTTACAAAAAGAGACAAGTACGGTATACAAAATACAACCAATAATGGCAAATAAAAAGAAGCCTAAAACAGCAGCAAAAAGTTTAATAAAGCCTTTAAAATCTTTATAACAAAAAGAAGTTACGATAAAATGGGCAGTCGATTTTGGTTATAATATTGATTATGATAACTGGGTAAAGTTATGGAATGAAGGTGTGAGGTTTGCGGCGAGTTCTACTTTAAAAGAAAATTTAATGAAAATGATGTACCGGTGGTATATCACTTCGGTTAAACTAGCAAAAATGTACAGAGTGAGTAACAAAGCTTGTTGGAAGTGTAAATTAAAAGATGGTGAATTTTTTCACATGTGGTGGACATGTGAATTGAATTGAATTGAATTGAATAAATTTATTACGGTCATAGACCAGAAGAAAGGAAAGAAAAAAAAAAACATAAAAGGCAGCAATAATTTACAAGGGAATGATGGTGTCAGTTAAAAGTTGTAAAATTATACATAAAAACAACACACACACACACACACACACACACACACACACACATATACATACTCATATATGCACTACAGTATATGTATGGGCTTAAAAAAGGGGGGGGCTTATCCAGGGGTCAGATCTTTTACTTTTTTACAGCTAATGCCCTCCGCTTGATCGCGGCCGCAGAAAACTTGGCCACTTTCAATGTTACTTCTGGGTTTTTGTCTCCTAGTAGGATTTTCAGCCGCTGAGATTCAGATCGACCTGGAAATTTCTGAACGATAGGGGAGATAAACAGTAACCTGATATCCCCGTAAAGGTCGCAGTGTAACAGCACATGTGAAGCCGTTTCCACCTCCTTCAGACCACATGGGCAAACTCGTTCAGCATAGGGTGTGCCCTCGTATCTGCCCTTTAGTAAGGCAGATGGCAATACATCAAATCTAGTAAGGGTAAACGCCCGCCTATATTTTGCGATTTGTAGGTCCATCAAATATGGGGTTAGGTTAAACCCTTTTCCATAATCTTGGATAGCTGGATATTTATCTATCTTGCTCATATGGTCCTGAAGCTCTACATCTCCTATTCGCTGGCTCACCATCATTTTAGCCTTTTCAAAGCCTGAGGCTATAAGTTCTTGTGAGGAAAGCCCCAGGCCCCTCAATTTTTCATAGAGCGACAATCTCCATTTAGACTGGAACGGGTCTAGTAGAGTCAATGGAGCCACTCCCACTGGGAAAAATATGAGTTTTAGCCAGAAGTGAATCTTCAGGATCCATATCCTGGCATTAATAGGGAGTTGGCCAACCTCCAGCCTAACGGCAGTGTTAGAGACACAGGTAGGTAACCCTAGTAGGGAACGATAAAATTTAGTTTGTACAGATTCCAGGGACTTGAGTTTTTGACAATTAAATATCTGGGTGCCATACGTCAATTGTGGAAGTATTTTTGCAACAAAGACCTGGGAGGCAGCGGGAACATATTGACCTCCTTTTCTGTAAAAGAATCTTATGATAGCTCTGGAAGATCTTTGCGCATTTACAATGGAATTCTTAATCTGATGGCACCAAGATCCCTTCTCATCAAAAATTATTCCAAGATATCTAAAAGATGTTACTTGCTCAATAGGTTGGTTATTAATTTTCCATTTATGTCGGAGTTTTCTCTTGGAGAACACCATAATTTTTGATTTGGTGTAGTTTATTATTAGGTGTTCAACTTCGCAATACTCTGTAAGAGCTCGTAAAAGTTTTCTTAGACCCACACAAGAGAAGGAAATAAGTGCCGCATCATCCGCGTACAAAAGGACCGGGATTGGTGTATTATTTAGATTTGGGGAATGAGTACTTGCTTCCTCCATCTTTCCGACTAAGGAGTTTATATAGAAGTTAAAAAGAATAGGGGCAAGAACACAGCCTTGCTTGACACCATGGGAACTTTGGATTTCCTTTGATAGGTTCCCATAACGGTCGCATCTAACACGGATCCGAGTATTTTCATGTAGTCTACGGATAAGAAGCAAAAGACGTCTATCGATGTTTGTGACATTTAGTTTTTCCCAAAGTCTGTGCCGGGGTATCGAGTCGAAGGCTGATTTGAAATCTATAAAGGCTACATAGAGAGAGCCTCCTTTCTTTGAGGTGTATTTCTCCACTAGATGTTGCAATACCAGTCCTTGGTCTAGAGTTGATCTATGTGCCCTGAAACCAGCCTGGGCTTCCTTTAGGATGTGCTCCTGTTCCAGCCAGTCCGCAAACTTTTCACGTAAGTGAGTTGCATAAAGTTTGCTGATGATGCTTAAGAGACTGATTGGTCTGTAATTGGCTGGATCAAGTTTACAGCCTTTCTTGAATATGGGAACGATGATTGCCAATCCCCAGTCCTCTGGTATTATTGCTGTTTGATCTATGCTGGTGAAAAGGGTGGCAAGGACTGGGGCCCACCAGTCAATATTGGCTTTGAGAAGTTCAGGAGAGATGTTATCTGCTCCCGGGGCTTTTCTGTATTTGAGTGCCTGAATAAGCCTCCTAATCTCCGCAACCGACACCGGAGGCCACTCATCACCTGCCGCACACTGTATTAGTGGCTGTGTCAAAGGCAGAGCTGAATATGAAGATTGGAAAAATGCCTCCCAAGTCCCTGCAGGTATAGTATACACATGTGGTGGACATGTGAAAAAATGAAAAAATTCTGGGACATGATTTATAACGAAATGAAAAAACTTTTTAAATACACTTTCCCAAAGAAACCAGAGGCTTTTTTTGCTAGAGATAATAGGGGATGAATTAAGAAAAGAGGATCATAAATTATTTATGTACGCCACGACCTCCGCTAGGATTCTAGTGGCTCAAAAATGGAAAACCCAGGAAATCCCAACTTTAATGGAGTGGCAGACGAAAATGTTTGAATACGTAGAATTGGCGAAAATGACCTACAAGATTTGGAACCAAAAAGTAACAAAGTTCGAAGAGGAGCGGAGTAAATTTGTTGAGTACATACGGAATAATTGTAGAAGCTTAAAGACTGAAGCAGGGTTAATATAAATATTGTGACGTGGAAAGAGTGTAAATAAGAATCTGTAAGAGAGGATGTTAATTGTGAAAGCCAATGTAGGGAAGGAGGGAAGTCCGGGCGCGATAATGCGCATGGTAAATAAGTAGACCCAAAAATGTTGAATGTAAGAGTATATGCTTTATTTTTGTTTTGAAAAATCAATAAAAAGCATTAAAAAAAATATCGGGGGGGGGATACACCTTTGCCTAGCGCTAGAAAGGTAGGAAATGTTGGCCCTGGTGAGTTTCATAAATGTCCTGGTACTTAGGAGCAATTAGTGAATGTATTGGTGTCAATATGGCAGGATTTAAACTGACTACCTCCTCCTTTTTCTGGAGATTCCATATATACCTTTGAATTGACTTAACACACTGATGTTTTATTTTGCTTCCATGTGACAGATCCAGAGAAGTGGAATTCTATTCAGGAGAGGCTATGAGGCCAATAATGCAGATAAAGGAGTATTAGAGACCAGCTCTGCCGTTACGAATGGGAACCAGCAGAATGAAGATGAGGGTCACCAGGAAGGAGAAATATTTCTGGATCTCACCAAAGAATATGCCATTCCTGAAGAAGTTTCTACAGCCGATCCTATCCGTTCCCAAGGAGGCTATCCTCATGAAACCGAGAGCCTGTTGCTCCATGAGGACAACAGCTTTGTGCAGGCCAAAGGCCACAGTCAGCCCAACACGGAAAAACCCAGGGAGACCTATGTTGAATATCCAACAGAGAAAGAGGTTGACAGCCAGGATGTAGCGCTTCTCAAAACGATTAGCAATGCGGAACAAAATGGCTCACAGCATTTGAGAGAGAAGAATGCAGTTCATGCTCCAGTGTTGACCACAAGGGAGTCCATCGTTTCGGAAGCAGCTCTGTTTGCTGGCAAACAGCACATCAAGGATTTCGAGGCCAGCCGTGAGTTTGACGTGAGAAAAAATGTCCCTTATCATCTGAACAGCTACCATTTCAGTGATGAAGGCATGCAAGGAGATGACCCAGGTCGTACTGATGACTCTGAGTCTAGTCAGCAGGTGGAGAGCCAGAGCAATTTCAGTCAGCAGCCTGGAGAACCAAATAGTTCAAGTGGTTCAAACGAGGAAGAGGTGAAACAGGCCAGCACTTCAGGGAACTCTGGAAGCCCAGAGTACTCCAATGGGTCCCCTGACTCCAGCAGTTCCAGTGACTCTAGTGACTCCAGCAGTTCTAGTGATTCCAGTGACTCTAGCAGTTCCAGTGATTCTAGTGACTCCAGTGATTCTAGCACCTCCAGTGACTCCAGCAGTTTCAGTGATTCTAGTGACTCTAGTGACTCCAGCAGTTCCAGTGATTCTAGTGACTCTAGTGACTCCAGCAGTTCCAGTGATTCTAGTGACTCTAGTGACTCCAGTGATTCTAGCACCTCCAGTGACTCCAGCAGTTCCAGTGATTCTAGTGACTCTAGTGACTCCAGCAGTTCCAGTGATTCTAGTGACTCTAGTGACTCCAGTGATTCTAGCACCTCCAGTGACTCCAGCAGTTCCAGTGATTCTAGTGACTCCAATGACTCCAGTGATTCCAGTGACTCCAGCAGTTCCAGTGACTCTAGTGGCTCTAGCAGTTCCAGTGATTCCAGTGACTCCAGCAGTTCCAGTGACTCTAGTGACTCCGGGAGTTCCAGTGACTCTAGTGACTCCAGTAGTTCCAGTGATTCCAGTGACTCTAGCAGTTCCAGTGACTCTAGTGACTCCAGTGATTCCAGTGACTCTAGCAGTTCTAGTGACTCTAGTGACTCCAGTGACTCCAGCAGCTCCAGTGACTCAAGTAATACTTCTGAGACTAGTGATTCCAGTGACTCTAGTGATTCTAGCAACTCTTCTGACTCCAGTGACTCCAGTGGGCAAAGTGATTCCAGCAGCTCCACTGATCCCACTGATTCTGATAGTTCCAATGACAGCAGCACCTCCAGTGACTCTAGTGATTCCAATAATTCTAGCACTTCCAAATAAGTGAGATACTGGTGCCACCCATAGATACTGGTGCCACCCATAGATATCAGTACTAATAAGGCAAATTGGTAGAATTTGGGACAAAATTGCAATAGGGGGAGTGAAAGGAGACAGCAGGTCCTGTAGTACTGAGGCAATATTTTGTGGTGTTCCAAAGCGCCTTTCACAATTGAAATGGCTGCCTTCCTCCGCGAGGCACGGAAGGCGAATGTGATTATTCTGTCTAAAGATGAATTTCCAACCATTTCAAATGGTGCATGAACCCTGCTCAGTTGTATGAAGGGGCAGTAAAGGAGCTTTGTCATTGTTGTCACGTGGCTCCTTCCAGCTTCCCACGCATTCGGTACCAATGTTTGCAGCATGGAGCCTGCTGTACTCAGGGGGTCTCCTTGCACAATTTAGAACCTTGATTGTGCAGGAACCGTGCATGAGAGGAGCTGGAAGTGACATGTGACAACCGTGGTGGACCTCACAGCCACATTGGACTACATATCCCCTTCACATATCCATGAGCAGATTTTGAGTGTCTTCTATCCTGATCGTTCTCTTGACTTGGCCACAGCAAAATGGAGGGCAACCTCTAAAGAAGAAACATTTGCCATCATTATGAAACTACATTTCTCTAGGGCAGGAGGGAGAAGCATCTCCACCTACCTTTCTGAGCAACCTTCCAGGAGCCACATGTCATTGGTGGGCGTGGCCAGAGGCAAAAGTAGGTGGCGCAATGAATGACGATTTCCCTTTTATACAACAGGCTGGGTTTCCGCAGCCACTCTGGGTGACTTCCAGCAAAATATTTAAATACAATAATTCATCAAATATTAAAAGCTTCCCCAAACAGGGCTGCCTTTAGATGTCTTCTAAAAGTCAGATAGTTGTTTATTTCCTTGACATCTGGTGGGAGGGCATTCCACAGGGCGGGGGCCACTACCGAGAAGGCCCTCTGCCTGGTTTCCTGTAACCTCAGTTCTTGCAGTGAGGGAACCGCCAGAAGGCCTTTGGAGCTGGACCTCAGTGTCTGGGCTGAACGATGGGGGTGGAGGCGCTCCTTCAGGTATACTGGGCTGAGGCCATTTAGGGCTTTAAAGCTCAGCACCAACACTTTGAATTATGCCCAGAAACGTACTGGGAGCCAATGTAGATCTTTCAGGACTGGTGTTATGTGGTTCGGCGCCTTGGCAAGTTTAGGGCTCAAAGCGCTCCAGTCCCCTTGTGCAACAAGCCAGCTTTGAAAATCACCAGACTTCTTGTGGAAATGAAAGTGATAAGGAAATCCACCAGAAAGTGTGGGAGAACTATGGAGTGGTGGGGGCCATATAACCTCCATGCAGACAAGTCAGAATGAATGCTCAGTAAACAAAGTGGGCATTGTATGCAGAAGCCTTTTGCAAACAAATTAGGACACATGCTCAGTGAGTGGTTCATCTGCAGGTACCTGTCAGGCTTCAGGGAATCTGATCCCTCCCCTGGTGGGCAGCCAAGAAGCAGATAACAGGAAGAGTTCTTACCAAGTCCTTTATTCAATATACCTCTCCATCCCAGCAATGGCGCTTCTCTGAGTAAAGTCCCACCCCCTCCATCTCTCCTATTGTACGTCATCCCTGCATCGGCTGATCTGTGCTTTCTGCCTCTGAGTTTTCTGTTCTAGTACTCTTGATGCACGCCGGGTTCCAGGAGGAGCAGGGTCAGGAATGCTTTCTAATGATAATGTGTCAGCCAGCTGCTCCAGCTCTGCTGCTTCCCACCTTACTCTTCTTTTTTCTCCCAGCTTTTCCCCTCTTCTCTCTCAGAGTCATGACCTTCTGCAAACCACTGTTGTAAATCTATATAGTGGTACCTCAGGTTAAGTACTTAATTTGTTCCGGAGGTCCGTTCTTCACCTGAAACTGTTCTTAACCTAAAGCACCACTTTAGCTGCCACCACACTGCCGGAGCACGATTTCTGTTCTCATCCTGAAGCAAAACAAAGTTCTTAACCCGAGGTACTATTTCTGGGTTAGCAGAGTCTGTAACCTGAAGTGTATGTAACCTGAAGCGTATGTAACCCGAGGTACCACTGTACTAGCCTCCTCTTCTCAAGATGGTTCAGGAGAAGGAGGGTGGGATGTCTCCACCATAGACACCATAGACTCTGAGGTCCAGTCCCTGACAGTCCCTCTTAGTGCAGAATGGATGTTGCTCATAAGTTTGTCCTGCCATGCATACCCACCAAACCCTGTGGACATATATCCCTGCACATTGATACCACCATCGATTCAGGCGGATTTCTATTATCAGGGTAGCTCCTTCAAACAAGCTTTGGACACACACAGAGAGAAATCTCCTCCAAATACTACAGAGAGAGGGAAAGGGACCTGCTGGAATGGGACGGCAGACAAATCCCTTACTCTTGTATTCTCTGTGGTTTTCTGGGGCATTTGTTTTCTTTTTACTTATTTTGGGGATTGTGGCTTCCTTTTTTGAGCTAGGGCGTGGAAACTTGACAACACAACAAAGCTAGTGTGCTGAAGCTGTCAGAAGGACAAGCCCAGGCTGTGCTGTAAATATCCTGGCAGAAAAGGAACAGCAACAAAAAAAAAACCCCGCTTTCAACATGCTTCGGAAAAGTAATAATAAAAAATTAAATGTCCAGATTGCAAACTGTGCCGTGAACAAAGGTCTTTTGTAAGCCTCAGTGGCTGCTTTATTCAAAGCTTCTGCTATTAAACAAAATAGTACCCTTTTGTGTATTTGGCCACATTCATGGTTTAACCAGTCCAGTTAAGAAGTTCCCACCAAAGAAGAATGAATAAGTAAGGTGGTGGGCTGGTAATTGGCAAAATTAACAGCCAAAATAAGAGAGCCTAATGATGATAATCTTGTGGAAGAATGAAAGCCTTTCTTGGATTACTTAAAGAAATACTATAGTATGATGAGTTCACGGGCAGGATTTGAACCACGAGCAACAGAAGGAATTAGAGATTATTGTATTGTTGTTATGGCATAGAAGATAGAAGCTAGGGTTCAGCAAAGGGGGAGAAATGGGGAAAAAGCACCATGGAAAACGGGGTGGGAAGTTGACAAAACAAAAGAAAACTGTATTATGTATTGGAGTGTATATGTGAAACTTTTGAAATTTAATAAAATATAACTGAAACAAACAAACAAACAAACAAACCCAGTGAGGTCCTGAACAGGTGAGATGCCAATAAATAAATAATCCAAACACTGGAAAGGAAGAAAATGGTGTTGAGGAAAGCCCTTTGAGGATGGAGCTACACTTTACAAAGAACAAGAAGCTGGGAAAGTATATGTAGCTTTGAGGTCTGGGCATCAGGTAGGTTGACCTAGCTGTTACCTGGGGGGCGGGGCGGTGAGGGAGCAGTAATAAAATGGGTAAGGAATTTTACATTGAAATGCAATCTGTCCACATTGAAAGGCAAATCTACCTAATTTGCAAATCTCGGAAGAATACATGGACCAGCCATCCTTGGAAATCTGCACTTCTCTGAATTTTGCAGTCCATCCAAATAATGTGCACAAAAAATGCATACGCTTGATTAAAGTGTGCAAATAAATGCGTATATTGGTGGAAAATAAGACACAAAAATGCATGAATTGGGGGAAATCACTTTGCAAAAAGCATTTGTATTAGGTGAAATTGCATACAAAAACGTGGAAGAGAAATTCTCACCCAAATGCTGGTGTTTTCTTTAAAAAAACACACAATAATTTCGAAATGATGTGGAAATGTGAAAGACTGGACTTTTGGTTTTAAAAATGAGAAACGGAGAGAAAAGACAAGATTGACATGCCCTCCCATTCTTGGGAGGTGGGCAAAGTTTATTTTTTAAAAAACACGGCTGTGGAGGGGTTATGGTACGGGTATTTAAAATTGCGAAGTTATGCCCAATGTAGAGAAAGTTAGATGGTTAGGTGGAGATTTGGTCTGATCCAACAGGACGCTGGTCCTGCAGCTTCCACAGCAGTGCCGCATCCTGCCTTCTTTATAATACATGGTTCTGCCCTGAGTAATGTCGCCTCTTTTCCCCTCCATGCAAAAGACTTGGTTTCAGAAAGCGTTTGATTCCACCTCATAGGCGTTTGATTCCACGAGAGTGGAACCCAGCCCACATTCCCCTTTCCTTTCCCTCCCTAATTTTCTCACTAAAATGCTTACTTTCAGGGAAAAAATGGAGTATTTATAGACAAGGGGTAGGGATCAAGAGAAAGCTGAAAGTGCAGTTTAAGTATACAAGCTGATCCTTCCATAGGGCCGTATATAATTTGGAGAGCTGTCCCTTTACTTTGCAGGAGTCGTCAAAGTGATCATGGGTACTCGGTAAAGTTTTTCTGCATGGTGCCATGTTGCCTTTAGGTGAATCACCAGCACTGAATATGGCTTCAATATACAGGTTCCAGAGCTTACTGGAAGTGACAATTGACTCGTGTATTCTGGGCTGGCTTCAGGCTTGAGGACAAACTGGGCAAAGTGTCTTCTGGTGAACCCCCTACTCTGTTAGGGTCGGTTTTCCTTGCTGTGGTGACTGTGCTTTGTGTCAGTTTCTACCAACCTGCTACCTTCCAGATTTAGGTAAAGGTAAAGGGACCCCTGACTGTTAGGTCCAGTTGCGGATGACTCAGGGGTTGCGGCGCTCATCTCGCTTTATTGGCCGAGGGAGCTGGCATACAGCTTCCAGGTCATGTGGCCAGCATGACTAAGCTGCTTCTGGAGAACCAGAACAGCGCACGGAAATGCCGTTTACCTACCTTATCTACTTGCACTTTGACGTGCTTTCGAACTTCTAGGTTGGCAGGAGCAGGGACCGAGTAACAGGAGCTCACCCCGTTGCGGGGATTCGAACCGCCGACCTTCTGATTGACAAGTCCTAGGCTCTGTGGTTTAACCCACAGCGCCACCCACATCTCTTCCATATTTACTAGACAACAATTTCCGTCGACCCCAGGAAGCACAGGAAAGGCTGCTCTATACAGCACTGCACTCCCGGGCCTAGCCCACTTTTTAATGTCCCACAATGCACTGTGCAACGCTAGGTTGTGGGCATTGTAGGAAATGGACTGAAGGCCTGGCACACTTGGTCACTGCTTCTTTTATTACTCTTCAGCTTACCCCCCCTCCAAAAAGAAATAACCTCCAGCATTCATATTCTTAAGTCATTGGGAAAGCTTAAAAAGGACTCAGTTTGAAACAATGGCATAGCAAAGTTTGGGAAATTGCTTTGATTGAAAAGCTACCTCAACATTTACGAATAGTTAGAGGTCAGAAGAAAAGAGGCTCTTTTGCAATAGAATGGCGGAGCTTTATTGCCTTTGCAAACACGGTAAAGACGGTGACCCCAGTATTCAGCAACATTTGGCTTCTTTGAGTTCTGCCCTTATATTATTATTATTATTATTATTATTATTATTATTATTATTATTATTATTATTTCAAGTTTTATTCATTTTCTATGCCCAATACTAACCTTGATATCCATTATTGGGATACGTACCGCTGCTGTGTGAGGGGTGAGCTTTCATTATCTGAAAAATGAATTAAACAGATCGATAACAATAAGAAATAATTCTCTCTTTTTATATATAAAATTTATTTATTTGGTTTTTCAAATTAAAATTTTACATAACATAAATCATAAAAACAAGATCGAAAGGAATCTTCTGGACTTCCATCCTCCCCCTTTGTGGGTCCAATTATTAATTCTTTCCTCCCGCATCTTTTATGATCCTTTACTTCTTCTGTTATGTCCAGAATTCAACCTTAAACTACAAGTGATATTCCAATCCTATTAATGATTTAAATTATTTACAATGGTCTTTAAGGTAAGATATAAATTTTCCCCATTCCTTGTTAAAATTTTGGCCTTCCTGATTTCTGACTCTTCCGGTCATTTTAGCCATTTCAGCATAGTCCATTAACTTCATCTGCCATTTTTTTCTGGTAGGAATTTTATCTTCTTTCCATCTCTGGGCCAGTAGCATCCATGCAGCTGTGGTTGCATACATAGATACATTGATACCTCCGGTTGTGGACGGAATCAGTTCTGGAGGTCCGGTCGGATCCCAAGGTTTCCGCAACCTGAGGACTGCTTCTGCTCATGGGCGCATGGTGAAACCTAGTCAAATACTTCCAGGTTTGCCACTTTCGCATCCTGAAGTTTACGTAACCAGAGGGTTACGTAACCAGAGGTACTACTGTAGTCTTTTCTGCTCCTTTGGGATTTCGGCACCTAGAATTCCTAAAAGGAAGGCTTCAGGCTTTTTAACAAAAGTTATTTCAACTCATTAGATATCATTTCCCAAAATCCTTTACTACCTTACAATTCCATCACATGTGATAAAAGGTGCCTTATTTTTCTTTACATTCCCAGCATACATTTGAGCATGTTTAATACATTTTATCGCTATTTACTAGGAGTTAAATACCACCGGTACATCATTTTCGTATAATTTTCTTTCAATGTGTAACATGCTGTGAACTTTAAATCCCAATTCCATAAACAATAAGAAATATTCTCAAGGAATGCTCAGCACCCTTATTTTCAAGAGAAAATATGTAGCTTTAACATCAGCTGAAGAAAAAGACAGATGTCTGTGGGCTTTCTTACTGCTCTTGAGTGTGGTGAAGTTGTGCATCTGTCAGGCACCTGTAGCTTAGTCTACCTGTTTTTCATGCAGAAGGTCCACGTTTCAGTCCCTAGCATCTTCAGGTAGGGATGGGAATGCTCCATGTCTGAAATCCTGCCAGCCAGGGTAGACCAGGGGTCAGCAAACTAAGGCCCGGGGGGCCGGATGCAGCCCCCCAGGCTCGTAAATCTGGCCCGCGTCACAAATCCGGAACACACCACGAAGCCAAGACTCCTGGTGACAGCAACAGGAGGGAGAGGCCAAGCGGTGGTGGCTCTGCCACTCAAAAGCCTGGTTTACCTCAGCGGCGTTTGACTGGCAGAGACGTCCATGCGCCGTGCTGAGGTAAACCAGGCACAGCGTTTGACTGGTATAGCCGCCGCTCGGCCTCTTCCTCCCACTGCCAGCAGAGCCCCCACCGCTTGGCCTTTTCCTCCTGTCACCGGCAGAGCTGCCACTGTTTGGCCTCTTCCTCCCGTCACCATCACTGGAAGTCTCGACTTCGCGGTGGGTTCTGGCTTCGCGGCTCGGCCTCTTCCTCCCATCGCCATCACCATCGCTGCCTTGGTGCTCCTGTGGGCCAGAGAGCAGAGCGGATGAACTCGCTTTGCCTACCCATGAGAAGCAGAAGCACCGGTGGTGGTGGCGGTGGTGGCGGCAGTCCCTGGGAAGGTAAGCGCAGCGGCTGGGGCTGGGGCTAGGGCTGGGGGGGTTGGAGAGCAGGACTACTTGCCCCCCTCACCTCTTCTTCCAGCTCCCCCCCAGTGCTGCTTCTCCGGCCCACCACAAGGTCTGAGGGACAGTGGACCAGCCCACTGCTTAAAAAAATTGCTGACCCCTGGGGTAGACAATACTGAGCACCCGTGGGTCAGGCTGCCCCAGAGGTTGCATTTCCCCACACTGGAATGCACTTGCATGGAGGGGGGGACAAACAACTGGCTGGTGTTTTAAAGCAAGGCTCCTTAGAAGCTAAATGTGGTCTGTCTTCTGGGAATGATGTCTCAGCAGTAGCATGGTGGTTTGGCATCTTCTGTGAGTACAGGGATATTTTTTGCTGCGCCGTGTCTTCAGCTATTATTGAAATTAAAAATATCAACACGTCCAAGTAGAATTTTTGTTAATGTGTCTCTTGCCCAAGCTTTGCTCTATATTTCATTCCGTGGATAAATACAGATGCCTCATTAAGCAGTTTACTTCTACGTAAGCCCATGGAGTCAAATGGAACTGGCTTCAAAGCAGGCGTGCTTAGAAGGGGAGCTTTATGCCACAATGTTTACTTGGAAGTAAACCCAATTGAAATTAACCAGGCTGAGTAATTGTGGTTAGGATGAGGATACTTTAAAATTGGGTGTATGTGTGTCCCCTTTCTGCCACATTTTTGGCATTAGCATTGTAGTTAAAGCAAACTGGTGAGCATTAACCAAAAGAAATGTGTTGACATTTCATAGAGAAACAGTGGAGGGTTTAATACAATGGGCAGCCAATCCTCTCCATGTTTACTTAAGTATGATTGATTTCAATGGGACTTACCCTGTGTCCAGAACAGAAATATTAGGCTACGAATCTAAGACTCTTTGCATTTCAGCTTAATCAACATTCATAGCAATCTCTGAATCCTTTTCTGACCTAGCATTGTCCAATCTGACTGGCTGAAACTCTCCAGGGCAGGTGTCTTTACATCACTGTCAGTTCACATTGAAAGGCAAATCTAGCAAATTCACTCTTTCTGTGAACTGAAGTTGTCCTTCGAGGCCTTCTGGGAAATGATATATATTGAAATGAAAAAGGTACTTAAATGTACCTTCCCTAAGAAACCAGAAGCTTTTCTCTTGGGCATTGTCGGCCAATTGGTGCCAAAGAAAGATAGAACATTTTTCATGTACGCTACAACAGCAGCAAGAATACTTATCGCAAAGTATTGGAAAACACAAGACATACCCACTCTGGAAGAATGGCAGATGAAGGTGATAGACTATATGGCTTTGGCTGAAATGACCGGCAGAATCCGAGACCAGGGGAAAGAGACGGCGGAAGAAGATTGGAAGAAATTTAAAATTTATCTTAAGAAATATTGCAAAATTAATGAGTACTAAAATGTTGTGGTTATAGAAAGTAAGTGGATTACAGCTGTAAAGATTAAGTAAAAGAAAAGGAAAGGAAACAATTAGATAAAATTAAGGGGGAGGATTTGCTGAAATAAATTTTGAAATTGGAATGCAGAAAGGGGAGGTATGAGGAGGTCGGTGAAATAAGTTTTAAGAAAATAAGGATTTGAAACTATACATGTTGGTTTTTGTGTTTGTATGTTTGTATTGTGTATTGTGTGTGTTTATATAAATTGTGAAAATCCAATAAAATTTTATTTTTTAAAAAATGAAGTTGTCCTTCGAAATTTGTGCTTATCTGAATTTTTTGAGGCAGTTGGCCGACTGAACAATGGTCAGCAGTTTAATTCTGCCCATCCCCTCACTGAAGACGAAGAAGGCAGAGAAGAAGAAGCATGCAGTGGGCATATTTGTTAGCCAAAATCCCTGATGGCTTTTGCGAGGAAGTCAAGCGAAGACCAATTCCTGCCTTTGCTTTTAAGTACCAGCAGAGACAGGGGGTGTCTTAGTCTGCACTGTGCGAGCTCAAGATGGAGAGGAACATTAGCCCCAAACATCGTAATTCACACTTCCCAAAACAATACACGAACTATAAGAAGGGCATCCTTTGAAATTTGCGCTTCTCCGAATTTTGCAGTGCAGTTCTCTAATCAAGTAAGGTGTGCAAAAATGCATACAAGAGTGCAACTAGCATACAAAGTGCATTATATAAGCAAAGATTGCTTGCAAAAATGTAAACATTGGGCAAAGTTGCATATAAAATGGGTTTGTTAGAAGAAATTTGTACTAAGATACAGATAAATTATAATGCAATTTTTTTAATAAAAAAAACCAAATTGCTGCAGAAATGTGGAGGACTGGATTTATAATAAGGAAAATGTGAAAATGAGACAAATGGATGGATTCCTCTATCCCGACTTACTACCTGATCCTGTTACCTTGTCTCAGGGCTGTTCCTACCATTAGGCAAAATGAGCCTTGGACAGCAATGTTGGGATTTGCAGCGAGGTGTTAGGAGACAGAAAGAGAGTTTGTTCCAACCAATGCACTCTGCACTTCAGATGCAGTGGTAAACAATGGCTCACCACCAGTATTTAAATAAAAATTAACTGCCAGTTGGGTTGGCATTTGTACATGGAAAGGGAGGGGAGAATCTTGTCTTTTGTTCTTCGCAGCAAAATTTATTGGAGGCGACCCGGTCTTGTCTTAAATGGTGTTGTCTTCACACAGCTCAGTTCCTTTTGGATCTCATCATAGAAATATTAGAATAATGTCCCATGAAGATTCAGTTTGGATTCAATTTAATACCAACCAACATTTTTAAAGAAAAATCAATAGTCAACTCTCAATAGACTACAGTGGTACCTCTGGTTACGTACTAAATTTGTTCCGGAGGTCCGTTCTTAACCTGAAACTGTTCTTAACCTGAAGCACCACTTTAGCTAATGGGGCCTCCTGCTGCGCCGCCAGAGCAGGATTTCTGTTCTCATCCTGAAGCAAAGTTCTTAACCCGAGGTAATATTTCTGGGTTAGCAGAGTCTGTAACCTGAAGTGTATGTAACCCGAGGTACCGCTGTATGTAACACCAAGCTCATGATTTACCACAAATACACAATATTTCTGCTTGGAAATCTAAAAGAATATCACACAACTTCACAAACTAAAGCTATACATGTTTTCAGTGAACGTTAAAAACAACAACAACATAGCAGTCCAGGCATTTGACTAATATGCTTGTTCAGGGTCCATGGAAAAAAGCAGAACGCTGAACACCAGTCCTTTCTTTTCTCCACTTGAAGTGTGCTGAGCTGGCATCAGATGACAGGGTTTACTTTTGATTTTGTAGGATATTTTTGGCCTGGAGCTTCAATCAAAACCCAAACTGAGCTTCAGATCCTTATAATTAGGCCTCACTTGCAACAGCACAATGGGCTTCAGCTAGGCTTTGAAGTAAATGCCTCAATAAACCAAGTGGTTTGTGTAACTGTTAACACTAGCGTGACACAGCCAACTTGGTTCCAAAAGCCTTGGGGCAACCCCGGCCATTGGAATGGCTCTGCACATTCTTTGTCAAAGCAGTAGACATACGGAGAGAAGAATACAATCTGAGGGGAGGCTCCATGGCTGATTAAGATAAGGAAACAACAGCCCTCTCAGCTGAAACTTCTCCTTGCAGTTTAGCGATTTATGGAATGTGAAAT
Source organism: Podarcis vaucheri (assembly GCF_965113315.1). Lineage (NCBI taxonomy): Eukaryota > Metazoa > Chordata > Lepidosauria > Squamata > Lacertidae > Podarcis > Podarcis vaucheri. Next base: position 16,412,326 of record NC_138767.1, read on the forward strand.
CAAAAGGATATGAAGACCTCCCCACCAATAACTGGCAGTGTTGGAATAGCCAATAGGCAGGCTAAGGACGTGCTTAGGACACCAGCAAAGCAAGGGCACCAAAAGAACGAGAAATATGTTGAAAGAATGTTGAAAGAAAATAATGTTGAAAGAAATTGACACTTGATATTTCAGTCTTCGTGGGGGAAATCAGAACTTTGTTAGATTTCCTTACACTCCACTCCACAGTCTTCTTCCATTCTTCTGTCCTCTTTTTATTACTTATCCCCACCTAAACCACAGTTTCCTGGATTCAGAAGAAATGGAAAACTGCAGCTTGTTAGAACGTTTGACTAGAATCTTTAAATTCCTCCTCTCACATGAGTTGAAGAGAGAAAAGGAAGCTTCAGGCCTGTGACTCTCTCCTGTGCACTAAATGACAAACCATGTTTTTGCCATTATGTACGAATCTATCCACAGAGCCTAGGGCTTGCCGATCAGAAGGTCGGTGGTTCGAATCCCCGCAACGGAGTGAGCTCCCGTTGCTCGGTCCCTGCTCCTGCCAACCTAGCAGTTCGAAAGCACGTCAAAGTGCAAGTAGATAAATAGGAACCGCTCCGACTGGAAGGTAAACGGCGTTTCCGTGCGTTGCTCTGGTTCGCCAGAAGCGGCTTAGTCATGCTGGCCACATGACCCGGAAGCTGTACGCCGGCTCCCTCCGCCAATAAAGCGAGGTGAGCGCCGCAACCCCAGAGTCGGCCACGACTGGACCTAATGGTCAGGGGTCCCTTTACCTTTATGAATCTATCTGAAATATTGTACCTGGGCTGGGATAAGTTCAAATCCCGGCTTATTAAGGATGCTTACTGGATTTCCTTAGGCCAGTAATTTTGACTCAACCTTAGCATATCACAGATCTGAAGATCAAGTGGAGAGTAGCACCATATATTGGGGGATGGGTTGGGGGGATGTATCAAACTCCCTGGAAAGCAGGGGTTAAAACTAAAATGGCTTATAAATATTCCTGATGACGTTAAGGGTTCCTAAGCTGTCCTTGAAAAAGAACCAAAAATGCTGTGTTATCCCATGAGCTAAAGTCCTCTGGACTTAATGCCTTTCCCCATTTTTCTTCAGCCTGGTACAGACCATGCTAATGAGATCAGATTATGCAAAGTCTCTTTATCAGAAAGGGCAACAGGGAAGTTCTTAGTGAAAAGTATAATGGAAGGCTTGTGAAAGAGATTTATTTTGTCTCTGTAAACTATTGAAAGGCATCCCTCCCCAAGGATGCTGGGTCCATACAAAAAAACTCCTAAATCTACCACACACAGACACAACACCTTTCTTAGAACCAACTAACATGCCATAAAATAGTGAGAAAGCTTTCAAATTCTCTGGAACTGCTAATTAGGCTGGATGTTAAGGTGTGCAACTGGGTAACTGAACAGGGATACATGATCTTGTTTATTTGTCTCATTTGCCAGCACCCAAATTTAATAATAATAATAATAATAATAATAATAATAATAATAATAATAATAATATATTATTTCCCTAAGCAGGGCTGCCTTCAGATGTCTTCTAAATGTCATATAGTTGTTTAATTCTTTGACATCTGATGGGAGGGCGTTCCACTGGGCGGGCGCCACTACCAAGAAGGCCCTCACTTTAAAAAGTGAGTTTCATACTGTCAGGGAACTGACATCGGAGCCAGAGGCAGAGGCAAGGCTCTCAAGCGATGCTGGAGAAGGGCCCAGCAGGGAGAGAGGCTGGGGAAGGAAATCAGCGTAACACCAGGGATAAAGGGGGACAGAGGGGGGAATTGGCGAGGGGGCTCCAAGACTCCTTGCCGGAGACCAGCGGGGAGAGCACGGGTCCTCCACTTCCGCGCAGGGAGAGTAGGAGGAGACTTGGGGTCAAACAGCTTTTATGCTGGAAAAGGTTTAAGAAACGCCTACTGACGGATTCTGCTAGCGACTGAGGCAGCCACGAAGTGAAGGGCTGTCCAGACAGAAAGGGTTTAACAAGGCAACATAGCCAGGAGTGGCGGCAACTTACGCACGAGCAACCCCTATATTCATTACACATACCTGAGTAAGTACTTGAACTCAGCTCTCCTTACACCCAGGTCCAACACTAAGGGATTATACCTCATGGTTCTCATCATCATGCAAGAAGGAAGAGTGCTGTGTTTGATAATGCCATCCCTGAGGTGTGCCTTTGAAAACTCATGATTAATAATCTGTGGCGTAACTTCAGTAACTTAGCAAACTTTGAATGGGAGCAGCAAGGCTAGTGGCCATCTTTGCCAGAATGTCCCAACCCAAAGCAACCACATTAATTTTTTTTACCAAAAACTTGGGTCTCGTAGCCAGGTGTTTATAAGCCATTGCTGTGAAGGAAATCCGCCAGGGGTAAGGAATTTGAAATGACATAACCTTGGTTTTCCTGTCCTACGGAGTTTTCCAGTTTGATTTGGAAACAGGACATACGGTCTTACTCTTGGGGTTTGTCTTTTTAAAAAATAATAAAAAAAACAACAATAGGTAATTTTCACTCTCTTCTGTTTGCTTTGCTGGGTTGAAGAATATCGAGCATAAACTTGTCTCTGTGGGATTCCTGCGCTCTTGACATGATTTACCCCATAGGCATTGAAAGGCTCACTTTCATTGCTAACCTCACCGGGGCAATCACTAATTATTAAAATCATGCTTGTGGGATGCATACTCTTACCTAGCTGTTGGAAAAAACTAGTTAAAATTCTATAGGTCCCTGCAGAGAAAGTGCTTAATCAATTGGAGCTTGTTGACATAACCGCTGTTGAGATTCTGGAGAAGCTATAACATTTCTCTCTCTTTCTCTTACATTCCATTGGTTGATTTAGTTGCTCAGCTTTTAAATCATTCACTGCAACTGGTCCCATATGTCCAAAATGGGCTTTGAACTTGTGTTCCTCTAACAGCCTCCTCCCCATGACTACTTGGCAAACTGCTTTTATTTATGTATGCATTTATTGGTTTTATATGTTGCCTGGGTTCAGTTCATCTTACTTCTTCTTCCTAAAATCATTTTTATTTGATTTTACAAATACAGTGGTAGCTCGGGTTACATACACTTCAGGTTACAGACGCTTCAGGTTACAGACTCTGCTAACCCAGAAATAGTACCTCGGGTTAAGAACTTTGCTTCAGGGTGAGAACAGAAATCGTGCTCTGGCGGCGCAGCGGCAGCAGGAGGCCCCATTAGCTAAAGTGGTGCTTCAGGTTAAGAACAGTTTCAGGTTAAGAACAGACCTCCAGAACGAAGTAAGTTCTTAATCCGAGGTACCACTGTACAGAGTTATAAAAATCCAGCTATACATATATATATCCATTTACAGAGATTCGTCCGAATCGCAAGACTTTCCCCCACCCCCTCCATGGGGTCCCATTTTAAACATTTACAACTGCATATTCTTCCACACTCTAACTTTGATATCAGTCCATATTATCCATGGTATTTATTACACTACAAGTGAAATCTAAATCCTGCCAATGTTTCCATCTGCTTACAGTGGTCTCCTAAATAACTTATAAAATTTTCCCATTCTTTCATTCTTTCTTGGTTCCTGAGTTTTCCAGTCAGCTTTGCCATTTTGGCATAGTCCATCGGCTTGGTTTGCCATTCCTCTCTGGTAGGGACCTTGTCAGTGTGGTGTAGTGGTTAAGAGCGGTAGACTCGTAATCTGGTGAACCGAGTTCGCGTCTCTGCTCCTCCACATGCAGCTGCTGAGTGACCTTGGGCTAGTCACACTTCTCTGAAGTCTCTCAGCCCCACTCACCTCACAGAGTGTTTGTTGTGGGGAAGGAAGGGAAAGGAGAATGTTAGCCGCTTTGAGACTCCTCAAAGGGTAGTGATAAAGCGGGATATCAAATCCAAACTCCTCTTCTCCTTCTCCTCCTCCTCCTCCTCCTCTTCCTCCTCCTCCTCCTCCTCCTCTTCGTCTTCTTTCCATCTCTGGGCTAGTAACATCCATGCGGCTGTTGTTCCATACATAAAAAGTCTTTTCTGCTCCTTTGGAATGTTGGTACCTGTAATTCCTAATAAAAAAGCTTCTGTTTTTTTTTAAACAAAGTTTATTTTAAACATTTTTTTTCATTTCATTATATATCATCTCCCAGAGAGCTTTTATTACCTTACAAGTCCACCACATATGATAATCGGTACCTCAAATACCACCAGTGGGTTGCGTGCATCTTACAATCATTTTTCCAAACACAAATATTTCTGATCACAGTTTAAGCAATTGGCAGTGAAATCTTATGCCCGTCTCTTCAGAAGGAAGTCCCACTGAGTTCAATAGGGCTTACTCTCAGGTAAGTAGTTTAATTCTCCCCGTACCTTCTCCTATCAATGAAAACAAAAAAAGACAGAGGAGAAGAAGAAGCATCCACTGTGGATGTTTGCTAGACAAAATCTTTGGTGGCTCCTAGAGAGCCAGTGTGGTGTAGTGGTTAAGAGCGGTAGTCTCATAATCTGGGGAACCGGGTTTGCGTCTCCGCTCCTCCACATGCAGCTGCTGGGTGACCTTGGGCCAGTCACACTTCTTTGAAGTCTCTCAGCCCCACTCACCTCACAGAGTGTTTGTTGTGGGGGAGGAAGGGAAAGGAGAATGTTAGCCGCTTTGAGACTCCTGAAGGGGAGTGAAAGGCGGGATATCAAATCCAAACTCTTCTTCTTCTTCTTCTTCCTATGAGAAAGTCATAGGAGAGGAATGCCTACCTTTGCCTTCAATAATAATAATAATAATAATAATTTATTATTTGTACCCCGCCCATCTGGCTGGGTTTCCCCAGCCACTCTGGGCGGCTTCCACAGAAACCAAAAAAACATTAAAATATCATACATTAAAAGCTTCCCTGAATAGGGCCGCCTTAAGATGTTTTCTGAATGTCAGGTAGTTTTCCATCACCTTGACATCCGATGGGAGGGCATTCCACAGGGCGGGCGCCACCACCGAAAAGGCCCTCTGCCTGGTTCCCTGTAGCTTCGCTTCTCGCAATGAGGGAACCGCCAGAAGGCCCTCGGCGCTGGACTTCAGCGTCCGGGCAGAACGATGGGGGTGGAGACGCTCCTTCAGGTATACTGGGCCGAAGCCGTTTAGGGCTTTAAAGGTCAACACCAACACTTTGAATTGTGCTCGGAAACGTACTGGGAGCCAATGTAGGTCTTTCAAGACCGGTGTTATGTGGTCTCGGCGGCCGCCCCCAGTCACCAGTCTAGCTGCCGCATTCTGGATTAGTTGTAGTTTCCGAGTCACCTTCAAAGGTAGCCCCACGTAGAGCGCATTGCAGTAGTCCAAGCGGGAGATAACTAGAGCATGCACCACTCTGGCCAGACAGTCAGCGGGCAGGTAGGGTCTCAGCCTGCGTACCAGGTGGAGTTGGTAGACAGCTGCCCTGGATACAGAATTGACCTGTGCCTCCATGGACAGCTGTGAGTCCAAAATGACTCCCAGGCTACGCACCTGGTCCTTCAGGGGCACAGTTACCCCATTCAGGACCAGGGAGTCCTCCACACCAGCCCGCCCCCTGTCCCCCAAAAACAGTACTTCTGTCTTGTCAGGATTCAACTTCAATCCATTAGCCGCCATCCATCCTCCAACCGCCTCCAGGCACTCACACAGGACCTTCACCGCCTTCACTGGTTCTGATTTGAAAGAAAGGTAGAGCTGGGTATCATCTGCATATTGATGGACACCCAGTCCAAACCCCCTGATGATCTCTCCCAGCGGCTTCATATAGATGTTAAAAAGCATGGGGGAGAGGACGGAACCCTGAGGCACCCCACAAGTGAGGGCCCAAGGGTCTGAACACTCATCCCCCACCACCACTTTCTGAACACGGCCCAGGAGAAAGGAGCGAAACCACTGTATAACAGTGCCCCCAGCTCCCAACCCCTCTAGACGGTCCAGAAGGATGTTATGGTCGATTGTATCAAAGGCCGCTGAGAGATCCAGCAGAACTAGGAAACAACTCTCACCTTTGTCCCTAGCTCGCCGGAGATCATCAACCAGTGCGACCAAGGCAGTTTCAGTCCCATGATGAGGCCTGAACCCTGATTGGAAGGGATCCAAATGGTCCGCATCCTCCAGGCGTGCCTGGAGTTGTTCAGCAACCACACGCTCAATCACCTTGCCCAAGAATGGAAGATTTGAGACTGGGCGATAGTTGGCCATACTGGCCGGGTCTAAAGATGGTTTTTTAAGAAGCGGTTTAATGACCGCCTCTTTCAGCGGATCTGGGAATGTTCCCTCACAGAGGGAAGCATTCACCACCCCGCAGAGCCCATCGCCCAGCCCTTCCCGGCTAGCTTTTATAAGCCAGGATGGGCAAGGATCAAGGAGACAGGTGGTTGGTTTCACTCGTCCAAGCAGCCTGTCCACATCCTCGGGGGTAACGGATTGAAATTGATTCCATGCAACTTGACCAGACAGGGCTCTATCACTCTCCCGCCCCAGCCCTGCTCCCACGGTGGTGTCTAGCTCCTTCCGAATATGAGTGATTTTATCTGCAAAAAACGTTGCAAAATCGTTGCAGGAGATCTTGGGGTCTTTACAAGGCCCCGATGGTAAAGGTGGTTCCGTTAAGTTGCGGACCACCTGAAAGAGTCTCCTGCTACTATTTTCTGCAGATGCAATAGAGGCGGTGAAGAAAGTCTTCTTCGCCGTCACTATCGCCACTTGGTAGGCTCGACGTTGAGCTCTAACCTGTGTCCGGTCAGATTCGGAGTGAGTTTTCTGCCACCGACGCTCTAGCCGTCTCAGCGATTGTTTCATCGCCCTCAGCTCCGAAGAAAACCACGGGGCTGTCCGGGCTCCATGCAATCGGAGAGGGCGCTTCGGAGCCAGACAGTCGATAGCCCTGGTTAACTCCGCATTCCAGCGGGCCACCAGGGAGTCAGCTGAAAGGCCATCAACATGGGATAAAGCATCCCCTACCACTCTCTGGAAACCATTTGGATCCATTAAGTGGCGGGGGCGGACCATCCGAATTGGTCCCACCTCCCTGCAGAGGGGAAGGGTCGCGGAGAAGTCCAGTTGCACCAGGAAGTGATCTGACCATGGCACTTCTTTGGTTTCATTTTTACTTAGTGTCAGATCACCCACGTCGCTAGAGGTGAATACCAGGTCTAAGGCATGTCCATGACTATGAGTTGGGCCCAACTTATTCAGGGACAGCCCCATGGAGGCCATGCTTTCCACGAAGTCCCGAGCGGCCCCTTGTAAGGTCGTGTCGGCGTGGATGTTAAAATCCCCCAGGACAACCAAACTAGGTGTCTCCAGGAGAACCAACAGGACCAACAGAGACAGTTAGTGTCCCATTCAGCACTGTGTGTGGTAAGGATGGAGGATAAATTCAGCCCAAAGCTTCCTCATTTATGCTTCCCAAAACAATACAGGAAACAAAGCCATCCTTTGACATTTTCACTTCTCCGAATTCTGCGGTGCAATTCTCTAGCTGAGCGATGTGTACAAAAATGCACATACTAGGGCAAAATGTGCACACAGATGCATAAAATGGTGACAATAGCACACAGCATGTATTAGGGAAAACTGCTTTGCAAAAACGTGAGTTTTGGGGGAAATTGCATACAAAAGTTTGTGTATATCATGGGAAATTCGCACTAAAATGCTGGTGAATGTTCATGTGAATTTTTTAAAAAAACATAAACTGCTATGGAAATGGAGGAAATGGAGAACCCAACTTACAGGTCCTCACTCCTGTGTGAGTCAAGTGACTCATGCAAGATCATGAGCCCCCATAAAGCACTTTTTTCAGGCAGAACACCCCAAAACATGTGCTTTTGCACACCATGCCTGAAAAAAGTGCAGCCTGAAATTGCACGAGTTTGCAGCGGCCATTTTGGTCTGTGTCATCTTGTGAGAGAGAGAGAGAAAAGAATGCCACTTTTTTCTATGCGAGTTTACTGGGACTTACTCCTTGGTAAGTGGGTACAGGATTGCAGCCTTAGTATTATTACTTGTATCCTAGGCCTCAGAGATACATGGGATTCCTTCCACCCAAGACATCACCCATCTTGGTACTGGCTGGGTCAAAATCTGCAAAACTGGCACTACAATAGTTACCTTCAGACCTTTCTTCAGGCCTCTATTCATTCTTAAATCTTGGTTCAAGTCAGAACATCCAGTACTGAAACTTTTATGCAACATCGTCTTATAAAGATTCTTTTTATTCCAGCCAGACACTAGATCCCAGGAGAAACTAGAGAGATTCCTATTTTCAGCGTGGCTTACAATTACTTTCCATCATGTTGGGTTCGCAACAAAAATGTACCTAGTGTCAGCTGGGGTTATTTCGGCAGGAAATGACCTTCCCATCTGGATTTTGGACACAGGTTGCATGCTAGAATCCATTTCTGGTTTGCAGTTCTCCCATGTTTGCATCAGAATGACACGTATTATGCTGTTTCAAATGTAAAACTAGCATGCTTCTCTCAAATTTGGAATGTGCATAACATGCAAATATTCGCCAAGGCATTTCCAGTTTAGGAGCTTGTGTCAGTCGCAAATCCCAGCCAATTGCTTCTGCTGGTTGTCCAGCCAAGTGCCAGACCACCAAGGAGCATGTTTTCTGGAAATTGCCCTGAATGTAGGTGGCCATTTTCCCTCTGAGTCAGCATGGAGTCCCAAACCTAGAATTGTGTTGGGAGGTCACAGCTTCAGAAGGTGGCAGTCTTCAAAGGAACAAAAATGCAATGCAGACATCACTTGTGGCCAGTTGCAGTTCTTCAGGATTAGGGTAGCTGGCCCTGGGGTCCTGACCATAATCCAACTTTAGTGTCTATGCTCTGACTTGGTAATTTACAACAACACCATTGTTCCACATACAGTGGTAGCTCGGGTTAAGTACTTAATTCGTTCCAGAGGTCCGTACTAACCTGAAACTGTTCTTAACCTGAAGCACCACTTTAGCTAATGGGGCCTCCTGCTGCCACGCCGCTGGAGCACAATTTCTGTTCTCATCCTGAAGCAAAGTTCTTAACCTGAAGCACTATTTCTGGGTTAGCGGAGTCTGTAACCTGAAGCGTATGTAACCTGAAGCGTATGTAACCTGAGGTACCACTGTATATGAAGTATTCAATCTTCATTGACTGCTTTTAGAGCTGTCTGCAAATGACCTATCAAATTTTTTCCACCTTCTTAATGGGCAGCAGTGGCGTAGCGTGGGGGGTGCAGGGGGGGCCGGCCGCACCGGGCGCAACATCTGGGGGTTAGGGTTAGGGGGCGCAAATCCACGGGTTAGGGGGCGCAAATTACTTGCCTTGCCCCGGGTGCTGACAACCCACGCTACGCCACTGATGGGCAGAAAAAAGGGAACATTTCACCAACTTTCTCCTGGAGAAGGAAATGTTCTCCAACAGTTTCTCAACGTTGAGGATCCCAGCATAGCTTCCTTCTTTTTTTTAACCTAGGTTGTATTTTTTCCCCCTTGCTGCTGCTGGAACTGTGTTGGCAACTGAGCCACCATTTTGTTTCATCCACAATGCCGCAACCTAGTGTCATTTTGGGCATTGTGAAAATTTGAAATGCATTTTGGAGGTTGGAGAAACATCCAAAGTATTTCAGTGGAGGAACTGTTTTGAGGCTACTGAAATTTCTCAGGAAAGGGGTTACTTATCAAAAGGAAGTACTTCTTCACAGCCTGCCCAATTAATCTACAGATGTCCCCTTGCCAAAGGATTTGGTGATGGAAGCTTGTTCAGATGGACTTAAAGGAGGATTAGACAAATTCACAGAAGAAGAAGAAGAAGAAGAAGAAGAAGAAGAAGAAGAAGAAGAAGAAGAAGAAGAAGAAGAGTAGTAGTAGTAGTAGTAGTAGTAGTAGTTTGGATTTGATATCCCGCTTTATCACTACCTGTAGGAGTCTCAAAGTGGCTAACATTCTCCTTTCCCTTCCTCCTCCACAACAAACACTCTGTGAGGTGAGTGAGGCTGAGAGACTTCAGAGAAGTGTGACTGGCCCAAGGTCACCCAGCAGCTGCATGTGGAGGAGCGGGGAATCGAACCCAGTTCACCAGATTACGAGTCCACTGCTCTTAACCACTATACCACACTGATAGTTATTAGTTATGACAGCTCTATGCAACCTCAAGGTTCAGAAATAGTTTGCCAATGAATAATATTTACTGGGGAGCAACTCAGGATGATATTGTTGCCCTTATGTCCTGCTTGTGGGTTTCCCATAGGCATCTGATTGGACAGTGTGGAAAACAGGATGTTCAATGAGATCAAGGGTGAGGAGCCTATGGTCTTCCAGATGCTGTTGGACACCAATTCCCATCAGCTCCAGCCAATATGGGATGATGGAACTTGTAGTCTTGCATCACCAGACAGGTCTCATATGCCAAGTGCATTGAAGACTTTTAAAAGTGCCATCTAAACGCTAAATAAAATATGCTGTTAACTGTTGATTGAGAAAATAGTACAGATGTCTATTTTAATGCAACGTATGCTTATTTGCAGCAGCTCCATGCAGAAATAACATCACAGGTGAAGTGGCCCTTTGGATGTCAGACTTATTTCTAATTCACATTCAAATGACTTCACTCTGTTTGTAGAGAGCATTACAGGAGGAAATAGAGAAATTCTCACTCCACCCCTTTGCAATTTCTGCCTCCCCCCGCCAAAAGAAAAAGGAAAAAAACCCCACATTCCTTTTTTTAAAAAAAAACACCACCCAACTAATGTTCCCGATATTTAGTTTAATTTAAACCCAGACCATCATTATGCAGCTCGGCATCCGAACCTATTCATCTCTGGTTCAAACCTTCAATTAAGTGGAATGATCCAAAACTCTGGGCACTAAAATGGCACTGTGTGTTTATAAATGAAATCTGTGACTAGAAAAATGTTGAAGTTTGGAGAATTTCTGGTAAGAGTCCACTCAATGACATCATGCAAGGGAAGCAGTGATTGGCTGGTGAAGGGTAAAAATAGTGCTTATATCCCACTAGGATGGCCGAGAACAAACAGACGAACTGTTAAATCTCTGTCCCCTCACTCCTTTGAGACTAGCCTGTAAACTCTCAGGACTGCAAGCTGGTAAGTGACTGGCAACTGTAATTTTCTCTCCTCTTTAGACCACGGATTTCTGGATTTCTGACTCTAGCTTTGAGGTAACCTATGTTTCGTTTTGTAGGTGCAAATTTATCAAGAGTGCAATTTCTTTTACTTAAATCATTCTCTTGCTAGCCAGAAATTGCTTAAACAGAATAAGACCTGGAATGTTTTACATTTTACAAGCTAGTTGTATTTCGTAGCTCTTTGGCTTCAAAGATGCTTGGCTGAACTTTATTTTACATCATTACTAGTGGGTGGAGGGAGGGCAGGAAGTCCAAAATTATTAACAACCACAATAGCAAAAGTTTTCTCTAGCTCTATGTAATGAGCCTGTGCTAGTACTTAGCATTTATTTAGCATTTTGTGCATGTTCAGAGTATTCTCCATTCATGTCCTCAGCAATCCATACATTACTGAGTATGTCACTGTCATTCTCTCGGCCGTCTGTAGACAAGGCTGAGCCTAGCAGGTAACTGTCTTGCTTAAAGCTACTTGGGTTCCTCAAACATCACATCAGCCACGACCTCATTAGGAGGCCATAAGTAACACACTGTCTATGAGAACTCATCTGCTGTATGCAGGAAGTAAAATAAATGACAAGGGACTTCCTGGATCAATCTTTATATCAACCTTCCCTAACCAGGTGCCCCCCACCCAATGTTTTAGACTACAGCTCCTATCATCCCCTTCTGGTTGGGGCTGATGGAAGTTGTAGTCTAACAACAGGTGGAAGGCACCAAGATTTTATGCTGAGAAAACCAAACTAGGAATGTGGGTGCCATCAATTACTTTAGATCGTTTATTGAGGGGCCTTGGTCTATTTTAATGAAGTGAATGCATATAAAGCTGTAACCATTGTGATTTATTCCAGAATATTCAAAACTCATTTACCAGAGCCAGTGTGGTGTAGTGGTTAAGAGCGGTAGACTCGTAATCTGGGGAACCGGGTTCGCGTCCCCACTCCTCCACATGCAGCTGCTGGGTGATCTTGGGCTAGTCACACTTCTTTGAAGTCTCTCAGCCCCACTCACCTCACAGAGTGTTTGCTGTGGGGGAGGAAGGGAAAGGAGAATGTTAGCCGCTTTGAGACTCCTTAAAGGGAGTGAAAGGCGGGATATCAAATCCAAACTCCTCCTCCTCCTCCTCCTCTTCTTCTTCTTCTTCTTCTTCTTCCCCAGCCCCCGTACTATGATTTTAACCCTTACTATGAATTTACCTAACATGGGTGCCTAACTCCCAAATTCAAGGCCTGATCCAGCCCCACAAGAAAGTTTTCTGGCTCCCCAAGACTCCACCAGTTTTGATTGTCGTGGCAAAGGGGGGGGGGACACAGAACTGGGGTAGGCAGAGGCCAGTGCCCTGAAGGAGATGCAGACGTCCCCTTTCAGTCATCAGATTGATTATTTGAGCAGAGAGGAGGTGTTAATCCACCCTGATCAGTTGAGGAAGAGGAGGAGCTGTGTTCAAGAGAGCATGTGGGTAGCCACACCCATTATTGGCAATGTCTACCACTGACATGAGGTCTCTAATACTTGGACAAGGATGACCTTTGGGTCAAAAAATAACCACTCCTGCTGCCTTATATCAACAGTGAAGTTGTTATGGAATGGATTGGCATATCAGTCTGTTAACAGGGCTGGATGACTAGAATGAGATAAAGATATCGCCTTCTCTCAATCTTCCCCATAGCTGGCCCATGGAATCAGTCCAGAGTTGGTGTTTTGAGGTTTGAGGAGCACCAGCCTCATTCAATTAACTTTGTATTACTTCCTATCCCACTAAGATCCATGGAGCTGTTCCAGCGCAGCTGTTCCTCACCATATCACTGCCAAATTCTCATAAATAATGGGTAGTTGGAGCTACAGTGAAATAAGAGATGCCTATTATATCACATGAGGCTATAGAATCATAGAATCATAGAGTTGGAATAGACCACAAGGGCCATCGAGTCCAACCCCCTGCCAAGCTATGATGGTCTACATTACATGATAGGATGATGATAGCATAATAGATGCCTATACTATTACATGTGATTATGATAGGATCAAGAGTTGCTTTTGAGTATAGGACATGTTTGGCAGCCATATTTCAGAAAAAAACCCTTTTTAAAAATTCCATCTTGACAGCAAATGTGAGGTCAAGTACAACATTTTTTGTGTCTCTGTTTTGCTTAAGTTTCCTCTGCTGCAAAGAAATAGCAACTTCACGGTGCAAAACAGCCATTCTCATCGCATGATGGTATATTGGCAATGATGAAACGTGATGAAGCGTTTTGGTCACACTGAAACATGACCAAGGGAGGGAGGAGGAGGAGCACCAGATGAAGGGAACAGATCATATATCAACGCAGTAGCAGCAGCCTGTTTCAAACCTGGCACAAGCAGGCAGCAACCTCAGCCAAGGGTCTACCATTGTTGAGGCTGATGGCCCAAATTCCCTTTTTCAGCAGGGTGGCTGCCTCTGGGGCTGCTCATAGTGCCTCAGGGCAACATCACATTGCTGTGAGGCACTGTGAGCAATTGCAAAGGCACTCAACTCTGCCCTTGCCCTCTCCTCCACCTGCGGAGCTTCTACCATGTCCAAGCAGAAATATATAAGAGGAGGGACCACTCACCAACACTGGGAGGGGAGGCCATCAACATGGTAGGCCATACCAGTCCAAGGACCATTGCTGCCTGAGGCAAAGGAGGACAAGATGGTTCCTGCTCCAATTCCACAGACATAAACCACAACCAGTCAGAACTGGTAGCTTTCTTAGCACTGCCCAGAGCACAGCATCCTCTATTTATCTGAAGGCAGCAGGCTAGCTTACTGGGTTAATGGCAAAGCGTGCATGGCCTACATAAGAAGAAGAAGAAGAAGAGTTTGGATTTGATATCCCGCCTTTCACTCCCTTTAAGGAGTCTCAAAGCGGCTAACATTCTCCTTTCCCTTCCTCCCCCACAACAAACACTCTGTGAGGTGAGTGGGGCTGAGAGACTTCACAGAAGTGTGACTGGCCCAAGGTCACCCAGCAGCTGCATGTGGAGGAGCAGAGACGCAAACCTGGTTCCCCAGATTACGAGACTACTGCGCTTAACCACTACACCACACTGGCATCTTCTGAGGCCCTCCTTCATGTACCTCCTCCTCAAGAGGTCCTGAGGGTGGCAACACAAGAACAGGCCTTCTCTGCAGTGGCTCCCCATCTGTGGAATGATCCCCCCAGGGAAGTTCGCCTGGCGCCTTCATTATACACCAATAGGCGCCAGGCAAAAATGTTCCTTTTTAACCAGGCCTTTGGTTGACCTGATTGACATCCTGTACTCTTTAAAAATGTTGCTTGGGGGGGTATTGGGTTATTGTTTTTACGTTGATTTTATATGTTGTGATCTTTTCTCTGAACCACCCTGAGACCTCCGGGTACAGGGGGGTATATAAATGCAATTAACAACAACAACAGGGATGTGGGTGGTGCTGTGGGTTAAACCACAGAGCCTAGGACTTGCCAATTTGAAGGTCGGCGGTTCGAATCCCCGCAACGGGTTGAGCTCCCATTGCTCGGTTCCTGCTCCTGCCAACCTAGCAGTTCGAAAGCACATCAAAGTGCAAGTAGATAAATAGGTACCGCTCTGGCGGGAAGGTAAATGGCGTTTTCATGCGCTGCTCTGGTTCTCCAGAAGTGGCTTAGTCATGCTGGCCACATGACCCAGAAGCTGTACGCCGGCTCCCTCGGCCAATAAAGCAAGATGAGCGCTGCAACCCCAGAGTCGGCCACGACTGGACCTAATGGTCAGGGGTCCCTTTACCTTTTTAACAACAACAACAACAACAACAACTCTGTCTTCCAACACTTTACCTCAGCTCCCTATCCCCTCAGCAACTGTCGCCTTGGCATCTGATGGTGGGGGCTGGGCTGGATCAGGCCCTGAGTTTTTGAAGGATGGGTCTAATACTCTCACCTTCTTGGTCTTTGGCTCTCAGTCAAGAGGCTTTGTAAGTTTGTCAAGAAACGGGCATGTAGCTTCTGTTAGAAACTTAGGAAATTGTTTTATACAGAGTCAGATCATTGGTCCATCTAGCTCAATTCTGTCTACACTGACCAGGATTTCTCGATGAACACGTGGAGGTCATTGGTGGGCCCAGTGGACACAGCCTTGTTTCCTCTTCCATGTGTTTACTCTACACACATTTATTGTGTGAATAGGACAGTGAAAATAACACCTGTCATGTATAAATGCCTGGTTTCCCAACCTAGAAATGTATTTTCTTTTTTTATTTCCAGAAATCAGAAAAAATGAAGGCAGCCCTAATCTTCCTCTGCATTTTGGGAATAGCTTGTGCCTTCTCGGTGAGTAAAATCAGCAATTATTTACGTAGCACAGGATGCATTGTGAACATCTGCTTCAATGACACTTATCGCAACTGTTTCTGAAGGGTACTGACCCTTCCATTCTGTGTTTTTGCATCTAGCAATTGAATTCCCTGCCAGCTGGCCCTGCCTGCTGGTGGACCGTTGAAATGCTACAAGAAAACTCTGTGTGTATTGGCAATGTGCCTGTCTCTTACTCAGGTCACACAGTCATATGCAAACAGAACGGGTGTGTGTGTGGATAAGTTGGCAGCAGGTCCCCAGTGGGGACTGGCCATGGATTGATGTCCGAGTTGCCTAGCCACAGCCACAACCACAAAAGTCATGGTTGAGGAGAAAGACATACCAATATCATTCATGAGACAAAATCAAACAGCTGCCGCTTAGCATCCAAGGAAGAAGTCTACAAGGAGCCTTCCCATCCTGCTCCAGGGGTCCTCTGCTTCTCAGCTCCATCTCTTCTCCTTGACTTATGAAATATACTCAGAGTCGAGAGTGGATTTCGTGCTCTTTATCCAACTCATAGTAGTGAGGAATGGAAGTTCCCCCGAAATGTCTCCTTTATTTATTTATTTTTAATAATATTTATTGCTTTTACAACAATTTTAAACACTACAAAAAACAATACATTACAATACAAAGACACTGCCTTACACTAAAACATTAAACTAACAAGACAAAACAAAAACAATTTTAAAACACATCAACAAAGAGAAGAAAAGAAAAAAATAAATAAATTTCAATGTCTTATCTTTCTTTCACATATTTCCACGACCTCCTCACACCTCCCTTTTTGTATTCCACTTCTATTAATTGTTTCAGCAATTCCTTTCCATCTTCCCCTGTTTCCTATCCTATAATTATCTTAACACATTTCAACCTTATTTTTCTTTTAATACTCTATTAATCTATTTGTACTTAATTCCTTATAACCTTTTTACTAAAGCCATATCACTTCATTCCAACATTCTTCTAGCATTCCTTAATTTTACAATATTTCTGTAAATAGTCTTTAAACTTTTTCCAGTCTTCTTCCACCGACTCTTCTCCCTGGTCTCGGATTCTGCCAGTCATTTCCACCAATTCCATGTAGTCCATCAGCTTCATCTGCCATTCTTCCCTGGTGGGTAAATCTTGTGTCTTGCAATACTTCGCGATGAGTATTCTTGCTGCTGTTGTTGCATACATAAAAAAAGTTCTATCCTTCTTTAGCACCAATTGGCCGACCATGCCCAGGAGAAAGGCCTCTGGTTTCTTAAGGAAGGTATATTTAAATACCTTTTTCATTTCAATCAGACTGCTGCATTCTGGATCCTATTGTTCTAGGACCAATCAGACTGCTGCATTCTGAATCCTATTGTTCTAGGACCAATCAGACTGCTGCATTTTGGATCCTATTCAACTCAGTACATCTCTCTCTCTCTCTCTCTCTCTCTCTCTCTCTCTCTCTCTCTGAGACTAAATGGGTGATGGATGAATAGGATGCACTTGTGTGTCAATTTGAATAGATAGATGGGAGGTGCTGCTTTGCACCCCTGTGACAAATAACCCCCAAGGGAATGTGGCCCTTGGGTGTGTGTGAATATGTGTCCCACCTAGAGCTTTGATTATTTGCAGTTAACTCACAGAAATGAAAATATCACCTCCTTTAGGAATGCAAGATAATTCCATCGGAAATGGAAATGTGACCAGAAATTGCTGCAGTTCACATGTTCATCTGAGGTTAGGAACAGAAATCATGAAACAGAATATAAGTGAAATTAGCCCTGCCATTTTTAGTCTGCTAATGTTTCTGATGTTTCCCTTCCAGTGAAATGCATTGAAATTACGGTAATTGCATAATTGATTTGATTGCTTTTGGGCACAGCAAATAGCAAGGTGAATTATGTAGGTTGTAGAAGAAGCTGAACTGCAGCAAAATGGAAACAACGCTGATGGCAACAACAACAACAACAACAACAACACAGGATGGGATGGAAATCTCTGGCTTCCTATATCCCTGCACATAGTACATTGTACAGTTTAGAATGATATATTTCTTTCTCTTATCACACTGCTGCTCTTTTCTATATCCCATCCAACTCCATCCTACAGATATAAGAAGAGGTCCATCCCACTACAGATAATGAAAGAAAGAAAGGATAACTGTTTTGGTTCTTTGCTCAGCAGAAATAGCTTTCATCTATGAAGGCCAATCCTGCATACATCACTAGGTGTCACTCTAGTGTTGTTGTTTGGTGTGTATGTGGTGGTGGGGTGAAGCTAATGTAGAAGCAAACAGCACTTTAGTGCAACGTATTACTACAACACAACCCCAGATCAGAAGCCTGAAAGTGAGGAAGAAATAAAGAACACTTGTGGTGTGGTGTAGTGGTTAAGAGCGGTAGTCTCGTAATCTGGGGAACTGGGTTCGCGTCTCTGCTCCTCCACATGCAGCTGCTGGGTGACCTTGGGCCAGTCACACTTCTTTGAAGTCTCTCAGCCCCACTCGCCTCACAGAGTGTTTGTTGTGGGGGAGGAAGGGAAAGGAGAATGTTAGCCGCTTTGAGACTCCTTAAAGGGAGTGAAAGGCGGAATATCAAATCCAAACTCTTCTTCTTTCTATTGTGGATATGTGTTTCACCTAGGAATCACTAAGGCCTGCACCGAAACCCAGCTAAGCAAGCAGGGGAAAAAGGGAAAATCACCACCGCCTTAAGTAATCTCTTCTTTTCTTGCAGGTAAAAAACTTCAGAAGAAGATTCAAAGCAGAGGATTCTGAAGAAAATGCAGTATGTTGTCAACTAAATCAAATTCTCAGTTCAAAATGAAATGTGTTGATTCTTTCCTTAAATTTGACAGCTGAAATTCTTTTATCTTTTTTCTGACAGGTATTCAAGAACAGATATAGGTATTTTCTTTATAGGTACCCCTACCTCTACCCACCTGTAAAGAGATATCAGGTAAATGCAATTCCTTTTTAAAATGCCAAACCCAAATCTTTAAAAAACGTAAGAACCATTACTGAGACATGAAATAAAGGCAAATACAGACGCTGAGTTAGAGGCCCTTTCGAGCCTAATTAATTATTATATGATGGCTCTAGTGTTTTGCCTCTGTGTAGTAGCGAGTGGTGTCCATTGGGATTGGTGTGGCGGAATGCTAGGAGGCCAACAGTAGGAGAAGTCAGAGACAGTAAGAGGCACAAACAAGAAATTATCGTTTTGCTGTCGTTCTCCTCTCTTCTGAGTTCTATAATGGCAATCCTGAAATTAAGGAGGAAGCCACAGCTACTGCCACCTTCTGGATCGGATGCAGACATGTAGGAGTTGGCTAAGGGCAGAATGAGGTTGCTTGAACAGTGCACCATTCCATACCATTCAGCATTAGTAGTCGTCGTCATCATCATCATCATCATCATCATCATCATCATCATTTTATTAAATATACCCCACCCCATTTGGATGGATTGCCCCAACAATTCTGGGCTGCTTCCAACACAAATGAAAACATAATAAAACATTAAATGTTAAAATCTTCCCTATACAGGGCTAGCTTCAGTTGTCTTCTAAAGGTTGTATAATTGCTTATCTCAATGGTTTGGGGGTCACATAACTCCAGTGCTTTTTTTTCTAAAAAAATGTTTAGGGGTACAGTCATACCTCAGGTTACGAACACTGCGGGTTGTGCGTTTTTGGGTTGCAGACTGCACCAAACCCGGAAGTACCCGAATGGATTTTTTATTATTATTTTATTTTTATTGCATTAGCCGTGTGGCCATAGCATAATATACATTGAGATAATGACATAAAATAGGGGGGGGGAGGTATACTTAGATATCGTCCTGGGCGATTACTTAAACAAAGGGGGGGAAAGTGCTGAGGCTGGAGGAGGACCGTTAAAGGGTCCTTCAGCTCCTCCGATATGTCCTATGGATTACTTCCGGGTTTTGGCGCTCACGCAGAAACACAAAATGACATCACACGCATGCGCAGAAGCGCCAAATCGTGTCATGCACAGACGCGGCGCTTCAGGCTGTGAACACTGAGGGTTGCGAACGTGCCTCCCACATGGATCACGTTTGCAACCAGAGGTATGACTGTACTCTCATTTTGACTCAAGAAAATCACCATTTATAGTTCAAATTGGGGAAAACAAATGCAGTAAATAGACAAAGGTACAATGATTCACAAAATGTTTAGGAGTATGTGTACCCCCAGGAAAAAAAGCACTGCATAACTCTACACCCTCCAACATTTCTCTGATGAAAATAAGGATGTCCTAAGGAAAAGTAGGACATTCCAGGACCAAATCTGAAACCAGGACTATCCCTGGAAAATAGGGTCTGCCTTTCACCCTAATAGACCATCTCCATCTATGTGTAGAATAGACCATCTCCATCTATGTGTAGCCCTCAGAAGTGACATATAAGTCACAGAACCACGAAACCCACAACCCCTATGTGAAATCCCTTTTGTAATTTCAGGTCCTTGCCACATGCACCACAAAAAGGTGTGTGTGTGTGTCTGGGTGTGTGTGTGTTTAGAATTTTGGATTTTTAAGCTGGTCCCCGTGAGATCAGTGATGATGGCGCAGGGAGGCAGTGCGTGAGATAACTTGCCTCATGCCTCTGAATACAAGTCACAATATTTCTTATAATAACAACTTCCACTGTAAAGATAAGAAAAGGAAACAAAACCTTTGCCTGCAGCTATTCACACCACAGTTTCATATGCAGGAGTCTTGATCATTGTCTCTTAAATAGGGATGGAAGGATCTGACAATTTTGGTTCTCTTCAGTATCTCATTTCCCCCCAGTTTTATTCAGTTCTACACATTTCTTTAGCATATTTTTTTTTTGGGGGGGGGGAGTTGTGTGTGGAAAAAATCCTCATGAAATTTCCTTAAGAATTTTCCTAATAAACAGATTTTTGTATATAGTTTTGACCAATGTACACATTTTTTGCAAGCCATTTCTCATAAGGTAACACATTTTTGCATGTTATTTTCACAACTGGATTTAATTTATGCATGCTTTCACCTAAGTAATATGCATTTTTGTAGACATTAATTTGTTGGAGAAGTGCATTGCAAAATTTGGATTACTGTGAATGTCAAAGGACTGCTGTGTTTCAGGTCTCATATTGTTTAAGTAAGTCCAAGTTCACCTTGAAACACGAACATAATTGACATTGTCCCTCCACCCCTACTCTTGCATGCAAGAGAGAGATTCCAGCTGGGGCAGGGGGACGCTAATTACATGTTTTCAAGGATAGCTCATGCAAGAAGCCTAAAAATGGTCCTTCTTCTGGGAATGTTGTGCCGGCAGAATAGTGGTTTGGCATGTCTCTTGAGTACAGAGATATTTTTGTGCTTCGCTGTGTAGAAGATGAATCCTGTTCATATCTTTCTTGTTTGCCTCCTTATAAAAAACAGGCATGGCATTTAGGTTAAGGCCAATATAGACATACAACCCAAACATCTGTAGACTGCTTGGGTGTCTAGGTACACTTCTAAGTACACTGTTCAGACACCTAACGCTTGTAATGGGATAACATTTCCTAACCTAAAACGTAGGATGCTTCTGCAACATTCCAGTTTTTTATATGGGTGATAGGAAGAAACTGACACACACACACCCCTTGAGAGCATTGCCAAGGTGTAGAGTGACATGTGAGCTGAGAAGTGTGGTCCAGCCCATGAAGCTCTATGGCTGAAGTTCAGTGGGCCTGTCACCGTATAAAAAGCCGCATGAAAGCCTCTCTGGGAATCAAATATATGATTCTATGATAAGCTCCTCTGAGCTCTTTAGCTGAAGGTCAGGTGCTGAGTAGCATCCATTTTTCATGATCCTTGCTCCTTTTTTAAGTTTAGACGCATGATAATAATTTGTGTGTGTGTGTGTGTGTGTAAAATATTATACAACCTATGAAATCATCATCATCATCATCATCATAAAAAAAAATTATATATACCCTGCCCTTCTCGGTTCAGAAAACCGGGCTCAGGGTGGCTAACAACAAATTTAAAACACTTAATGGATGCAACAAAAAAGCAGCATAAAATACAGTATAAAATGTGAATAACAATAAATTCAGAATTCAAAAATCAATTTAGGGGGAAATGTGTCTGTGGGAAGGGTGGGATCTTATGATGAAGGGCTGTCTATACAGTGGTACCTCTGGTTACGAACTTAATTCGTTCCAGAGGTCCGTTCTTAACCTAAAACCGTTCTTAACCTGAAGTACCACTTTAGATACCCGCTGCCGCCGGTGCACGATTTCTGTTCTCATCCTGAGGTAAAGTTCTTAACCCAAGGTACTACTACTTCCGGGTTAGCGGAGTCTGTAACCGGAAGTGTTTGTAACCCGAGGTGTTTGTAACCCGAGGTACCACTGTAAATCTAATTTTTTAAAAAATAACTTTCATAGTATCAGCAGGACACAGAACAAACCAGAGACCTTCTGGTTTTAAACTTTGAATGAGGAGCCTCATATATATGCATAACAAGCATGTGAACTACCAAGCTCCTTCTGCACTATATATGTAATTCCCAAATTGGTTTAACAATCAATCCCTTTTCCCAAGGACATCTGAGAATAGTAGTTCTGTGAGGGGAATGGGGTGCATGTGTGTCTCCCCATGATTCCCATAACCCTTAACAAATTACAGTTCCCAAGATTCTTAGGGGGAAGACGTGACTATTTAAAGTGGGGTGAGACTGCTTTAAATGTATAGTGCAGATGGGATTGTTGCTGTTTGGGTTGTGTGTGTGTTTTTCTGAGAACTGAAGTTGACCGTTTACATGTGTACAATTCAGCATTCTGTTTTGTGATAGAAATACGGGAAATGCCTCACAATTGTATCTCTTTTTAGTTTAACAGTGACTCATCCGAAGAAGGCTATGGTGGTGATAGTTCAGAAGAAGAGGAGGAGGAGGAAGAAGAAGAAGGGGTAAGAGACATGTTTGGCATTGGTCACAACAAACCAAGGAGCATAAGAAAACAACCAGGATTGTTTTTATAGAATGTACTCTGCGAGTGTCCATGGTGACGATTACTAACTGCCCACAAGTTTCCATTCTGGTTCCTCGCAATATTTTTCAAGTCTCAAGTCCTCTAAACAAGAAGCAACCCTTAAAGGCACAGTGAGAGATTGTGAGAGCCAAAGGTTTAGAGACAGATGTGACTTTTGTCCATTTATACCAATGCAGCTGTTATGGTCCTCAGGTGAACTATTCAGTAATATTTTGTTCTTCAGTACTTGGGCAGGTCAGCTTTAATTCACCCTCAGGTATTCTTTTATAAGGATAATCACATAGCTAAATAATTATAATTTAAATAAACAGCTTGTGATATATACGATCAAAATATCATCCAAAACCAATTGGGAGTGCATTTTGTGATATCGGTTTCATAATTTTTGACCTGGCAATATATTGCGAATCATGATGTGTGTGAGGACTGGACGATATATCGTCCAAAGCAGGTTTGAAGTCCATATCGTGACATTGGTTTCATAATTTTTGACCTGGCAATATATCATGAATCATGGTGTGTGGGTGTGGGTGGGTGTTATGCAAAAATCACAATGTGGGAAAAACCATGAAGCCAGCCAATAGCTCAATCCTTATTTCAGACATTGTGATATACAGTCATACCTTGGTTGACAAACGCTTTGCAACTTGAACATTTTGGCTCCCGAACGCCGCAGACCCGGAAGTGAGTGCTCCGGTTTGCGAATGTTCTTTGGAACTCAAATGTCTGACAATGCTTCCGTGGCTTCTGATTGACGGCAGGAAGGTTGTGCAGCCAATCAGAAGCCATGCCTTGGTTTTGAAACATTTTGGAAGTCGAATGGACTTCCGGATCGGATTCAGTTTGACTTCCAAAGTACGACTGCATTGGTATATTAGATGTTTAGTTGATGATATATTGCAATGTTGAAAACCAGATATCACTTCCTACATTAAGAAAATAGGTATATTAAGGAGGAAGGTTCAACCTAGCCTTTCCCCTGCTTCTCCGCCTGCTCCCTCAACTGTACAAAGTCTACTCAATCCACAACCTGGCAGATTCCAGGAAGGGCTTTCCCACTACTCCTCAGCCCCACTGCACTCAATAGGACTTAGGTCTCCTTAAGCCAGTGGACTTTAGTCTTATTTTCTTTGGATTGTCCCCAAAGAGCCATCCACAACAAGACCCACCTCAGTCAAACAGAAAGCAAGCCCATTGACACAAAAAGGGACAATGTGTCCACAAGGAGCAATGGTCCCTGACACAGGTCTAGGCGCTGGCGTATTTGCAGTGTTGGCTGTGATGCATCTTCTCCATGTTTGTGTTTACCTCAGGACCGTGTTAGCTCCCCGAGAGCCGATATAATCTCCTAGGTAAATATGTATCTTGGTATACATGTTATTTGGGGAACACATATTTTACCTGAACAGCCTGGAATAGCTTCTTCATTTCAGTACCGTTATGGTCTCTTGGGTCAATATGTGCTTAGACACAAGAGTATTTATAAAAAATGATTTTTTTTGGCCTGACTTGGATGTCAAAAGCTACAAGAGTGCCACTATGTTCTATTGTACTTTGGGGGCAGATGTTTTCTCCCATGTAAATGAAGTTCCTGCATGAGAATCAGAACTTTACACACATTTGTCTCAAGCCCTGAGCCTTCTAGGCCCATTCTGTTAGGCTGTTGTTTTTATGAACAGTTATTGGGGTGGGTCTAAGTTAAATGTAGACCTCACCATCTCGCCCAACCTTTTATTATTTCTCTGGTTACTAGAGAAAGCCTTGTTGGCTTTCCCCAAAAAGGCTCTTCCATAGGTTCTCTGTGGCTTCAGCAATGGGGATTTACTTCTGGGTAGGATTCTCCTTGTCACCATGACAATTAGCCAGCTCTCCTGAGGCGCAGGCCCTGAGATTTAGGGGCAGAATCTGGAAACTAGAGGATGAGACTCAGTGGATCACATAGTGGAGCCTGATAGGATAGGGGCAGAGCCGAGCAGTGCCTGGTGACTGAGGGCAAAGGCTGGTACCTGGTGGATCAGAATAAGTGCCAGATTGGGCTTCCAGGTGAAGCAACCTGGTGGCAGGAGTTATAAGAAACAATTATTTTAGGGAGACAAACACCTTGTTTTGCATCCTAACTTCTTGCTGTGTGAACGGAAGGAGCTTCTAGTCATAGAAGGAGAGTTGGACGGGTCCCTAATAAAAAGTTAACCTTCTGTCTTTAATTAGGCAACACCCATTTCTATCTTAAAGCACTTGGCTTCCCCTAAAGAATTCTGGGAATTGTAGTTTCCCCCACCAGAGAGCTACAATTCCCAGCACCTTTAACTACAGTTCCCAAGTTTTTTTGGGGAAAGGAGTTGTCTCTCTTGACTGTTGGTGGTGCTAAGTCACAAGCGGTCTCTACCCACGCACAAGGGTTTGTGTGAAAGAGTGTACACTTGTTGATTTGTACAGCTCAGCTGTTGTGTACACAGGCACACAAACTGTACACTCAGTGAAATTTACATGTGAATGACTCCACAAGCATGCAGCTCAACTATCTGTGTACACAGGTATAGACTGTACATTTATTGAATATATTGTGTGAACACCATAAAATGTACCAAAGTGCCTTTAGAAATATGTATTTTAGGATAAAAATATGTTTATAAATGTGTACAGTGAGATAAAGGATATTGATAAATGCATCTCTTGTGAGAAAATACATTCAGAAATATATATTTAAATACAAATTTGCACACAGATTTTTTTTTAATGGCAGATTCATGCAAAAACAGGATGGGATGGAGATTCTGATTATTCTCTTGAAGATGATGGTCAAAACACTAAAACTTCATATATATATACTTGCTGTAAACTGCCTTGAGGTGGGAACTGTCTTTCCAAAGAAGCAAACAAACAAATAATCCTCACAGTTGGCAACCCTAGTTAACAACAGAATAGGTCTTTAGAGGTAAAGATCTATTTATTACCAGCTCTGCTAGGCTATAATTTGAACACATGAGAGGCAATTATCCTGTGTCAATGCTTTTTGGGGGGTGGGGAGCAGGAGGTCTGAACACCAGGGCCAATGTTTGCACTGCACCCTCTGTCCATAATATATTTTGTTGGGAAGCAATTAGTAATTAGAATGATATGGAGAAAACTACTCTAAAACAGAATTTACTGAATGTATGTGGATTAAATGTATATAGCCAAAGAGGTGGTGGTGTAAATTAGGGATTTTAAAAGGGACTAAGTGGGGAGGGGGAACTGAAGACATGTGGGGCTGCAAGTGGGAAATAGTAGGTAGTTAGCACAGTCATAAGGGACACGGGTGGCGCTGTGGGTTAAACCACAGAGCCTAGGACTTGCCGATCAGTTCGAATCCCCACGACGGGGTGAGCTCCCATTGCTCGGTCCCTGCTCCTGCCAACCTATCAGTTCGAAAGCACGTCAAAGTGCAAGTAGATAAATAGGTACCGCTCTGGCGGGAAGGTAAATGGCGTTTCCGTGCGCTGCTCTGGCACTATTACTTCCCTTGATCTAGATGCTATACTCCTATTGATACAGCCCAGAATTGCATTGGCTTTTTTAGCTGCCGCGTCACACTGTTGGCTCATGTCAAGTTTGTGGTCAACCAAGACTCCTAGATCCTTTTCACATGTACTGCTCTCAAGCCAGGTGTCACCCATCTTGTATTTGTGCCTCTCATTTTTTTTGCCCAAGTGCAATACTTTACATTTCTCCCTGTTAAAATTCATCTTGTTTGTTTTTGCCCAGTTCTCTAATCTGTCAAGGTCGTTTTGAAGTGTGATCCTGTCCTCTGGGGTGTTAGCCACCCCTCCCAGTTTGGTGTCATCTGCAAATTTGATCAGGATGCCCTTGAGTCCATCATCCAAGTCGTTGATAAAGATGTTGAATAAGACCGGGCCCAAGACAGAACCCTGTGGCACCCCACTAGTCACTCTTCTCCAGGATGAAGAGGAACCATTGATGAGCACCCTTTGGGTTCGGTCAGTCAGCCAGTTACAAATCCACTGAGTGGTAGCATAGTCAAGACCGCATTTTCACAAGCCTCAGTATGTAGAAGAGCAGACTGTCACTTGCGAATATTCAGAAAGCACCACTGTATTTCTCGGATCCATCTCAATGGTTTTGCTACTGGCTGTGTCCAGCCTCGACAAAAGCAGAACCTCAGGAACATTTAAACAAACAAGAACACTATAATTGCTTTTTATAGAGGTTGTGATGCTCTCAGATTGCTATCCAAATAGCCAGCCACACCATGCAATTTTGCAAGTTCTCGCAAGAGAGAAGAAAATAACATAGGTTTTTACTGGCACTGCACGACATCTTATTTTAAGTGTTTTAACCGCCTGATCCTAAGAACTGCTACCCCGGCACAGAAGTACTTAGCTTGCTTTGACCAACAGCAATGCCAGAGCAATGCTGCAAAACATGACGTTATGCCAGTTTGTGGTGAGGTTGTGCCAGCATTGGGGGCACTGGTGCCAGTGCAAATGTTTTATCCAGGACCTGAGGTTCACTTTCCCAGTTCGCCCTTCAAATATCAGATGCCTTGATGACAGCTGTAGCAGAAAGTGCCCTAATCCCCCACCTCTCAGTCAAACTAATTTAAATCTTAAAATGTGTGTGCATCTGGCCCAATCGCCTTCTAAATGCGGCTCGCGGACGGTCTGGGAATCAGTGTGTTTTTACATGGGTAGAATGTGTGCTTTCATTTAAAATGCATCTCTGGGTTATTAGTGGGGCCTGCCTGGTGTTTTGACATGAGTAGAACGGGTGCTTTTATTTAAAATGCATCTCTGGGTTACTTGTGGGGCCTGCCTGGTGTTTTGACATGAGTAGAACGGGTGCTTTTATTTAAAATGCATCTCTGGGTTATTTGTGGGGCACAGGAATTCGTTCATTTCCCCCCAAAAAAATACAGTCCCCCCCCCCCAAAGTTCTGAGGGACAGCTGAAAAAGTTTGCTGACCCCTGCTCTAGAATAAATACCAGATGCTAGTTGTGATTCCACAATGCAACATGCGTGCATTTGGATCATCATTCCAATATTAGCCTGGAAACATTTTTTTCAAGCTTCGTCTGTTGTGTTTTTTTATAAAATATGGTTAGCAGTGTTTCTATTTCATTTGATCTGGCATGTGGATCTATCTATCAGCCATCTCGTTGTCTGTCTATCTGGTGGAATCTGCACGCATGTTAAAAACATTGTGAAAATGCTTTAAAAAAAAAATCATTTTGGAAAATGCTTTGAATTCGTTACAGGTCACAACCACCATCTTGTGTCACAATTATATATTGCACTTTACAACACATTCAAAACGTTTTATTTGCAGCTGTATAGCTGAGTCCTCTGTCTCGATCTCTCTCACACACACCATGGACTCTGTTGAGCTGGGACGATTTCAAAGTGGAAGGTAGAAAGGTGCTATAATTTATGTCACTTTCTGATGACAGTGAAGGCTTTTGAGCATCACAAAGGTCTTCTTCATATAGTGCATAAAGAGCTGTTTAATGTCTTATCTATGCACCAGTCATAATATAATGTAATAATAATAATAATAATAATAATAATAATAATAATAATAATAATAATAATAATTTATTTATACCCCGCCCATCTGGCTGGGTTTCCCCAGCCACTCTGGGCGGCTTCCAACAAAACACTAAAATACAATAACCTATTAAACATTAAAAGCTTCCCTAAACAGGGAAGCTAAACAGATATATGGTTATTGCACACATGAGAAATGGAAGGAGAGAGAGAGTTGCCCATTCTATAAACCAGTGTTTACTGCATCTACTGAAGTTGAAATTAATTCTGATATTCCTGGTTTTTGATACATCTCCAGGGACAGTCAAATGAAGAAAACAATGAAGGTGGAAAGGAGAATGAAGAGGCGACAGAAGCTCCTACTGCAGCAGTGACTGCAGATAAAAAGGGCACTAGCAAAGCCACACCTCCTAAGCAGGTAAGATTGGTGGACCTTTAATACCCCTGCAATAAATGGAAAGCTGTACAGGTTGCTACTACCAGCCTGTTGCCTCAAACCATTCCATATAATGGGGTGCTTTCTTCTTAATAGCGTTAAGGCAAGTTCCCCTCCCATTGCAAATAGTGGGGTGGAGGGGAGATGATTCAGATCAGAACTGCTGTGGGGGGCAATGGGTTGAAGCTTCCATCCCCGCTCCCATGCCATGGTCCTCATCCAACTCAGACAGGGGCATATCTGTCATGGCAGCAGTAAATCTGCCACCCGCGTCCCTTAAGTGG
Organism: Podarcis vaucheri; assembly: GCF_965113315.1. Lineage (NCBI taxonomy): Eukaryota > Metazoa > Chordata > Lepidosauria > Squamata > Lacertidae > Podarcis > Podarcis vaucheri. Next base: position 16,441,058 of record NC_138767.1, read on the forward strand.
CCAATAGCCAAGTGCAAAATGTGCCTGGTGAATTTCAAACGCTGCTGCCAATATATACACGGTCAAAGTTGTATCATGTAGAGGGTTAGACGACTCCTGTTCACTGCTATTTGGGATCACATGCGGGCATGGTATGTTGATTAGTGGGAAAAGTTGTTATACTATGTTCCTAGCTTTCATATTTTGGATTGATTGCCTTGGATCACCTACCTCCATTCTAATTCTGGGTTTTCTCCCCCTTCCTGCCTCCCGCAATATTTGATGTGTCCATGCAGGGCCCCGTAAAGAAGGAGCCCCTGGAGAAACCTGGAAACGGAGGAGCAGCTAAAAAGGGTGAAAAGGACAAAGCTCCCGAAAAAGGAGGGAAGGGAGAGGAAGACAGTGACGAAGAAGAAGAAAACGAAGAGGAGGAAGAGGAAGAAGCAGAGACGGTGGACGAGAACGGAAGCGGCATCAACGGCACAAGCACCAACAGCACCGCGGAAGAGAACGGAAACGGCGGCAATGGAGAAGAGGAAGAGGAAGAAGGGGAAGAAAACGAAGCGACCACTGCCGTTCCGACCACCCTGCTCCCCACAGTCCTCCCCACCACGGAGTATCAGGACCAATACGAAACCACCACGGAGGACCAGTGGCACTATGACACGCCCTCTGAAGAGCCATGGCCGTACGATACCACCACCACCGGTTATGAGAATGGCTATGAGGTTCAAACAGAATACTACGCGAGTGAGAATGGGCAGCCCCGAGGGGATACTTTCAGAGCCTATGAGGACGAGTATAGCTACTACAAAGGCCATGGGTATGACGTCTATGGCCAAGAATACTACTACAACCAATGAGGAAAAGAAGCCGTCTCTTGGCCTGCTTAATGTTTTTGCAAATGCTTACTCAGGAAGTATCACAATATAACATGGTGCCTTTTAAGTGAGAGTGGAGGTTGCTGTCTGTTTTTACTGCTAACTATGAAAATGTATTCTTTTTGTCTGGTGTTTTTTTTAAAAAAAATAACTGTTTTTGTTGCGCTTTTGACCAGTATTCATGTACCCGTTGTGGACTTTTTGTAGGGTTTGCAGTTTTGTTTTTAGAACGGTTCGGAAGTGTGTCAAATGGAGTTATTGTCAAACTGAAGTGTGTCGTACGCTGTACATGCTCTGCCCCTGTGTTCCTGTTAAAGTCAAGATGAGTTTTGAAACATTGTGCAGGCTGGATTTGCTCTAAGTAAAGATCAAGAATGATGAAATTGTCAGGCCATTTTCATTTCTTTCCACATTGCCTTTGGGAAGCGCAGAGCAGTTTTCATGGGGCACCCAGAGGTCATCCTATCCAGCCAGGCTGAAATCTGCTTAGATAGATAGATAGATTCTTTATTGTCATTACACAAGTGCAACATTGCACAAAGTGCAACGAAATTGGATGCCATCCCTTAAAACAACAAAAGCAAGACAACAACAACAACCAAACAAACCACATTCCAGCCACACCCACACCACACCCATCAAACTCCCAGGTCACACTAACGAGTTACAGCATTCAAAAGGGCCACAGCTCTTGGATAGAAACTGTTTTTCAGTCTATTTGTCTTTGACTTGATGTTTCTATATCTTCTGCCAGAAGGCAGTAGTGCAAACAGACAGTGTCCCGGGTGAGATGAATCCTGCAGGATGTTATTTGCTTTCCTAAGACAACGGGAACCGTACAGTTCTTCCAAAGATGGGAGAGGATGACCAATAATCCTTTGGGCTGTGGTTATGACCTTCTGGAGCACCTTCCTCTCCCTAGCTGTACAACTGGAGAACCAAGCACAAATACAGTATGTAAGAATGCTCTCTATGGAGCCTCGGTAGAAGGACACCAGCAGTCTCTCACTCAGATTGTTCTTCTTTAAAAGTCTGAGGAAATAAATTCTCTGCTGGGCCTTCTTCACCAGAGCAGTGGTATGTGCGCTCCAAGTCATGCCCTGATCGATAGCTACTCCCAAAAACCTGAATTCCGCCACCCTCTCCACCCGTTCCCCGTTGATATACAAGGGCTGAATGTCCGCCTTTTTTTCCTGTAATCCACCACCAATTCCTTGGTCTTAGCCGTATTAAGAGCCAGATTGTTCTCTCCACACCAAACACAGAGCCGCTCCACCTCGTCCCGATAGGCGGACTCATCCCCTCCTGAAATGAGCCCTACCACCGTAGTGTCATCAGCAAACTTGATGATTTTGTTGCTGGAATAGATGGCTGTACCGTCATACGTATAGATAGTGTAGAGCAGGGGACTCAACACACAACCCTGTGGTGAGCCGGTGTTAAGGCTAAGGGCTGTGGACATGTGTGACCCTACTCTAACCCTCTGGGAACGTTCTGACAAAAAATCCAAAACCCAGAGACAGGTGGAGTTGGAGAGTCCAATCGCCTCTAGCTTGGACACCAGTCTATGGGGGAGGATAGTGTTAAAAGCAGAGCTAAAATCCACAAACAGCAGCCTCACATAACTCCCCGGCTGCTCCAGATGGGACAGAGCAGCATGGAGAGTGGTATTCATGGCGTCTTCTGTGGATCTATTTGCTCTGTATGCAAACTGGTAGTTGTCAAAAGTTGATGGAAGACAGGAGATAATGTGACGGCGCACCAGTTTCTCAAAACACTTCATGATGATTGGAGTCAGTGCAACTGGTCTATAGTCATTCAAACTACTGATTGTGGATTTTTTAGGCAGAGGGACAATAGTTGACGACTTCAGGCAGGGTGGGACAATAGACTGGTGTAAGGACTTATTGAAGATCTTAGTAAAGACCCTCGCCAGCTGATCCGCACAGCCCTTCAACACCTTTCCAGTGATGCCATCAGGTCCAGCCGCCTTCCTCGGATTCGCCATCCTCAAAACCTGTCTCACCTCATGTTCCTCTACCGTGAATGAGGGGCCCCTATGGGCTGGTGGCTGTAATACCGGCGTCTCAGGTGGCTCCTTCTCGAAGCGAGCAAAGAAGAGGTTAAGCTCCTCTGCCAGCAAGGGGTCACCGTCGACAGCACCAAGGTTAGGTTTGTAGTTGGTAATATGCTGAATCCCCTGCCACATCTGTCTTGTGTTGTTGCTCCTTAAATTATCCTCAATCCTCAGCCTATAGTCCAAATCTGCTTAGCTTGAACAGTGTAAAACCCACTACTCAAATTACGGGTGAAGACATAAGATGAGAGAAAGGTAGGGGACTCTGTTATGAAATATACATATCCCATCTACTGAATCCCCTAACTTTAGCCAGACTATGTCCCCAATATGTTGTCGTCGTCTTCTTCTTCTTCTTCTTCTTCTTCTTCTTCTTCTTCTTCTTCTTCTTCTTCTTCTTCAATAGGCTTCTGAAAATAAGAACTATGGGACTTATAATAAAAGGTAACTGAGCCTCCACTACCCCTTATAATTCAAGTACTGTTGTCAACATTATGTGGCATAACCATAAAACATTCACATCCAGATCCTGCCTAGCTAGGAATGAAAGGATCTGTAAGGTTCAGTTCTCCCAGAGTTTTGTCTTCCAACCTTAAATACAGTTCTCCACACATCTTGCAGCAATTTGCAATATATATATATTGGGGGGGGGAGTCCTGATGGAAATTAATCAGAATTTCAGTGCAAATTTCTCCTAATAAACACATTTTTATATGCACTATTGACTAATGTACACATTTTTGCAAGCCGTTTCCCATAGCAATGCATTTTTCTTGTGTCATCTTCACTAATAGCATCGTTTTCATGCACACATTCCCCAAATATATGCATTTTTGTAAACACATTTGATTGGAGAACTGCATTGCAAAATTCAGAGAAGTGCGAATTCTGAAGAACCGCTGTGTTTTGGTTCACATACAGTGTTTCAGAAGGTGCAAATTTGATAATCAGGCTTTAAATGCACACCTAATTGGATTTCTCCTCCACTCCTAATCCTGACAAATATATGGGAACCAGAAACCTCTCTTGACACACTTTTTCATGTTTGGACGCAGATAACACTGCAGATAAGTTTTCAAGTTGCAGCCACCAAAACAATGTAGAACTTCCACATTCCCTTGTGCATTTCTAGTCGTGTATGCCTAAAAATGTAAACTAGCTTTGATGACTGCTTCCTCTTCCACATTATAACTTCCCTTCAACCGAGTAAACAGCACACAAGTCTCACCATCATGCATGCAGTGTTTTCTACCTGACTAACATTATGTATGAGCTGATGCTCACACACCATAATACTTTAGCAGTAAGCAGACAGAGAAGGAATGGGGAACCGGTTGCCTACTAGATGCTATTGTGACGCGGCAGCTAAAAAAGCCAATGCAATTCTGGGCTGCATCAATAGGAGTATAGCATCTAGATCAAGGGAAGTAATAGTGCCACTGTATTCTGCTCTGGTCAGACCTCACCTGGAGTACTGTGTCCAGTTCTGGGCACCACAATTCAAGAAGGACACTGACAAACTGGAACGTGTCCAGAGGAGGGCAACCAAAATGGTCAAAGGCCTGGAAACAGTGCCTTATGAGGAACGGCTAAGGGAGCTGGGCATGTTTAGCCTGGAGAAGAGGAGGTTAAGGGGTGATATGATAGCCATGTTCAAATATATAAAAGGATGTCACATAGAGGAGGGAGAAAGGTTGTTTTCTGCTGCTCCAGAGAAGCGGACACGGAGCAATGGATCCAAACTACAAGATTCCTTACTAGGGAAAATATCGGTAATAAAGATGAACATATTACCAAGGATGATGTTTTTATTTCAAAGTATCCCAATACTAGGAGGAGATAAATGTTTTAATAACTGGAAAAGAGATTTGGCTAAATTCATATGGTCAGGAAAAAACCAAGAATAAAACACAAAATAATGATAGATAAGAAGGAGAGAGGAGGATTTGGTCTCCCAGATATGGAGTTATATCACGATGCGGTGGGTCTGACCTGGATAATAGAATGGATCAAATTAGATGACTCGGATGTATTGGATTTAGAAGGAGTAGAGACAAGATTTGGATGGCATGCCTATTTAATAGATGAAAAAGTGAGAGTACATAAAGGCTTCCTAGGGCATATAATCAGAAAATCTATATATAAAATATGGGAGAAATACAAAAGACTTTTAGAACCGAAAACTCCCTGGTGGGCATCGCCGGCAGAAATTGTCGCAGTGAAAAAATTAAATATGAAAGAAAATTGGGCTACCTATAAAACTGTATTAAAGGAAGAAAACGGGGAATTGGAATTAAAGGACTACACAGAAATTAAAGCTCATATTAGTGATTGGTTTCAATATATTCAAATTAAGTATAGATTAGCAAAAGACAAAAAGTTAGGATTTGAAAAAGAAATATCAAAATTCGATAAATATTTAATACAAGAAAAATCAAAAAATATATCTAAATTGTATAATCTGATTTTAGAGTGGGAAACAAAGGATGAACTGGTTAAAGCATCAATGATTAAATGGGCGCAAGACATTGGGAAAAACATTATGTTTGAACAATGGGAAAAATTGTGGAAAGAAGATATGAAATTCACCATGTGTTATATACTGAAAGAAAATTACCTTAAAATGCAACATAGATGGTATTTAACACCTGAAAGAATAGCAAAAATGAATAAAAACTGTAGCGATATCTGCTGGCGATGCAACATGGGAAAAGGTACTATGATACATATATGGTGGAATTGTTTAAACATCAAACAATTTTGGGAAATAATATATAATGAAATGAAAAAAATGTTTAGATACTCATTTAGGAAAACACCAGAAGGTTTTCTATTGGGAATAGTACCAGGAAGCGTAAAGGAAGAAGATAAGACCTTATATTTATACGCAACAGTAGCAGCAAGGCTATTGATTGCGAAAAACTGGAAAAGTGGTATAATACCAACAAAAACAGAGTGGCTTGCCAAATTATTGGAGTATTACAATATATCCAAAACAATGGAAGAAATTGGAAGGATTTCGAAAGAAAAGATAGATAGGGACTGGAAAGTGTTTAAAAGATACTTGCAAAATCATATCGAAAAATCAGAACTCCTATTAGAATAAACAAGTTCCGTTTCAAATACTGAAATATCAAATAAGATGGAAAACAACGTGTAATAGAAAAAGAAGTATGAAATTAGGGTAAAGGTGTGTGAAAGAAAGTAATAGAAGTGGAAAGATATTGTAATTGAGTAGATTGGAAGTCAACACAAAGGTGGGGTGAAGGGTCGGTGGATGGTGATGGGGAAAGGAACTATTTGTGGGATTGAGTGTAAGTATGTTTGAATATTTTTAAAGATTGTATGAAATGTATGTTTGTATGCTTGTATATGTGTATTAATGATAAAAAATAATAAAATTTATTTAAAAAAAAATTAAAAAAAAAACAAACTACAAGAAAGAAGATTCCACCTAAACACTAGGAAGAACTTCCTGACAGTAAGAGCTGTTCGACAGTGGAATTTGCTGCCAAGGAGTGTGGTGGAGTCTCCTTCTTTGGAGGTCTTTAAGCAGAGGCTTGACAACCATATGTCAGGAGTGCTCTGATGGTGTTTCCTGCTTGGCAGGGGGTTGGACTCGATGGCCCTTGTGGTCTCTTCCAACTCTATGATTCTATGATTCTATGATTCCCATCAGTCCCAGGCAGCATGTTCAGTGGTCAGGAATGATGGGAATTGTACTTCAGCATCATCTGGAGGACCACAGGTTCCCCTTCTCTGAAGAGGAAAGGAAACTCTATCAACAACTACACTCTGGTTATTAGCCCATCCAGGAGAAGGAAAACTCTGAACCTAAACCTCCGCTGCCCCATGGGATATTTTCAGGAGAAGAAAAGGCTAAGGAGAAAACACCCACAAATCTGGAGTGGAGTCCCTAAGATAATAATAATAATAATAATAATAATAATAATAATAATAATAATAATATTTTATTTATATCCCACCCTTCCCAGTTTAAAAACTAGGCTCAGGGAGGCTAACGATTAAAATGTGACTTAGAAACAGCATAAAACAGCATAAAATACAACATAAAATGCAGCATCAATATCAATAAAATTCAAAAATTCAGGGGTCATTTTGAGGAAGAAAAAAAACACACCAGTCAGTAGACATCAAATGAACACCAGGGCTAACTGGCCAAGTTGGTCCTACTAGGGCCAGCAAGGAGACCAGGGAAGAATTTAAATGTGGGGTCCCAGAAAGGGTTTCTTCATAGAAGAGGAAAGGGGAAAGGGAATAGAGGATCAGGCTAATTCAAACTGAAGGTCAGGTGGAATAGCTCTGTCTTACAGGCCCTGCAGAAGGAAATCAAGTCCTGCAGGGCCCTAGTCTCGTGGGACAGAGCATTCCACCAGGTTGGAGCCGTCACTGAAAATGCCCTGGCCCTGGTGGAGGATAGTCTGGCTTCCTTAGGGCCCAGGACCTTTAAGCTATTATTATTCATGGACCTTAGGGTCCTCTGCAGGACATACCAGGAGAGGCGGTCCCATAAGTGCGAGGGTCCTAGGCCGCATAGGGCTTTAAAGATGGTTGGATGGCGCCTCCTTCCAGCAACTCCTGCAGCCAAGTTGATGCCAAACACATCGCTCTCCTTTCCTTTGGACCTACCTGAGGGAGGTCCTGTTGTCCAGCCAGCCCAGGACCTCCATACACCTGCTGGGGTTTTCTAACATAGATTAATCCAGAGGAGGTTACTTGAAATTGCTCATCAATCACAACCACAGTATTTCACTCCTTAGCTGTTGCCATAGCAATGATTTACGCCTATAAAACAACTATGAATTATGGCCGTTATTTTAATAAAAGCAGCAGACTGGAAAACCAGAACCTATTAATAAATCTAAATGGGGATTATGAGCAATTAGCTCCCTATTTTATCTACCATTTGCCCATGCTCTGCATTTATTTTAATACGACAGCAAATATTTAAGCTTTCACGGGTATTGACTTGGCACGGTACTGGTCTGGCAATCAAGCTGTGTTTGCTATTTCATTCCCTGCCTCCTCTTTCTTCACCCTGTAAGCTGCCTTACCCTTTAACTTACCTCAGCTCAGCCCACAGGTATATTTCCTTACCATGCTTCAAATTTGCTTGATGCATCTGGCTAAGCAGACTTGCTGCCTACGATACTCAAGCAAAATAGACCAATTACTCCCTAAACTTTCCACAGCAACTATTTTTTTTTTTGTATACTTAATAAAAGCTGCAATTACAACCAATTAGGCAAAAATGCATTCCCGGTACTCAAAAAAGCAGAACATAATTGCTCTGACTCACTCGATGTAGCCCTCCTTTTTAACTTTATCACTTTCAGTTCAACACCCATGATGGTAAATAAGATGGAAAGGAACCTACAAAACCACACTGAGTTTGGAACTGTGCCATACAACAGGGACGTACACATCTCTCCAGATACTGCTGTACTTTTAACTCCCATCAGCCCCAGCCAGCAGTGGATGATGGGAGTTGAGGTCCAGCAACATCATCTGCAGATCTCCCATCCTGGCGTCACATAGAACAGCTTCCAATAAAAATGGTGGCTCAGTGCCAGGTTCCTCCATCCCCTCTGTAATATCAACGTATCCCATGTGCTGATGTTGTGACAATGTGTTTACTCTGCCCCTGGCCAGAGGCAGTTGATGTGAAGTAGGAGTTCAGATATGGCAGCTTACATCATAATTATGCAAGGAAAGTTGAACTAGCTGTTATGCAGGGTAGCTAGCCATTGGATGCCAGGTGTGGCATGTCCTGCAGCTGGGGGCGGGGCGAGCCACCCATGTGGGTGGGGCAAGCCGCATATGGGGGCGCACTGCATTGTATACCGGCCAGTGCAGTGTAGTGGTTAAGAGTGGTAGACTCGTAATCTGGTGAACTGGGTTCGCGTCTCCGCTCCTCCACATGCAGCTGCTGGGTGACCTTGGGCCAGTCACACTTCTTTGAAGTCTCTCAGCCCCACTCACCTCACAGAGTGTTTGTTGTGGGGGAGGAAGGGAAAGGAGATTGTTGGCTGCTTTGAGACTCCTTTGGGTAGTGATAAAGCGGGATATCAAATCCAAACTCTTCTTCTCTGCCTCCCCCTCAGCTGTAGGGAGACTGAGGGAGAGGCGGAGCGCAGGCACATGTCCCACGCTGCCGTTTCAGGCAGCACAAAGCCTGCAGTCGTCTAAGCCACCACGTCACTCCCAGGAGAGACACGTGGCTTGGGCTTGCTGCAGACCCCACGGTAAGTACTGGGCCCCACAGTGTGGCGCCCAGTGCCAGCCGTGTTTCGTTCCATTTGTTGACTGAACAAAAAAGTTTTGTGAGCCCAATTTATTATTATTATTATTATTATTATTATTATTATTATTATTATTATTATAAAACTCGTATTTTTGTCATTTTGTCATCCTCCTCAGTGATGACACCTGCACCCCCTTCCTCCTCCACTGATACAGGGGAGAGTGGAATTGCCCTACAGGATGTTCTTTTAAAATAGGGTTGGCTTGGGATGGGGGAGGAATTCCATTCAGTTCACACTTTAAAACAAACCTGTTTAATTCTCACTCTGCGTATCTCCAAATTTTGAAATGCAGTTCTTCAGCCAAGCAACAAATAGAAGAATGCATATGATAAGGTAAAGGGTGCCTATAAATGCATATATTGGTGTAAGTGGCATACCAATATATATATATATATATATATGGAAATTGCTTTGAGAAATGTGTATATTAAGAAAAATGACATTTAAAGGTGTGTATATGAGAAGATATTTGCAATAAAATGTTCATGAAAACTCTTTTCTGATGTGAAAATATGGAGAAGTAAATTTAAGACGAGAAAAAAATAAGAAAATGAGAGAAATCAAACCATAATATTCACCCATAGAAGTGGCTAATCTTTTGGGTCTCAAGGGCTAACCATTGGCCAACCCTCCAGGGGTCTCATGCCAGTAATGGTCTCAAGTGGCTGTGGTCATCCCACACTCACTCATGAGCATGCACACAGAACACAGGTGGTCTGAACCACTGAGCCTCTTGGGCTTGCCAGAGGGTTGGAAGTTCGAATCCCCATGACAGGGTGAGCTCTCGTTGCTCTGTCCCAGGTCCTGCCAACCTAGCAGTTTGAAAGCATACCAGTGCAAATAGATAAATAGGTACCGCTGCGATGGGAAGGTAAACGGCATTTACGTGCGCTTTGGTTTCTGTCACAGTGTTCCATTGCACCAGAAGTGCAATGGAAGTCATGCTGGCCACATGACCCGGAAAGCTGTCTGTGGCCAAACGCCAGCTCCCTCGGCCTGAAAGCGAGATGATTGCTGCACCACATAGTCGCCTTTGACCGGACCTAACCATCCAGGGGTCCTTTACCTTTACCTGCACACAGGATGCTCACATACAAAGGACACACAGAAGCATATGCACAGGAACATAGGCCTCATCTCCTCAGCTAATCTGTGGAGTGGGGTTATTGCTCCTCTCTGTTCATCAAATGAGCCACCTGTCTCCCTTAAGTTTTAGTTTCTTTTCTTTTTTGCTGCTGCTGTCAAAATCAGTGGGGTCTCAAAGGGTGGCTGGATCAGGCCTCTTGAGACCACCCCTGTTTCATAAGTATAGTTCTACCCATATTACAGTGGTACCTTGGGTTAAGAACTTAATTCGTTCTGGAGGTCTATTCTTAACCTGAAACTGTTCTTAACCTGAAGCGCCACTTTAGCTACTGGGGCCTCCCGCTGCTGCCGCACTGCCGGAGCACGATTTCTGTTCTCATACTGAAGCAAAGTTCTTAACCCAAGGTACTATTTCTGGGTTAGCGGAGTCTGTAACCTGAAGCGTCTGTAACCTGAAGCATCTGTAACCCAAGGTACCACTGTATTAACTGAAGAAGTTAGAAGCCCTCATCATGAAATGTCAGTCACTATCAGGCACCTTCAGCAGCACAATAGATATTTATAACCTGCATTTTGTTTATCCACCTCGATGGAACATGAGATGGCTGGCTTCCACCACAAAGACTTTTTTAGATTAAAACCGACCCTCCTCCAGTTATCTGTGGGCAAGGGCTAAAAGCAGCCAGAGCTGATTGGCCATTACTATTATAATAAACTTTAAACTTCAGCAAGGTGGGCAAAAGGCTGCCAACATCGGCTGAAGATACCCTGTCTTCTTCAGGAAACGTGAGCTATTTCCTTACTATTCTATAACAATCTCCTGCTTCCTCTTGGATCAGCTAAACCTAACATTCTGCCTTTCATTCTCTAATGCTGCAAAGCTTGAATGCTGACAAATGGAAATTGGATGGACCTCCATCAAAGTCTAATCCCATTTCCGTGAGCCAATATATGTTAGTTATATCGATGGAAGGTTTCCACCTTTGTATTAAAGAATACTTAGCTTTGTGCATAGTGCATGCCAGGTAAAGATCTGTAGAAATATGGGTAGGAGAGTATTATGTTACTATTTAGATGGCAAGCAAAGTTCGCCCCATTTGCTCAGATCTGTCAGCCATACATACAATATTTCTTCACAGTGGTCAAATGCTCGATCTAGATTAATATTCAGCTGTTCCTTCCTCTGCTGGCCAATATTTTTCCAGTCTTCCACCCAGGAGCCTCCAGTTCCTTCGTTTCTTTCGATGGAAGAAGCCCAAGGGGGATTCTCCAATTATTGTTGTATATTATAATCAACAATATTTCTCCTCCAGTACAACATTACAGCATTACCTTCAATATTAGGAAGCATTCAATTCTTATTCTTTATTTCACACCCAAGTCCATATCCTGTCAACCATGTATGTCAGTCCTTATTTTTAAATGATTGCATTTTCGTTCACCTCTTTTTCCAATCATTTCCCAGAAAGGTTACATTTGCTCAGATCTTTGGTAGGTAAACTGATTTGATTTTCTTAATTTGGTCTTTTTCTTTTTGCCTAGGGTTGGATCTGCTTGCCACTGATTTTCTAATTGCTTCATTTGTTATTGCTGTTGTTTCTGTACAATGGCATGTATTTTGAATTTATCTGCACTTTTATATTTTTACTATCCTGATACTTCAAGTTGAAGTGGCCAAACGGACAAATAGACAGGGCTCCTGTACCTTTAATAGTAGTGTAGAAATTTCCTCTTCTACGCCACTATTAAAAGTGCAGCAGCCCTCTTCCCACTGGCCACCTTACCTTCAAAACCTACAATGACAGAGAGACTGCAGCACACACATTTTTAACAAATAAAGCAAAAGTAAATGAATGTGTTATGCATAATGTGGTTTAACATGTGGAGGTTTAAGAAGGTGGATTAAACGGCGTTGGGGTCCTCCCTCGTAGCTATGCAGTTTTATGGATTTGAATAATTTGGAGCAATACTTCTACATAATTGACCTCAGGTATGTTGCATTTCAACATTTGCCGACCTGCTGCCCCTCAGAGGTTTTGGACTGCAAAACACCAGGTTGGCAAAGGCTGTTGTATATCTTCACTGAAGAATTCGAGGATTGGAGGTGCAATGTGCTCAATTTAAGCCAGATGCTTCTAGGCAAACTCTGCTTGTTTGAGGGATAGCAGGAGGAGAGGCACGTCAGCATAGCGATAACCTTTGCCATTGCTGGCAGGTGCAAATAGCTCTTGTTTTATTTAATATAATCTGTTATCCACAACTGCCCTAATCCCATGGCTTGGATGTGCATGCAAAGGTTTTGAAATTTACATTAGGTTGGATCCAAACAACCAAGTTTTACTCCGAGTAGACACGTTGAAGTTAATGGACCTAACTTAGTCAGGTTTCAATTAATTTCAGTGGGCTTGAGTAAACCTTAGTTGAGTACCGTCTTTGGTTTAGATGGATCCTACTGAAATCCATAGGAGAATTTAATTATGACTTAAGTCTCACTGAGTAAAATTAACTAAGGGCCTAACTAGATGTCACATTAGTTCTGTATCTGTGCCCTTAAGTGCACAGTTGCTGTTGTTGTTCAACACAAATTGCCAGTGCAGGGTCCCAATTCCCATCAGGACCTTAGCTTGGGAAACGTGGGGGAGGGGAGCTGTAATTTTTTGGTCTCTGTTAATGGTCCCAATTTGTACCAGCATTACCTAGAGTACCTACAGTAGACATGGGGAGGAGGAGGGGACAGTACCTATTGAAGCAAACTGCAATCAGAACAAGGGATTGGAAGGATCTGTCAGTTTTGCTTCTGTGTTTCTCATTTTTCCTGTATCAAATTCAGTTCTCCGCTATTTCTGCTTTTAAAAAAAAAATCCTTGTGGAAGCTCATCAGCATTTTAGTGCAACTTTTCCCTGATAAACACGGTTTTATATGCAGTTTTGCCTAATGCAAACATTTCCCCCCCCCCAAAAGCAATTCCCCCTAATACAATGTATTTTTGTACATCATTTCTACCAACAGCTTCATTTTTATGCACATTTATCCCCAATATATGCTCTACTGGCTGAGTTGACTATGTAAAGGTAAAGGTAAAGGTACCCTTGACTATTAGGTCCAGTCGTGACCGACTCTGGGGTTGCAGCGCTCATCTCGCTTTATTGGCCGAGGGAGCCGGCGTACAGCTTCCGGGTCATGTGGCTAGCACGACTAAGCCGCTTCTGGCAAACCAGAGCAATGCACGGAAACCTTCCCGCCGGAGCGGTACCTATTTATCTACTTGCACTTTGACGTGCTTTCGAACTGCTAGGTTGGCAGGAGCTGGGATCGAGCAACGGGAGCTCATCCCGTCACGGGGATTCGAACTGCCGACCTTCTGATTGGCAAGTCCTAGGCTCTGTGGTTTAACCCACAGCACCACCCACGTCCCACAAGTTGACTGTGTATCCAGGTTTAAATCCCTACTCAAGCCTGATAGGGCGGGTATCCTTGGGCCAGACATTGATTATCAGCCTAGCCTAGCTCACAAGACTGTTGTAAGAGTGAAAGCGGGAGGGGGTCAATGTATACCACGCTGAAGAAACAATGGGCTATAAATGTCATGAATGAATAAACAAACAAGGATAGGATTGGCTTCCACATTTTGCAAATCAATGCTCCATTCATTCTGATTCAGAAATATGATTGTACTCTTTAACTGTTGATTCTCAGAACGATGAGCGATTTGCTTTCAGGAGCAAGGAGGGGGTTTTCTGGATTGTGATCATAGGCATTAAAGGTGAAATAAAAACATTTCTCAGTTATATTGCTCTGTCCTTAGGAAGCTCTGAAGATGAAGGCTGCTCTTTTGTACTTGACTCTTTGTGGCTTAACCTGGGCTCAGTCGGTGAGTATTCCAAACTTCAGGCTGAAATGATATACAGATTCTCCCGAGAGTAACTTTTGGGGAAGAGTGACATCTGGAGGACAGATGTTTTTAGAAAGTTTCAATACAGGAACGCATACCTATGAAAAGACACGACATAAACAGACTGTGCAACATTCAGAGAAGTGCGATATCTGGTGAAAAACTATGGCTAGGACTCCACATTTTGGAATTCAGTGTTGATTCTAATGCTCGGGCAGATTCACATGACAGGGTGTAGTTCATAATGTTCCTCTTTCCCCAAGTGCCTTTGTATGAAATGCCTCTACATGAATTAAAGTCAAGGAGTGACATTTATTTGCATGGAGAGGCACCGTTTCTGCTTTGAGCTAGTAGGAATGGAGCAAAGAGAGCAACGAGATAATAGAATTGTATAGAGACAACGGAAACCACGTGTCGTTCCTTCCAACTGCTTCCTTCTTGCAATTTCCTGCCCTTTAGCAGGTTTCTGGAGCCCCACCTCAGTTTCCTGTGCATCAATGAAGTTATTATCCCCAGTAGCAAGTGCTCTTCTGTCATCTGTCTCCCTCCCCCTCAACGTCTAGTTTAAAGCTCTCCTGATCAGGCTCACGAGATTCTTAGCAAACACATCCTTGCCAACTGCTGTGAGGTGCAGCCCATCTCTTTGCCAGATGTCCTTCCTCAAGGAAGCAGAAACTATGATCCAAGAAGCCAAACACCTCCTGACGACACCAGCTGCGCAGCCAGTGGTTTACCTCCAGTATTTTCCTCTCTCCTCCTGGGCCATGACCTTCAACAGGAAGGAGTGATGAAAAGACCACCTGTGCCCAGAGTCTCATAGTCCCTTGCTATACAGTATGTTGAAGTCTGTGTGTTCCAGTGCTGCCACACGGAAGGGATTATTCCTTACAAACACAGAACCAACATTATAGATATGCAGAATGAAGTGATAGGATAGAGACGGATGGGGTAAGATGATCCCTCAAGGAATCCCGAATGCTCAGGGTTCCCAATCGTGTGGAGGGTCCCAACATGCAAAGATGCCCCCTTTACACCTTCCCACTCACTGCTCAAAGACCTGAGGCTGCAGTCAGTGGAGATGGAGAAGATGGAGGTGGAGCCAGCATATGTGGCCTCCTCCCTCACCTTTTCTGAGACTATGTTCAGGTGACCAGAAGTTTGCTACTATAGAGCTAAAACAAAGTTAGATTCTTACCCAGCCACCCTCTGAAAACCTGTAGTCAACCCTCTAGCAGAACATACAAACAATTCAGAAGAGATTTGCCTGACATTGTTTTTTCCCCTCCCATCTTTCTCCAGGAGCTTCAACCCCATTATAGGAAAGCAAAGCAGAAGTGCCGGGGAGATCACCAGGTAAATGAAATTAAATTTATTACGGTCCCAGACCAGATTTACATACCATACTAAGCAAACATAAAACACAATAGAATTAAATTTGAATTAACAATTGAATATTACAATAAACAATACGAATGTGACAGCAATTAGAAATGTGGTTTAGGTCTTAGTCTCTAAAATATTATCTAGAGTTTGCACCTGAGGCCTTGGCCTTTGTGATAGCACAGCTTGTTCCCTGAGTTTCATGGCAGCCGCACAAAATTTGGCAACCCTTAGCGTGATATCTGGATCATTATCCTCTATCAGGGATTTTAAGCATTGAGGTTCAGACCCACTTGGAATTTTCTGTATAACAGGGGTGATAAAGACCGAGCGTATATACACCAGGTAAATGAGTCAGGTATTTTGATGACAACGTGGCTTCCTTCAGCTTCTGTTAGCAGAAGAAGGTGCGAAAGTGTTGTCTGTTCCACAGAAACATGGGATGAGTAGTGTGCTTCAATATACAGATGCTGCGCGGAGGCATAATCGATATGATACTCTTCTGTTTTAATGCACTTTGCTTTCTAATGCTAATTTCCATTGCTGGAACAGGAATGGGAACTTTCTTTTCTCACCCTGAGGCCTTGTGTCTTTAGAACCAGCTCTGTAGCATGGCCAAGGCTGGCACAAAATATTATGCCGCCTGAGGCAAGACAGGCCAGCCACTGCCTCCCTGTACACTAGCCTCCTCCACTGCCACTGCTGCCAACTCTCTTCTCGCTCAGAGGTTACTTAAGGGCCTTCTTAGGATCTACAACTTGCTCTGAGGAACATAGGGTCCTTCCTCAGAGTGAGGCATTGAATATTAACCTCTTCAGAGTATTGTGAAAGAACGATGTCAATCAACATTTGATCATCTCCTTCTAGAAAGTGTCCTTTCATACCGGATCACAGTGTGGTACACTGGTTTGACATCAACTGATAGTGCCTACAGAGGGTGGTGAATACAGCACAAGATATTATGGGCTGTCCGGTGAATCCGCTGGATGAAATAGCGGAAGAACGTTGCCTCAGGAGAGTGAGGAAAATTCTCAGGGATCATTCACACCCTGGCCGGCATTTTCTTGATCTCCTGCCCTCAGGCAGAAGATATAGAAGATATAGAAGCATGATTAATTGCACCAACAGGGTAAAGAACAGCTTCTATCCGTGGGCTGTGTCCCCAAAGAGCATCTGCATTTTCAGATGCAGTGGTCAGGGTGACAGGGCCACTGATTCATCGCTTCTCCACCTTCTAGAGGGAAGGGGCCCATCTTGGTTAAAGGGTGGGACCAACCCTAGGCATGATCCAGATTACCACATCATTGGTAGGAAGTAATGCCAGCTCATCCTTTTCTGACAAGCTTTTGCTGATGTGGAGGAGGGCTGCTGGGAGGTTTAAAAAAATAATTTCCATTTGTTCGGATGCAATATTTGAATTGCTGTAGCATTGCCATTTTGTAAATTAATGACAAGCTTTGGTAACTGTTAGAAATGAAGGGTATTACACAGTTCAGATAAATTCCACTTTGCTACAGCAATTTTTGAGCTTCCACATTATTCTTTAAAGAAAATGTGAGGGGAGGAAGTCTAGAATTTCTGGGGACAAATACATGTTCCACAACCATATTGCCAAATTTTTGAATGCCAGTAACAATGTTTAAGTTGAGTGGAAAGTCCTTTAAAGTTACAACCTAGAGATACTCCCACACTTAAGGATAAGCAAACAGGAGTCCTGTGTCATCTTAAAGAATCATAGATATGTTGTGGTGTAAGCTTTAATGGACAGGAAAAAATGGCTTTGATACAATGCCTACTTTTTAAGACAGGGTTTCGTAAACTTGAGTTCATTGATCCCTTGAAGAGCTTATAAAGCTGTTGTTATCCCCAACAAAGATTCTTAAGAATATAAATGAAATAAAGTCAAGAAATATCAACGTATAATCAATATTTATTAACCATTTATCAGAATTACTAAGAACCATAACATGTAAAAAAATGAGAAATACTATTGAAATGTGAAATCATCTTACAGTCTCCTCATTTGCAAGTGCACTAATTATATTTTTGTGCTATACTCTTAAACTTATTTAGCACCTCTTTCACCTCCCCCTTTTGATCCCTAAGTCTTTACCCATGCCCTGCACAGTCCCTGTGACCCCAAAATCAACTGCTTTGGAAAAGCTTGCTTGCATCTTTCTGGTTTGCCTAAAAGACTAAAGAGACTGTCCTTCTGGAATATGGAAGGAAGAAGATTAAGCATGCCCTCTGGTGGAGATTGTAATAATTTCCACAGAGGTAGCTGTGTTGATTCTGCAGCTCTTTAAAGTCGAACAGATGTATTATGTGGCATAAGATTTGATGGGGTAGAAACATGAGCAGAGAGGTCAGAGGGAAATGACATAATAATAATGCAGACTGTTCTAATTACAATGAAGATTAAAAGTACTGTAAAAATAATTATACTGACCATTCACAAGGCAGTGTTGATTATCACACAAACATCCTGGTGTCCATTGGGGTGTTGTTGTCGTTGTTGTTTTCCTAGTTCAAGAAGCAGGCTTAGCTGAAATGAACAGAAGCGTGGTATTTCCAAGAGTACTTTTAATGCCTTCTTTTCTGCCCCCAGATAATGCTCAAAGGTCGTCACTCCAAGCACGGGTTTTACATATTTAATTACGTGTACTCGTCTGCGGTGACCAACAATCAAACACAGATTCAGGTAGAATAACGTTTTGGTTCACACACCTTTTTAGTTGTCTGCATTTGTTGCAGTATCGCCACACGGTATACAAGGAGCACATCATTTCACCCACAAACTCTCTTGCAGTTGCTATTTCATTCTCATTTGCAGCACCAAGAAACAGCATCCCAGCAGCTGTTTCCATTTTAATTTATTTTGAAAAAGGCTCATGGTGAAAAGGAGATGCACCTTTCGACCCCTTGCCTTCAGAATGACAAGCATTTATGCAGCCTGAAGCACTAGTGCTTGGGTTATTAAGCTTGGAAATGTCCCCTGGCCTGCAAACATATCGAAATCTGCACACTCATCTGTCCTGATGCAATGCCACCAAAGTGACTTTACTTCTCAGCTTTTGCCGAGTAAGTAAACTGTTCTTGAGCAAGATCTGCAGAAACATGGTGTGGTGCTCGTGTTAGAGGAGTGTTTTGCTTTTCCATAAGCAGCTGGGATTGGACACAGGTGGTGCTGTGGGTTAAACCACAGAGCCTAGGGCTTGCTGATCAGAAAGTTGGCTGTTCGAATCCCTGCGACGGTGAGTTACCGTTGTTCGGTCCCTGCTCCACCTTGCAGTTCAAAAGCATGAAGTGCAAGTAGATAAATAGGTACCACTCTGGCGGGAAGGTAAACGGCATTTCCATGTGCTGCTCTGGTTCAGCAGAAGTGGCTTAGTCATGCTGGCCACATGACCCAGAAGCTGTACGCCGGCGCCCTCGGCCAGTAAAGCGAGATGAGCGCCGCAACCCCAGAGTCATCGATGATTGGATTTAATGGTCAGGAGTCCCTTTTGTTGTTGTTTAGTCGTTTAGTTGTGTCTGACTCTTTGTGACCCCATGGACCAGAGCATGCCTTTACCTTTACCTTTACCTTTACCTTTACCTTTAAGCAGCTGGGAGCAGAATTAAATGATGGTCCAACACAGATAAGCAGGGCCAGCCCAAGACATTTTGGCACTTGAGGTGAACCACAAAATGGCGCCCTCGCAGCAAGGGAAGGAGTAAGTGAAGATTTGTATCAGGAACAAGTGGGGATAATGACCGACATAGGGAACAAGAGTGGGAAGAGACCAGCAGCACCTCTCCTGTTTGCCAAAAGGCCACTATAGTGTTGGCTTGTGGGGAGAGCTGTCAAAGAGATGGCAGATCTAGCCTCCAAGGAGTTTGCAGCAGCAGTCAATGCATTTGTATTTCCTGCTGCCTGAGGCAAATACCTCACTTTACCTCATAAGTGGGCTGGCTCCGCAGGTCTTGCTGATTTATCCAGCAATGCCCCATCCCAATGGCCAATATTCTTCTGTAAGTAATTCTCATTAAAAAAAACAAAAAAAACTACCCCACAAATTTAACAGCCTTGCAGTTTCTGTAGAGGAAATGAGCTCCCTGCATCCCCAGGAACAGTAACTGACATTAACGGGTAATTAACAGGCAATCCAAGAGGCAATTGACAAGCTATTTATCAGCATTCCCACTGCCACATTCAGCAGAAAATGGTAAGAAGGGCCAGAGCTACAAACAGGAAGCATTTAAATTACAAAAAAACCACACACACAGTGGCCCTGAAATGTTTCATTGGCGTTTTGCCAGTTGGCACTGGGCAGGATAGTTCTAAAACTGTTTAAAATCAAAATAATTCCTACAAATCAGGTCTAAGGAAAACATTGAAAAGGACAACATAGAAAACAGAGAGTGCAACAGTCTGCCAGTGACATGGTCTGGATCAGGGGTCTGCAACCTTTAAGACAAAAAGAGCCACTTGGACCCGTTTCTGAAGGGGAAAAAACTGGGAGCCGCAAAACTCATCATTATAAAAATAACTTTTTTGTCACTTTTTATTATTATTTCTTTGTTTGACCCCTCAGAATTACTCCTCCTCATAGAAATAAATGTTAAATTAACAAGTTACCTTTGTGTGTGTGTGTGTGTTCTTCACTCCCCTTCAAAACAGTGACCAGCGTACATGCCCCTTTCAATGCAGTGACCAGCGTACATGCCCCTTACAATGTAGTGGGCGGGCGGGAAGGTGACGTCAGCACGGTGCGTGACTAACGCACGCACCGCCCCCATGCGACGTCACAGCCAGTACAGCGCCCGCCACAGTGGGGAGTGTCGGGGCGCTCAATGCGCCTCCTCCCCTCGCTAGTATCTGCCCCGGAGCCGCGGCAAAGGTGTAAAAGAGCCACATGCGGCTCCAGAGCCGCGGGTTACAGACCCCTGGTCTGGATTCTCTGTAAAAAAAAAAAAGTGAGAAAACATGGAAATTCCAGACTGAATTGTTACTGAAATAGCAAAGGTTGTGGCTCCCCTACTCCATGGATAAACACATTAGCCATAAGCAAATGAAACAATGAATAAGTTTTACCTTGCTTATTAAATTAAATACACTCACCTGTCAAGCTCACCGTTGTTTTCTTTTGGTATTTAGAAAGAAGAAGAAGAAAACAGAAATAACATTTCCATTATCACTCATGGGTCTGACAGAAAAAATGTACCAAGGAAGACCACTGACAATTTCACTGATACAACACAAGAGGCAAGAGAACAGCAGAAGCACTTTGATGCAACTGGAAATGGCAGAAAGACTGAAGGCAGAAGAACTACTGGAAGCAGCCAAAATTTATATAAACATTATGGAAACACCACAAATCAGGATCTCCACCAGCATAACTTGGAGGTAATTGTAAACAAGGAAGGAAATGAAATTGCTACAGGAGATAACACCATTGAGATAGATGGAAGTGGGGACATAGGCTTTCCAGGCCAAGTTGACACCCATCATGGCGTCATTATTGGCAATGAATATCATGACCGAGTCAAAGACCACCAAGACACAAGAGGCACTGATAAACTTTGGGGGAAAGATAAAGATGGCAAATCTGGGTTATCTAGTAATACCAAGTCATCAAAAGATCCCTACATCAAAATAGAGATGAAGGAGAATGATGCCAGTGCAGTCTGGGAAAACAATCCTTTCCATGATATTCCCAAGAAAATTAAAGACCCACCAAGCAAAGATTATTCAAAAGTCCATTTGAAAGTCATAACTGATGCCACCAATAGGGAGCCAGGAAAAGAAGAAGGTGGTCATGTTCATTTGTTAGACAAAAGCAAAAGGGATAACAGTACCACCAAACTATACACAAGTCTTGAAGTAAAAGCCAACATGTCTCGAGAACGTCTAGGGGAAATTGAAGTCATGAGAACCAGAGGCAACTACACTAACATCGTAGATACCAGTGAAATTAAAGTGGCTAATGAAAATGGTAGTGGCAATGCTACAGTTCGTACAAAAGGCAAAGATGGGTATACAGTGGCAGTTAGGAAGCTTAATGGACAGAAGGACGGATATGGAGTTACCAAACCACGTAAAAAGGGTGATGTAAAAGATGGTGTCACTAGTGGCCGCCATGTGGAAATAGTTGGTGTTTCCAACCTACAGAAGAAAGATGAAACCAGAAAGGATGTCACTAATGGGAGGTCCAAGAGCCACCTGGAAGCAGCTGGTGTTACCAACCTACAGGGAAAAGATGGAACCAGAAAGGATGTCACTAATGGGAGGTCCAATAGCCATCTGGACGCAGCTGGTATTACCAAACTACAGAAAAAAGATGGTGGTGAAATTGGTACCAAAGAAAGGCTTATCAGTCACGTGGGGGATCTTGGTGATACCAAGGCAGAGAAAACAATTCAAAGCAAAGTTATATTGAGCAGGAAACTAAATGGTCATGAGGATGGATCTGGTACTACTAAGTCACATTCAAAAGGTGAACTTACTCTTCTTTCCAGCAAACAAACTTCAGATTCCGGTACAACACAGCACAGTCGAAAAAGTCCCGGTGAAGTTGGGATTATTCATAAAAGGCCTAGTATTGGTGAAGGTGGCAGTTATGAAAAAACAAACAAAAATGCTCATGAGAGCACATTGGGTGGCCCAAAGATGACTGAAAGTGGCAAAACAGGATTTGGTGTCACATTTCAAAAAGTCAACAAGGACACTCCAGAAAGAGCTATCATTTACAAGAAAGCTACTGGAGATTCTGCAGATCTCAAGAGGAGTGATATAGATTCTTCCAACAAAGAGGAGGAGCTCAGTGGTCAAAAATCGATCCAGTTCAAAAGTGCCCTGTCTGAATCTCGTGGGTCTCATGGCAGTATCCGAGACATCCTTAATATTCCAAAGAATGAGAAGCTTAAAAGTCAGGGGCCCTCGTTGGCCACTGTGAAGAGCAACAAGAAGGTTATGAAGCCAAGCAAAAAGGCATCTAGGGTTAATACTGGAACGTATGGCAGCAGTGCAGCTAAGCACTACCATGGGTATTCGGGTGTCCTGAGGAGAAAGAGCAGTCAACATGGTAAGAGGCGTCCATCTGTCCGTAGAAATGACAGCAGCCAATCATCGGAGAGTGAGGAAAACAGCCGCCAGTCTTATGAAGACTATCAGAATGACAGACCCGACAGTCATGAATCACCTGAAAGTACTGAAGAAGACCGATCTGATGAAAGTCATGACCACAGCCAAAGAACCGACTCACAAGAAGATTCCCAGGAGCGGAAAAGCACTGCTTGATTTGCTTGCATTTGTTCAGAAGGGAAGAAAAGAGAGCCTCAAATGCACTAGGCTAGGTGATACATAGGGCATAATTATGTGGCATTGCTCTGGTGTGCAGAATAAAGCTGAAATCCTATACCCACTTACTTGGAAGCAAGATTCATTGAACTCAATGGGATTTACTTTGGAGTAGGCATATATCAGAGCATTGCACTTCAAGAGCCGTTATTAGGGCTGAGTCGAAATAACTCACAAGTGTTTTCAGCTGTACCTCCCTTGCTCAATTATTATTTGGGGGGGGGAGTAATGGCAAAATGGAGAGCTTATTTGTGTAAATTGGCTTTGCTAGCTTTTATTCTTAGTGATGTCATTATATTGCACAAATCTGCTTGCCACAAGACATCCTGAGGTGATCCTATAACCCATCCTTCCCCCACCTAGCGCCCTCCAGCTAATTTGGACTACAACTCCCATCAGCCTTAGCAACACTGCTAGACGTTGCAGCTCAGCGGAGGCTGCTGTAACCTGTTCACTGTGCAATGATTGCATAGTGATCATCTGCTAGGTCAATTCAGGAAGGAAGAAGCAGCACCTAGGTAAAGCACTGCAGCAGCTTGTTAGCATCTGTCTGTACAATGGAAGAGTGTGCCTTTGGGAGTAAAGTCAAACTATTGGAGAGTTACAGTGCCCACTGTGGCTGTAGAGACTGATATGGGAGAGAAATGTTTTGTTGCAGCTGGGGCAGCTAAGAAAATTGTATTTCCACAAAAATGTCCAAAAATCAGATTATACTTAGCACAGCTCCTGTCATTATAATGTTTTCTAAAGTCTGAAGGCAGGGAAATCTATGACCCTCCAGATGACGCATAACTACAATTCCATTACCTGTGACCGTTGGCCATGCTGGTTGGGCCGATGGAAACTGGAGTCCACCCAACAACATTTGGAAGGCCATAGGTTCCTTATCCTTGCATTAAAAGCAACTTTGAGATTTACGTCTTTCACAATACCTTTGATGTTGTAATCTGAAATTATTAGCTAGAGGACTGAATAGTTGTTTTACTGTATTGATTTTATTTGGGTAAAACATGCTGCAAAACAGTAGAAGGACATCTATATAACATATAGTATTTAATAATAACCGATGCTATGATTATGTCACATGCCAATAAAGTATTGGAAAAGTCCAGCTTTTGTCAGCTTTATTTCAAAAAGGGAAATGTAAATTTAACTCTTAGGCAACTGATCACAATTCTCCCATCGATTTCAATGCAATAATTAAGCATGTGTTCCACCACCCAGTTCAATGGGAATAAAAAGTCTACTGTCCGGTTGGATTGTGTAATTAGTCTCCTATACTCTGTATTCAGGCTTTTTTTAAGAACACTGGAAAACTGATCACATTAGGAAAATCTTAGATTCCTTTTGTGTGTTGCTCATGGGATCATCTTTGGAAAAGTTTGCACAGCAGTCAGACAACATGCAAAAGAGTATACAGTGCACTCACGAACTCCCTGCAAGCACATTCTTTCAACCTGACTGCTAAATGTAGTTATTGGGAGACAAGTAGGTCTTATGCTCACAACTATCCATGACTTAGCTCTGGACTAAGTCATTGCATGTCTTCTTCTTTGGCGATCACTCGTAGCCGAGTAAGATAGTCTTCCATAAACACGGTTTTAACAATGAGTCCGTAAGTGACTGTGGAGGCCAATTCTGGATCCACACGCACTTCCACAGTGGGGACATTGGTTTCTGGGTGGGAGTTGATCATGGTGTGGATTTGCCAAGTGTGCCTTCCTCTTAGCATGTTTCTCCCTTGCGTCCTGAGTTTGAGTGTCTTCAAAGCCCATGACACCTTTGGTAAAGGCTGTTCTCCAATTGGTGCTCTCAAAAGGCAAGTGTTTCCCAATTGTCGGTGTTTATACTACATTTTAAAAAAATTTGCCTTGAGACAGTTTTTAAACCTCTTTTGCATTTGCGCTTTCCATTTTTAAGTTCGGAATAGAGTAGTTGCTTTGGAAGACGATCATCAGACATCCGCACAACATGACCAGTCCAATGAAGTTGATGTTGAAGAATCATTGCTTCAAAAACTGGTGATCTTTGCTTCTTCCAGTACACTGGAATTAGCTTGCCTGTCTTCCCAAGTGATGCGTAAAATTTTTCGGAGACACTGTTGATGGAATCTTTCGAGGAGTTGGGGATGGTGTTTATAAGTGCTCCATGTTTCACAAGCATAGGTCCCACTGAAACCAGCGTGAAAAGTAAACTTAAGTCCCACTGATCTCCATGAGAACTGTGTGTGACTAAAGTCCTCTTCAGGTTCTCATAATGAGGCTTAAATAAGGACACAAGGTGACAACAACCTGCATGATCACATGTAGCTCCACCACCCCTTCGCCATCACCCTCCTCAAGTTCAAGGGCAACTGCAACTGCTTGCACTGGGTGAAGCTACCAGAGCTACCTACCCAATTTGGAATGATGAGTTTCTAGGGTTCTCAAATGCATGGGAGTCTCCACAACCATAGGAGGCTTCCCCACTGCTGATCATTCTCCCTGAACATGCAGAGGGCAACAATGGGGTTAGAGACCACACACTCAAGCTTGCTCTCCCCTTCTTCACGTGTTCTTGTACACAGTGCCCCAGCAAAGCAAGTGCCTTACACTGAATCAGACCGCTGCCTCTTATTGTCTGCTCTCATGGGGAAGCGGTGTTTTAGCGAGGAAGCTTTTCCAGCCCCACCTCAAGTTGCAAGGCGTTGAACCTGGGACCCTCTGAGGGTCAGCCCTTGTGGGACCTTCAGTGGGAAAGATAGCTAAATGGGACATCGGCAAAGTGAGCCAAAGGGCACAGTCCCAGGAGAACGCAGGCAGGTATTCATGAACACATGCATAAATAGCAGTAAAGCTTTTAGTGGGAGAAATGAACACACGGCTGCAACTCAGATTCCCACTAGAGGGCAAACCTGTCCTGATTTCAAAATCTTTTTAAGCTTACTGGAAGTGGATACTAGTAAACATTTTAAATCTTCCAGGAGGCAGTCAGTTGTAGTCAATAGATCCTGGTATCATTTTTTCCCCTTGGAAAATTGTTGTGTGGTTTTTTTTTTACATTTATTGATGCATTATATCTTTCTGTAACTTAAAACCCCATTTTTCAATCCAACAGGATTCTTAAAGTAGCTTATAATAAAATAAAACCATAAAAACAAAACCCAATTACTAGATTGTAGGTGGAGTGCACATCGTGTGTGTGTGTGTGTGTGTGTGTGTGTGTGTGTGTGTGTGTGTGGCATGGCAACTCTATGGGCCGAGGTTCTTCACCCCCTTCAATATCTGTTGGGAGGGGGCTGGGCCCCCTCAATGTTGGGGGGGGGTGGAGGAGGCCTAGCATGGAACTGAGCACTGTGCGACTTCAATGGCCAGCTCCTCCGGAATGCAAGAGAGGAGGAGCCACTGGTTATTGAAGCTGCGCCATGCTGGGCTCCACAATCAGCTTCCTTCCAACGCTACGCCATCTCGCTCATGACACGTGTCATATGCATGATGCTATACATGCATGTTGTGTGCATGACATTGTGTGCACATGATGTGCGATGTGTGCAGGCTGACACACACAGCATGCTGGGCCCCCTCAATCTTGGGCACAAGTCAACACCTCTGGTGTATATGCACATGTAGGCACCAAGGCTCAAGGGCAAATTGCATGCACTCTGCCTTAATTTGAGCACTTTTCAAAGGCAGGAAGCTGGAAACAGAGCTACAGAGTGATGACTGAGTTCTGTTTGAATCCACAGCTGCAACCATGGGAGAAGCGAGACCCTCTTGGGGTGTCAATGCTGTGAACCATTGTTGTTGTATATGTGTGTAAATAAAGGCACCACAGCGCCTGGAACCCCTGGAATCTCACACTGCTCGGAAATTGGAGTGGCACAAAACAATATTTTACAAACACAAATGAATTCAGCAAAGGAAATTAGCAGATTGAAGGCTAATGCATGTGCAACATAAAATTTACTTCACAGCACTCATCCTTCCCATTAAACTGCCTAGATCAGACTTCCTCAACTTCGGCCCTCCAAATGTTTTGAGACTACAATTCCCATCATCCCTGACCACTGGTCCTGTTAGCTAGGGATCATGGGAGTTTTAGGCCAAACACATCTGGGGGGCCAAGATTGAGGAAGCCTGGCCTAGATGCATCTTTTGGTGTGGATGGGGGCTATGTGAGAGCAAAGAAGAACTAAATTAAATATCTCCTCCCCATCTATCCCAGCCCTTCCTTTCTGTTTACACTACCTGCCTCTGAGAATGATTTGCTTCAGACAGACAGACCTAAAATAACCAACGATAACCTTGTTACAAAAACCAAACTGTCTGTGACAGGTTTTGTAGACTTGGCTGTTTCCTAGAACTTAACTGAAAACAACCTCTTGAAGACCACCTGTTGTTAAAATAAGCACAGGTCCTTGGAATTGATTGTATTTTTGTAGACTTGTAAAAACTAAATATACATACTGTATATCCTCAGGTTGAATAATGACATCCGGTCTGAATTGCTTTTGGGGGACGTTTATTAGGTTAAGGAAGGGCTGATGGCGCTGAAGAATTTTTGCCTGCAGAAGGACACTGACAGACCATCTGTGGGTGAGGTGGGAATTAGCATTTGTCAGTTTGACAGCAGGGCGTAGAGTTCGAAACTGGGCCCAATTAAAAGGACAAGAACTACAACAACAACATGGTGACTAGTATGTCTAAACAAATATTGCCAGCATGGACTTGGCCAGGGTCCCACTCAAACAAGCATAGTGTGCTTTCACATGTGATTATCTCACTTTCATTTTTTATTGATTGGTTTGAGTTTACTGACATGCCACTTTTCCACAATGAGCTGTGCCCAAAATGCTGGAGGGCAAACATTCAAAACACCAAAATAGAAATATACAATTCAGTAAATTCAAAGATGGCAAAAAACCAACAATTTAACAAACCGAACAAATGCAATAGTCATAGTTGGAAGGGACCACAAGGGCCATCTAGTCCAACCCCCTTGCATGCATGAATTGTGGCTAAATCAGAGTTTGGGGTGATGCTATCTGGAAAAATGAACGAGGTACAGTAAATAGAATGGCTTTCCTAGTGGAACAAGCAAGACAGGAATCCTATGACTGTGTAAGCCCATGCTGAATCCTCAGGACAGAACTAGGTAAAAGTTCTTCAATCAGATCAACAAGCTAGTACCAGTTATTTTACTGAGGATGGAGAGACCTGGCTGGACCCAAGGCCAGGCCTGAAGTTGGGGAGCAGAAACAGACCCCAACCCCAGAGCACTCCCAACTCAATATTACAAAAACAAAACAAAATGCCAGTCTAGGTTTAAGTACATAAATACAAAGCAAAACAAGAGTTAACTGACGATAAAGTTTCTGGTACAGTGGTACCTCAGGTTAAGTACTTAATTTGTTCTGCAGGTCCGTTCTTAACCTGAGGTACCACTTTAGCTAATGGGGCCTCCCGCTGCCACCGCACCACTGCTGCATGATTTCTGTTCTCATTCTGAAGCAAAGTTCTTAACCCGAGGTACTATTTCTGGGTTAGCGGAGTCTGTAACCTGAAGCGTCTGTAACCTGAAGCATCTGTAACCCGAGGTTCCACTGTATTAGTCTTCCTGCACTCCAAGGAGCCTGGTTTAAATACAGTTCAGAGGTGAGGGGTCCTCTCACCAGTGCCCGGAGAATGGTATAGAAGCAGGTCATGTACAACCTGCCAGATAAACTTCTAGGACAGGAGATTGCCAAGTTCACATACAATGTATGGGGTCTGCCGAAAGCACAAACAACCTTTATAAGCCTCCCTGACTATGGTTAAGAAAGTGAAAGCAATTCGGAGGCCACCATCCTGTCTTTGTTTGAATTCATGGGAAAGAATGTGAAAAATAAAAGAGCAGGTTTGTTTCCATAAACAGCCGGCAAGCAGGATTTAAATAAACCTGGCTGTGAAACCTATTTGCAATGCCAGGACTCAGGCCTGGAACCAGATAAAGACAAGAGTACCTTGAATACGAACACACTGTGGTGCATTGTGCTCTGAGGAACCACATCTACACACACACACCCCTCACATTTAGGGTTGCCAGACCCCAGGGGCTGAACCGAAGTCTCCAGGTTTGCCTGCCCTCTCCCCCAGATGGCAAGTGAATCTCCAGGTGAGAGACAGCGCCTTCACTACAAAAGCTCCCTAAGCAGGGAGAAGGAATGATCCACTCATTTCAACAAAACCTGGGAACACCTTATTTAGCAAAGGTTTCTATCTCAGTGCCAAACCAGTGTTATATTCGCTTGTTTGTTAGACTTTGTGTGAGTGGGGGGGGGGGGTTATCTGAATGACATACCTTCAGCAACTAAGGTTAATGTTTTAATGTGTCACGCTAAATGACATCTCTGGGGCTTGCCCCTTTGACATCCCCAGAGGTCACCCCTAGGCCTCAGGTTTGGGTCCTGAGGGTCTAAGAAATCTCCTGACCTGACAATTTAAGGGCAATTTCATAAGTGACAGAAAAAACCTCCAAATCTGTGTCTTTTTGCTGTCTGGAAATCACAGCTATACTGAAAGGAGAGGTGCAGGTGGAGTTTTCAAACATGCAAAAGATGCACTGTGACTGATTAAGGCTCCTGGATGCAGAATTATTGCGTGTTCTCACACAAGAAGGGGCATATCTCAGTTGAGCATCTACTTTACATGAAGAAAGTACAATTCCTGGCATCTCCCGGTAGGATTGGGAGAATCCCGGAAAGCAGTTGGCCATCAGTGTAAATAATGCAGAATTAGATGGGCCAATGGATTGATTTAGTTTAGGACAGTTTCCTAGCTTCCACCTCTCACTTTCAACTGTTGCAGAAATGTGGTACTCACTGTGGAAATGCTAACACCGTGCCTTTTTCTGCAGCTTTCTGAATTTTGAGTTTGCCTGCTATTTTGGAAGATGGCTAATGCACAATCAGCTGACAGGCTTCACTTAGGGTTAGGGTCAGTGGTTCCCAACCTTTATGGCCATGCCCCACCTAGGTAAAGGTAAAGGGACCCCTGACCATTAGGTCCAGTCGCGGACAGCTCTGGTGTTGCAGCACTCATCTCGCTTTATTGGCCGAGGGAGCTGGCGTACAGCTTCCGGGTCATGTGGCCAGCATGACTAAGCCACTTCTGGCGAAGCAGTGCAGCACACGGAAATGCCGTTTACCTTCCCGCCGGAGCGGTACCTATTTATCTACTTGCACTTTGACGTGCTTTTGAACTGCTAGGTTGGCAGGAGCAGGGCCCGAACAATGGGAGCTCACCCCATCGCGGGGATTCGAACCACCGGCCTTCTGATCGGCAAGTCCTAGGCTCTTTGGTTTAACCCACAGCACCACCCGCATCCCTCCATGTCCCCATGCCTCACCTAAGTATCTCTAAATCTTGATGCCCCCCCAACATATAATTCTTATTATTCAAAAAGTGAACTCCTATTCACATGGAGGAAGCCCCAAAGGCCATTCACTGTTAATAACTCATTCTCCTATTGCCCCCCTTAAAAATCAAATTGCCCCCCTGTGGGACGTGTGCCCAATGTTGGGAACCACTGCCCATTCAAATAGCTGGTCATCTATGTTCTCCAAAAAACAATTGACTGGCTTCTCAATGTTTAGTGGGTGTCAGGGAACTGACATCAGAGCGCGAGGCGAAGGGGAGGCTCTCTGATGATGTGGAAGAAGGACCCAGCAACAGGGGGAGAAACAGCCCAGTAGAGGGGGAAGCAATTCAGCGCAACACCAGAGATAGAGGGGGGCTGATGGGGGAATCGGAGAGAGGGCTCCAGGATTCTTCACTGGACATCAGTCCTCCGCTGCCCACGCCCTCCCTGCGCAGGAGGCTCCCGCGCAGTGAGAGAAGGCGGAGACTGGGCGTCAAACAACTTTTATGCTGGAAGAGGTTCAAGAAACGCCCACTGACGGATTCTGCCAGCGATTGAGGCAGCCACTATGAGAAGGGGCTGCGCAGTCAGAAAGGTTTAACAAGGCAAATTGGCCTAGAGAGGCACCAGTTTACGCACGAGTAACTCATACCTACTACAGTGGGTTAGTTGCTTTTAGTTGCCCATGGAACTTGAGCTAAATCATGACTGCCTTTGGAACTTGGGGCAAATTGATCCAACCCAAACGGATCCAGCCGAGTTATTTCTCATCACAGTTTTCCATTCACAGCTCTGATTTGTCTTGCAATGGTGCTTGTCATGATACCAGGCTATTGAAGAGTCTTTATCCATTTCCCCTAAATAAACATATTGCATAAGAAGTATTCCACCACCACCTTGGGACTGGTGATAACTTTTCAGAAACCTGCTACTTTGTTCATTTATTTATTCCATAAAATCTACATACCACTTGATTAAAAACAACAACCTCAAAGTCGTTTACCAAAAGATAAGACAATAAAATCAAGAAAAGTTTAAAACATACAAAAAGTTAAAATACTAAAAGAGATTAAAATTCACACATGACATGACATATTGAGGACACATAGCTCACAGTTTCAGCTATGTAACTTTTATTCCCCATAAAAGGGATGGAAAAGAAATTCATTATAGTTTGCATTTAAAGATGAACCTCCTAATTTGCAATTTCTGGAACAATGTGTGAACCAAAATAACCATCCTTCAAAATTCATACTTCTCTGAATTTTGCAATGCAGTTCTCCAGTCGAACAATGTGTACGTAAAGGAATATGCACTAAGCAAAATATGCACAAAATGCATATTTTAGTGAAAACAGCATAAAACTGCATTATATTGCATTATATCATATTTGCAAAATGGGAATATTCAACAAAACTGCAAACAATTTTTTAGGAGAATCTCATACTAAAATGCTGTTGATTTTTATTTTTTTTAAGCATTACAAACGGACCTGGAAATGTGGAAATCTAAACTTGAGGTTGCACCCAACCAAGTTCTGTTCAAAGTAGACCAATTGAAATTATAGGCCTAAATTAGTCATGTCCATTTATGTCAATGGGTCTATACTGAATACCACTAGCATTGGATACAACCCTTAAGATTGGGGAAATTGCCCATTCCCAAGCTACAACAAAAACAATGGATATTTATGGATTGTTTAATTAGCCCAACCATGACCCCTCTCTTTATAAACCAGGAAATTCCCTCTGGGTTCTTGAATGACATCCTGTCTCCTCTTAGCTAGATTACTCAGAAACCCAATGAGAGCCACCTTGACAGCCAAACACCTACTCACATCATGGTCAGTAATTATAACTAAGGAATATTATAACTGGATGCCATAAAAATCTTGCTGACATGATTATCTTAAGAAGGACAAATAGGATCTCACCTAACGTTCTAAAAATAAGACACCATTGTAATTATTTTTCACCATTCGACATCGACTTGAGGTCTTCCTAAGGTGCACCTTGTTTAACGAAAAACACACAGGTCAAGTAGGATGGCAACACCTTTTGTCAGACCATAAAGTCTTGGTTTCGAAAATGCTAGAAAGGCAATGCTAGAAGGCAAAGGTCCGCATTATACAGAATTCTTCTTCAGGTTCAAAATGTGCTCAAAGCAGCTTTCAATACGTGTTTCTTTATGCAATACCCAAATCACTTCCAGAGTTCACAATCACCAGTTAAAGTAAGGAATGCAAGCTTAGATAGCATTTAAAAAGGGACTGGGCAACATTTTTGGAGTACACGTGCTACCAATTACTTTCTGGGCTCAATTCAAAGTGCTGGTTTTAACCTACAAAGCCATATGTGGTTCAGGATAAGCAATGCCTCAAAGACCACGTCTCCCCACATGAACCGTCCCTGACCCCGTGGCCTTCACCAGAAGCCCCTTCCTGTGAAGAGGCTGTTTGTTAAACCACTCTGTAAACTGCAGATCTGTGAGGTGAATAAGGGTCTCCTAGCTACTTTCAGAACACTTAACAGCTCCCAGATTCCACAGGGGAGAGCCATGACTGTTTAAATTGGCATTGTGGTGCTTGTGTACAGTGAATGTCCCTCGAAATAGCCAAGCAGGGTTGACAATCAGCTTGGTCCACCATTTGCTTCTAATTCCTCCTTTTTTCTTCAGAAATCCTGGCCTGCATCCTCCCCCTACTCACTGCCTTTCTCCACAGGCTTGTTGTCTTAAGGGGCCCAGTCCCAGGATGAAGACTTAAGACTGGAGTGACCAAGGCCCCACGTCACAGGCTGGTCCCATTCCAAGCCATCCTGCCCATGTTGCTCCCCACATGTTGTTGTTACTTGTGGGCATTTCAAACCAGAAGTCTGTAGGTTTGTTTTCATACCAGAGACTCAGCTTTGCTATACCGTCCAGCCTTGTGTATGTCCAGCGTTTAGGCAAGGCCCACGACGAGCCAGACTGTATGAAAACACAAGTTTACAGACTTGTTTGAAAAAGCCCAACTGTAGGCAGTAATTTACTGGAAGAGAAGGCTCTCTTTAAACTTACTGAAAAGAGACACTATACAAAAGCCCCAGCAAAAGCCTGTAATGAGCTTTGGCAAAGACAAGGGGATGCTGCCCAGGACAGTGGCTGTGTGGCAATGACCGGATCAAATTTCTCTCAGAGTTTGTCTTGGGTCAGATCTCCAGACCACATCCTCCCTAGGGGCTTTCGCTTCCTCTTTCTTTCTTCTCCATCCCAAATTGTTGGCAAATAAAAGAAAGTTCCATGATGCGGCTGTATATTTCTGTTTCCCTCCCTCTTCCATTTTTTTAAAAGGACTTGAGTGGGGGGGAGCCAGGGTCCTAATAATGGTATTCATTTTGGGGGGAAACCAAACAGTATTTAAGAACCTGCTAGATCAGGCCATATGGGACACGGGTTGCGCTGTGGGTTAAACTTGCCGATCAGAAGGTCGGCGGTTCGAATCCCCGCGACAGGGTGAGCTCCCGTTGCTCGGTCCCTGCTCCTGCCCACCTAGCAGTTCGAAAGCACATCAAAGTGCAAGTAGATAAATAGGTACTGCTCCGACGGGAAGGTAAACGGCGTTTCCGTGCACTGCTCTGGTTCGGCAGAAGCGTCTTAGTCATGCTGGCCACATGACCCGGAAACTGTACGCCGGCTCCCTCGGCCAATAAAGCGAGATGAGCGCCGCAACCCCAGAGTCGGCCATGACTGGACCTAGTGGTCAGGGGTCCCTTTACCTTTACCGTAGATTAGGCCAATGGCCCATCTAGTCTAGCATTCTGCTCTCATAGTGGCCAACATTTGGGAAACCCACAAGCAAGACCTGAGCTCAACAGCACTCTCTCCTTCTATGCTATCCAACAACTGGTATCCAGAAGTATTCCAACCCCAGGTAAAGCATAGGTTTCATGGCTAGTAGCCATTGATAGCCTTACCCTCCATGAATTCGACCAATCCTCTTTTAAAGCCGCCCAAGTTTAATATTCAGGCCTCTCCCTTCCCCCAGTCAAAAGGAAGTCATGTAAAATCAGAAAAAAATAAGAATTAAAGGGTGGAAGCATACTCCTAATGAGGCTTACCATCAAATAGCCTAATTGCCTAGGTCAGGGGTTGTGAATTTTTGACCCGCCAGATATTGCTGAACTCTGAGTCTCATCAACTCCAGCCAGCTTGGCCATTGTTCAGGAATAACGGGAGGCAGGCGCGGTAACCTTCCACCAGTTTGACTTCACTCCCAAAGGTTCACTCCTCCATTGTCTCCCAAGACAGGTGGATGCCAACCAAGCAAGTCCATCAATACATAGAGAGGGTCAGGTTCCCTATGGGTTTCAAGGGATGCTCTGTGTTTCACTTTGTGGATTGTTAAGGAAAGTGAATTAAATGTGAACTGAATCAGGTATCTTGCCCATTCTTACCTGTGTCTGGGCTGAACCAATAATATTTCAGGTGGACACACACATGATTGGCCTAGAAAGGTGCCTTCTTCCACATCAAACTGTTTGTCTGTCTTGCTCAGGAATGTCTACTCCAATATTCTTCAACCTTGGGTCCTTAGAGGGGGGTGGATTGCAACTCGCAACATCTTTCGCCTACTTAGCCAACCATTGGGAACAGTCGGAGTCAAAGTCAAACAACATCTTGGGGGGGGGACCCAAGTTTGAGGAACATTGGCCTGTCTGTTCTAGGTGGCAGGCACTCTCTAGGATTTCAGACAGAAGTATTTCCCTGCCGTACCGGGAGATGCCCCATGGAACTGGTATGACGGAAAGCGGAGAGACCACCAGTAAGTGGAGTCAGAGCCAATGACAGGCAAAGCCAGGACATTCTAGGGGTTCCCCTCCCAATTATTTAAAAACTAAATAAACCAAAAAAATAGAGGGATCCCTCCACTGACATGGGGGTTACTTTCTAGCCCCCCCCCCCACATAAGTGAAATTGTGTAAAGTGAGGAGCACCTTCTAAAAAGCCTTTAAATGCCTATTCCATCCTGCTCCCCAGCTCTCTCTCTCTCTCTCTCTCTCTCTCTCTCTCTCTCTCTCTCTCTCTCTCTCTCATATCCAGACCAAAATATCAAGAGTTGAAACTCTGGGGCCAGATGGAGGATGCAGTGAGAAAGACCTGCTGCAACTGCTGCGCTACCCTGCGCATCAACTCTTAGGCACAGAGGCTGAGCAGTCGAAACAAAGCCCCGCTGCACCTCAGGTCTCTTTGGGGCTTGCTCACTGATGTCCTCTTCAGGCTTCAAGGAAGGTCTTCTCACAAGCCACAGGGACTCTCCAGCTCTCTCCCATTTCCTGGTACGTGTGCTGGGCCCGGGGGTAACCCGTGAAATGCAGTCCAGGACCAGTCCAGAATTCAAAGGTTCCGGTGGGAGTCAGTCCAACAAGGCCAAGGCAGGACACGAGGCAGGAAACCAGGCAAGGACAGGTACAGGATCTCAGGCAGGATCTAGCATACAGCAATGTTGCTCCCGCAACCTGGGGCAGGGTCCAACAGCCTTTTATCTTTGTCGGGGTAGTGGCCGGTCCTGATCCCCCAGCGACTCACCTCCCTGTTTCGCCTGAAGCGAGCACTCCTCCTGTGAGTACTGAGGTCTCTCCTCTCAGACCTTAGTCTCTGCAGCTCAGGAGACGTCGGTGGGTTACTAGACCCAGGGGCCGCCTCAGCCTCCCCTGACCAAACCGGTAGTGGAGCAGCTGTAAGTGATGGCCCAGCTGAAGGCAACGAGGTAATCCCTGCATCTGGAGCCAGGGCAGGCTCAGGCCCCTGACTCAGCCCAGCTGGTGTTTGTTGCAGGGGAACCTGTGCAGACTGGGACTCTTCAGGATCAAGCCCCAGACTTGGTTTAGATGGTGCCTGAGGCAAAGGATCCGGTGCAGACTGAGTCCAAGTCTGAGCCCGAGTCCCAGGCCATCACAGTATGGTTCTATTTATTTATCTCCCAGCACCACACATATATGCAGATGTGCACAAGTGGTGTGTGTGTGATTGTGCTTGTACTCAGAATGTTACAGCAGTTTGATCAGGTTGAAAGCACCATAAGGTTGGACATTATCATTGAATTTGTTCCAAAGCATTATCCATTTTCCTATAAATCAATACTGTGAGTAAAGAGCAGAGAGTTGACATGCCATGCTGGACTGGATTTAAGTAAATAAGAAGGCAGTGCCCCATTAGCCTTAGTGGGACCAGTTCTGGGCCATGCCAAGGACTGAACATTGGCTGTTCTGCATGCAAATAGCAGAGCTGGTTCATGGGCAGCTTGTCTGAGGCGATCGAGAGCCGGCAACCATGAGCCATTCTTCCTTTTTCCAAGGTTGGGCAAATGTCAGCAATGTCCCCTGCTCTAAATTTAGGGCAAAGAAAACAACAGGTTTTCCATTTAAGTCATGGTCCCTACTGTTCCAATTCTGGCCCTGAGTAAGACATGGCCATGTGCTGAGTTCTGAGGTAGACTTGTGCTGTTCTGACAGTTTCCATAGAAAAGGCTTAGCGAACCCACTTTATGATGTATTGTCTATTTTTAAAAAAGAAGAAGTTAAAAGTAGTTTCTTAAGATTCGGCTGAACTATTTTTGCTTCGTCTAAACAAAAATAGAACAGGAGGCGAGCGCATTAATAAGGTTTGTGTGAGTGAGAGTTTTGGCGATGCGCTGTGCCATGGTGCATGGCATCGCATGAAACAAAGCATATAATGAAGTGGGTACACCTGGAAACGTTGTCTCATTTGTGGTGTCTCAACAGTCATGCCACTCTTAGTTATTGGGAGGAAACAGTATTGTGCCAGGTAAGTACACAGATGTGAGACCACGTGGAAAGCAAACACAGAAGGTTGCTCAGGAAGTGGTACTGGGAATTCTGGAGGTGTTAACTTCCCCCGAGACAGAAAGTCAATCCAGCTCAGATCATCGCAGCTCAGATCTGTTGCGCAGGCAGAAAACAACTTACAGCCCGCAGCACAAAAATGGTGGAGAGCTCACTTCACTTGTGAGTTGGCTGAGAATGTAACCTGGAATTGTAGTGGACCTAGGACAGGGGTCTGCAACCTTTAAGACAAAAAGAGCCACTTGGACCCATTTCCGAAGGGAAAAAAAACTGGGAGCTGCAAAACCATTGCGACATTTAAAGCATGCGCACCGCTGCCCTCCGATCTGACAGCGGGCGGGAAGGTGACGTCGGGACAGTGCGTGACTAACGCACGCACCGCCCCCATGCGACATCACAGCCAGTACAGCGCCCGCCACAGTGGGCACACAATGCGCCTCCTCCCCTCGCTAGTATCCGCCCCGGAGCCGCGGCAAAGGTGTAAAAGAGCCACATGCGGCTCCGGAGCCGCGGGTTGCAGACCCCTGACCTAGGAGGACAGCTTATCCCATCTTAGGCTGGCTCTCTAGACACATCAAAGAAGGGTTTCAGTTAAATGTGTTGCAAACTTTGTAGGAAAAGTCGGGTGAGCAAAAACAGAACTCCACAGCGCCATCTGGTGTCACATTGTTAGAATGCATAAACAACGCATATAAAGTTCTTTTCCTTTGTAGCTGAGTCCCTAAGGTTCCCTCAGAGGTTTTCAACCTTAAATGGGACTGGTTCTCTAGTCCTGGTATTGACAAAACTGAGCCAAATGGGTCAGTGATCTGGCTAAGTATAAGACAGCTTCCTATGTAGGATTTATTATCTAAATTTAGCATAAGAAAGAAAGAAAAAAAGAAAGAGAAAGGGTACATGATGTAACCTTATAAAATTACGAGTGTTGTAGATTTTTTCTCTTCCACTCTCATAACACTAGAATTCAGGGTCAAAGAAACCAATTGTCAGTAAATTCAGGGCAGTCAAAAGAAAGTTTGTTATTTATTTTATCTATATATATATATATATATGTGTGCTTTCGTAGATTTTCACGGGTACAGGAATGCAGGTTTTGGTGTCTTCGGGTGTCTTCCCGTGTAAGAGTCGGGGTGTCTGTGCGACGTTTCGACGAGGTCTCACTCGTCATCTTCAGGCTGGTGCTTTCGGCTTCTTGTTACTGGAACAGAGCAGAGTCTGGTGTTTGAGTTCCTATAAATACTGTTGAGGGGTGTGGTGTATAGCCTCCAACGTTCTGGGCAGAGAGGAAGTTCCTAGATTAGTGTGCCTTTTCTTCTTTTGTTCCTTAATTACTTGAGGGATATCTTGGGTGATTTCATGAGTGATATTCTGAATATCACTGGGTGGGTCATTAAGTGTAGATTAGTTGCTAAAGCTTTCGTGTCTTGACCTCTTGAGCTTGTGAAGAGTTTTTCTGAGAAGATGGCTGTGCTGCATTTAGTTGTGCTCTGGCTTGGCTTCGTGTATAGGGGCGAGCTATGGTTTTGTGCCTTGTGCCAGCCAGATCTGTGTAGGGATTGCAGGGGGGTGCAGCATCCGGAGGTGCCACTATAGTTTGGCTACTGGATGGAGTCTGTAATATGTCTGTGGAGAGGGTCTGGGTTTGGGTCTGGTGTGGTTGATTGGTGACGGCGTTCTGTGTGCCTCTGGTTTTGGTGTCGGTTTTTGTGGGGAGGGCTAATTTCCAGATGTCTGGCAGGCGGGACGTGTCGTCACGCTTGTTCATGTTGTGAGGGTGTTTCTCTATCTCGATGGCTTCCATGATTATTCTCTTGTGGTGATGTTCCATGTTAAAGAGCAATTTGGAATCTGCAAAATTAATTTCGTGTCCTGTTTCTTTCATGTGTTGGAAAAGAGAGGAAGTTTTTTCTTCTTTTTTGACGGCATTCTTGTGTTCTGCGATACGTGCATTTATTCGTCTGTTTGTTTGTCCAATGTACGTGGCTGGGCAGACTTTGCAGGGTATTTCATAGACCCCTTGGTTTTCCAGCTGGATTTTGTCTTTTGGGTTTCTGAGGATATTGGCTATTTTTTGGTTGGTGCAGAAGGCTGTTTTGATATTGTGTTTATGGAGGATTTTGCTGATTTTGTCTGTAGTGCCCTTGATATAAGGAAGGAGGGCCATGCCATTGTTTTCTTCTGTGTCTTGGTTTTTGGGGGGTGTTTCTTTTTGGATTAGCTTCGTAACCCTGTTTTTCTGGTATCCATTGGCGATTAACACATTTGAGAGATTCTGTAACTCAGTTGTCAAGTGGTCTTTGTCAGCCAGGCGTTTGGTTCTGGAGATGAGAGTCTTGGCTACGGAGTTTATTTGTGCAGGGTGGTGGTGTGATTGTGCATGTAAGTAGCGGTTGGTGTGTGTTTTTTTCCGGTAGATAGTGTGTCCTAGGGAGCCATCAGGTTTTTTGTAGATTAGGACGTCAAGAAAGGGGAGTTGGTTGTTGTCTTCTATTTCCATAGTGAATTGTATTTTGGGGTGTAGGCTGTTGAGATGTGTGAGGAAGCTATCTAGTTTTTCTTTCCCGTGTGGCCAAATTACAAAGGTGTCGTCAACATATCTGAGCCAAAGTTTGGGTTTGTGTTCTGACTTGTCTAAAGCATTGGTTTCAAAGTGTTCCATGTACAAATTTGCGATGACCGGTGAGAGGGGTGATCCCATAGGTGCTCCTTCTATCTGTTTGTATCTTTGTCCATTGTGGATGAAGTACGTGTTGGTTAGGCAGTGGTTGGTCAGGTCCAGGATGTATTTGGGGGGGTTGTATTTGTTTTGAATGGCTGTCAAGGCTTCATTAATGGGCACTTGAGTGAAGAGAGATACAACATCGAAGCTCACAAGTAGGTCATCGGGATGTAGGTATTGTTTCTTTATTGTTTCTATGAACTGGAAGGAGTTAGTAACGTGTGAAGCGATGGATTCTGCATAGGGCTGAAGTTGCTTAGCGAGAAATTTAGCGAGATTTTGTAGAGGTGAGCCTATGGAGCTGACTATTGGTCTGAGTGGTGTTCCTTCTTTGTGTATCTTGGGGAGACCGTAGAGTTTGGGGCATCTGGATGATTTTTCTCTGGGGATGATTCTTAGCTGGATTTCTTCACTGATAGGAGAGGCTTTTATTTTGGATTTGGTGGTTTTTTCCAGATAGGTGGTGGGATCTGTTTTTATAGGTTGGTAGGTAGGGTCTTGGAGTAGATTTGATAGTTTTGCTTGGTAGTCCGATGTGTTCATCACAACAGTGGCGTTGCCTTTGTCTGCTGGGAGAATGATTATGTTGTTGTCTTTCCTTAGGTTGGTGAGTGCTTTCTGTTCTTCTTTGTGTAAATTGCTTCTGGGTGGTTTGCTGGAGCAGAGGATGTTGGTGACTTCAAGTCTGATTTTATTGGCTTCATCTGGGTCGATTTTGGTCAGGCTAGCTTCGACTCCGCATATGATGTTTTCCGTGGGGATGCGTCTCGGGGCGACTGCAAAGTTGAAACCTTTGGAGAGTACTTTGGTTTCAGTTGGGGTGAGGATCCTGTTTGATATGTTATGTACTGTTTGTTTCATGGGTTGTTGTGGAGGGTGGCTGGGCTTCTGGCGTTTCTCTAGTTTGTAGAGTTTGTTGGTGTGTCTGTCTGTCTTATGTGAGGTCTCAGTTTCAGCTCTCCAGACGGCTAGTTGTTTGCATTTGTCCCAGAGTGCAGGGTGGATTTTGTTACATAGTTTGAGGTGAAGAGTGAGCAGATCTTTGTTGGTTTGGTTTAGTAGGTATCTTTTCTTATGTATTTCGTTTCTGATTAGGGATAGTTCAGTTCGTTTCAGGATCCTTTCGGTAGCTGGGGTTTTAGAGTGGAATTTAAGTTGGAAGCATGTGGGAGTTAAGTTGTTGTCTCGGCAGTTGCGTAGGAACAGGAGATCACATAAGATGGTGGCTCTTCGGATTTCTAGTTTCTCGTAGGTTCTTGTCAGCTGGAAGGTTTCCTCCTCTGCTCCAGCAAACCACCCAGAAGCAATTTACACAAAGAAGAACAGAAAGCACTCACCAACCTAAGGAAAGACAACAACATAATCATTCTCCCAGCAGACAAAGGCAACGCCACTGTTGTGATGAACACATCGGACTACCAAGCAAAACTATCAAATCTACTCCAAGACCCTACCTACCAACCTATAAAAACAGATCCCACCACCTATCTGGAAAAAACCACCAAATCCAAAATAAAAGCCTCTCCTATCAGTGAAGAAATCCAGCTAAGAATCATCCCCAGAGAAAAATCATCCAGATGCCCCAAACTCTACGGTCTCCCCAAGATACACAAAGAAGGAACACCACTCAGATCAATAGTCAGCTCCATAGGCTCACCTCTACAAAATCTCGCTAAATTTCTCGCTAAGCAACTTCAGCCCTATGCAGAATCCATCGCTTCACACGTTACTAACTCCTTCCAGTTCATAGAAACAATAAAGAAACAATACCTACATCCCGATGACCTACTTGTGAGCTTCGATGTTGTATCTCTCTTCACTCAAGTGCCCATTAATGAAGCCTTGACAGCCATTCAAAACAAATACAACCCCCCCAAATACATCCTGGACCTGACCAACCACTGCCTAACCAACACGTACTTCATCCACAATGGACAAAGATACAAACAGATAGAAGGAGCACCTATGGGATCACCCCTCTCACCGGTCATCGCAAATTTGTACATGGAACACTTTGAAACCAATGCTTTAGACAAGTCAGAACACAAACCCAAACTTTGGCTCAGATATGTTGACGACACCTTTGTAATTTGGCCACACGGGAAAGAAAAACTAGATAGCTTCCTCACACATCTCAACAGCCTACACCCCAAAATACAATTCACTATGGAAATAGAAGACAACAACCAACTCCCCTTTCTTGACGTCCTAATCTACAAAAAACCTGATGGCTCCCTAGGACACACTATCTACCGGAAAAAAACACACACCAACCGCTACTTACATGCACAATCACACCACCACCCTGCACAAATAAACTCCGTAGCCAAGACTCTCATCTCCAGAACCAAACGCCTGGCTGACAAAGACCACTTGACAACTGAGTTACAGAATCTCTCAAATGTGTTAATCGCCAATGGATACCAGAAAAACAGGGTTACGAAGCTAATCCAAAAAGAAACACCCCCCAAAAAACCAAGACACAGAAGAAAACAATGGCATGGCCCTCCTTCCTTATATCAAGGGCACTACAGACAAAATCAGCAAAATCCTCCATAAACACAATATCAAAACAGCCTTCTGCACCAACCAAAAAATAGCCAATATCCTCAGAAACCCAAAAGACAAAATCCAGCTGGAAAACCAAGGGGTCTATGAAATACCCTGCAAAGTCTGCCCAGCCACGTACATTGGACAAACAAACAGACGAATAAATGCACGTATCGCAGAACACAAGAATGCCGTCAAAAAAGAAGAAAAAACTTCCTCTCTTTTCCAACACATGAAAGAAACAGGACACGAAATTAATTTTGCAGATTCCAAATTGCTCTTTAACATGGAACATCACCACAAGAGAATAATCATGGAAGCCATCGAGATAGAGAAACACCCTCACAACATGAACAAGCGTGACGACACGTCCCGCCTGCCAGACATCTGGAAATTAGCCCTCCCCACAAAAACCGACACCAGAACCAGAGGCACACAGAACGCCGTCACCAATCAACCACACCAGACCCAAACCCAGACCCTCTCCACAGACATATTACAGACTCCATCCAGTAGCCAAACTATAGTGGCACCTCCGGATGCTGCACCCCCCTGCAATCCCTACACAGATCTGGCTGGCACAAGGCACAAAACCATAGCTCGCCCCTATACACGAAGCCAAGCCAGAGCACAACTAAATGCAGCACAGCCATCTTCTCAGAAAAACTCTTCACAAGCTCAAGAGGTCAAGACACGAAAGCTTTAGCAACTAATCTACACTTAATGACCCACCCAGTGATATTCAGAATATCACTCATGAAATCACCCAAGATATCCCTCAAGTAATTAAGGAACAAAAGAAGAAAAGGCACACTAATCTAGGAACTTCCTCTCTGCCCAGAACGTTGGAGGCTATACACCACACCCCTCAACAGTATTTATAGGAACTCAAACACCAGACTCTGCTCTGTTCCAGTAACAAGAAGCCGAAAGCACCAGCCTGAAGATGACGAGTGAGACCTCGTCGAAACGTCGCACAGACACCCCGACTCTTACACGGGAAGACACCCGAAGACACCAAAACCTGCATATATATATATATATATATATATATATATATATATATATATATATTTAATTGTATTCCGCCTTTCACCCGTAGATCTCAGGGTGGTTTACAGCATAAAGATACAAGATAAAAACACAAACTATATAACAAAAACAAAACAATGGACCACCCCACCCCTTCCCACAAACATATTTCAAAGGGTATAGAAGGTTAGTCAAAGGCCTGGTTGAAGAGGAACATTTTCTCCTGGCACCTAAAGGTGTATAAAGAAGACGCCAATCATTATGGAGGGTATGCCTATCAACAGTGATTAGGTAAAGGTAAAGGGACCCCTGACCATTAGGTCCAGTCGTGACCGACTCGGGGGTTTCAGCGCTCATCTTGCTTTATTGGCTGAGGGAGCCGGTGTACAGCTTCCGGGTCATGGAGTTTGGATTTGATATCCCGCCTTTCACTCCCCTTCAGGAGTCTCAAAGCGGCTAACATTCTTCTTTCCCTTCCTCCCCCACAACAAACACTCTGTGAGGTGAGTGGGGCTGAGAGACTTCAAAGAAGTGTAACTGGCCCAAGGTCACCCAGCAGCTGCATGTGGAGGAGCGGAGATGCGAACCCGGTTCCCCAGATTACAAGACTACCGCTCTTAACCACTACACCACACTGGCTCTCATGACCAAGCCGCTTCTGGTGAACCAGAGCAGTGCACGGAAACGCTGTTTACCTTCCCGCCAGAGCGGTACCTATTTATCTACTTGCACATTGATGTGCTTTCAAACTGCTAGGATGGCAGGAGCTGGGACCGAGCAACGGGAGCTCACCTCGTCGCAGGGATTCGAACTGCCGACCTTCTGATCAGCAAGTCCTAGACTCTGTGGTTTAACCCACAATGCCACCCACGTCCCTCTATCGACAGTGATTAGCCGGGAGCTAAATAGGACCCCCAAGTTCAGCGGCACTATACCAGGGGTCCTCAAACTTTTTCAGCAGGGGGCCAGTCCAATGTCCCTCAATCCTTGTGGGGGGCCAGACTATATTTTGGAGGGGGGAAATGAACGAGGGACGATGAGCAGAGCATGAAAGGGCTCTGGAGAGGGGCTGCGTGGTGGTCGCTCGAGAGGGGCGATCAGCCAACCGTGGCTTCTGTGTCTTGTGAAAAGCAGGGCTGGCGGCGGTGGCGGAAGGATGATGAGCGGCATGTGAAAGGGCTCTGGAGAGGGGCTGGCACCAACAAAGCCCCGCCCCTTCCTCCTCTAGGCAGGGCGGGGAGAAGCCAGGAGGAGGGAGGGGGAGGCAGCGGCGGCGCTGCTGTGTGAGGGAGAGGGAGGGAGAGGGAAAGAACGTGCACACTGGCGATCCACA
Source organism: Podarcis vaucheri (assembly GCF_965113315.1). Taxonomy (NCBI): domain Eukaryota; kingdom Metazoa; phylum Chordata; class Lepidosauria; order Squamata; family Lacertidae; genus Podarcis; species Podarcis vaucheri. The sequence goes on from NC_138767.1 coordinate 16,485,875, forward strand.
CACTGGTGATTCCCAGACAGTCTGGCGGCAGGATTTAGAAGGCAATTGGGCCTGATTCGGCCCGCAGACCTTAGTTTGCCAACCCATGCACTATACCTCTGATTACCAATTGTTTTGTGGAGGGTGTCACAGTGTGTGGGAAGACAGTTGTCATAATGCCTTGCGTGTGTCTTTATTGGAAGCCTCTGATTCACTGGGAAAGTTACTGGGCAAGACAAACCTTTGGTCTAATCCAGGAGAGACCTCTCCTTGCATTCTGATGTTCCACCTGAAAGCAACAGATTGTGCGTGTGCCCATCCAGCCATAGCCTTTCCCTCCAAGCTATTGTTGCCTCACTGCCTCCTAGTCACCCATTTTAACCTGGAGCGTGATTAACAGACAGCTTCCTGTCAATGAACAGCTCTCCTTTGTTTTGCACGTTCACCTCCACCTCCTGCTCCCACACATACCAAGCAGGAGTGAACGGATGCTATTTTGTGTGCCTGGGTAATCATTAAATCCTACCCACGCCCAGATGGTGAAAGTGTTGGGCGGGGGGGGGGGGAGGACACAAGGACTCATTATGAGCCATGCAACACGAAGCATTAAATATCTAGGCAGGAATTTGGTATAGCCGTATTACTAATTTGGGCAAGAGCAAAGTAAAGGTAATATTTTACTTTTAGGTTCAGGCGGAAATGTTTGGATGTGAGTTTGATGGTGTAAGAGAAGAGACTGCAAACAGTTTGCCTGGTTCTTAATCATTCCACCAAAATAATAACAATAATAATAATAATAATCCCCTACAAGGTACAGTGGTACCTCGGGTTAGGTACTTAATTCGTTCCGGAGGTCGGTTCTTAACCTGAAACTGTTCTTAACCTGAAGCACCACTTTAGCTAATGGGACCTCCCACTGCCGCCGTGCCGCTACCGCACAATTTCTGTTCTCATCCTGAAGCAAAGTTCTTAACCCGAGGTACTATTTCTGGGTTAGCAGAGTCTGTAACCTGAAGCGTATGTAACCTGAAGCGTATGTAACCCGAGGTACCACTGTATAGTAAACTATTTTCTTGCAATTTCAGTCATCGGGAAAAGAAAAGACAAATTGAAATATGTATTCCATACTTTAATGTTGTGTCTTTGCTCTTGATTTTGTGTGTAGAAAAACAAACATAGCCATCTAAAGGGGAGCAAACCAGAAGGGGCAGAAGGTGGCAGATGGGCACATTTAGTTTATTAAATTTATTAAGTATTTCCCGCAACTGAAGCAATTTACAGAAGAAAAAAATAACGCTACCAAAAATACTGTGTATAATCAAATATTAACTGAAAACGAAGCGATTCATTGGAATAATGCAATATGGTGTCCAAACAAAAATAATCTAAAAACATAAAATATCCATCCCCTGTGAATATCAGACATCTACCAAAGGATAGACCACTAGCACTGACCAAATGCTTCTCTGGGAAGAGCATTTCATTGGGTACAACAGAAAAGGCTAGTTCTCTATTTGCCACCTTCTTCCTTGTTTCCTGTTCTGCATTGCTGCTGTTTTAATCAATGGTAAGGATGTAAAGTAGGGTTAAACCACAGAGCCTAGGACTTGCCGATTAGAAGGTTGGCGGTTCGAATCCCTACGACGGGGTGAGCTCCCGTTGCTTGGTCCCAGCTCCTGCCAACCTAGCAGTTCAAAAGCATACCAAGTGCAAGTAGATAAATAGGTACCACTCCAGCAGGAAGGTAAACGGCGTTTCCGTGCGCTGCTCTGGCTCGCCAGAAGCAGCTTAGTCATGCTGGCCACATGACCCGGAAGCTGTATGCCGGCTTCCTCGGCCAATAAAGCGAGATGAGCGCCACAACCCCAGAGTCAGTCACGACTAGACCTAATGGTCAGGGGTCCCTTTACCTTTACTTTACTTTAAGGATGTAAAGTAAATGATATCAGCTCTGGGGAGACACAATATCTGTCTCTCTGTGCTGAATCCAAAGCTATGGCTCTGGGGACCCCCTCAGAATCCTAATTTGGGAGCAAGATCTGTTTGAGCGTCACTGCTCTCAGTCTTTATGCTCAGCCTATATGTTTGTGGAAATAAATCCATCTATCATAAAGGCACCACGGTCTCCAGTGAACGCTAAGGAAGTCAACCTTGGGGTATGTTCTGACACCCCTGAAATATTTCACCGAGGTTTTGTTTGACTGGAAAGCGTAAAACCACCATGAAATTGGATTCAGAACTCAGACAGAAACAAATCTCTTATGCAGTAAAAATCATCACTGGTCTCTCCCCTACACACAGACGTACAATGTTCCCATTGTTATAAATCCCTCCCTTTCCACACCGTTCCATCCCTTTGAAGTATTTATGCTCCTTGTCTTTATATGCTTTAATTACACTGATGACATGTTCAAATGGTGCTCCCCAGACAGGGCTTAATACAGCTTGCAGGTATTGAGATATATTGCAAGTGAGTAGTTGGCCGCAGGGTTCTTTTAACTTGTCAGGTTTCCCGCAGAAAGAGTAAATAAGGATTAAATTGGGACTGGAATGGGAGGGGGACTGGCATTTTTTAATGCCAATGGAATTCTATACAGCCTTCATACATGCACAAATGAGGGTATCCATCCCACAATAAACACTCATCTGCTAACACACACATCCATTTAACAGAGTAAGAATAGCACTGCTGAATCGAGCCAGGGGCCCATCTAGTCCAGTGTCCTGTTATCACAGTAGCCACCCAGATGCCCATGGGAACCCTGCAAGCAGGACTGAAGCCCAACAGCACTCTCCCCTCCTGCTGTTTCTAGAAACTGATACATTTAGGGACACGGGTGGCGCTGTGGTCTAAACCACTGGGCCTCTTGGGCTTGCTGATCAGAAGGTTGCTGGTTCGAATCCCTGCGACGGAGTGAGCTCCCATTGCTCTGTCCCAGCTCCTGCCAACTGGGCTGCCAAATAAAGTGGTACCTCGGGTTACATACGCTTCAGGTTACACACTCCGCTAACCCAGAAATAGTGCTTCAGGTTAAGAACAGAAATTGGGCTCCGGCGGCGCAGTGGCAGCAGCAGGAGGCCCCATTAGCTAAAGTGGTGCTTCAGGTTAAGAACAATTTCAGGTTAAGAACGGACCTCCGGAATGAATTAAGTACTTAACCTGAGGTACCACTGTACAGCAGTTCTTTCCAAGGATATCAGGACAAAAGGAATGAGGAGGTAGAAGGGGAACCAAAACATTTTATTAACAAATAAACAGCAGGCATGCAAAGCATAACGTAAAACATACCCGACAGGGGCTACCCAATCTCCCCTTCAGCTGCCCGGAGCCCCAGGTAGAGCAGCAGGAGAAAGACCCCAACCGTCTGTCTCCCAGCATCAGGTCCTTTGATCTGGGCAGAAGCTCTCTGGACTTTTATAGCCTGCCTTGATGTAATCAAGTGCACCTGGCATTACTCATGATTAGCCCAGGACCCTGAGGTGGAATTAAGACAGAGCGGCTGAGAGTCTCCCACTACCTGCAGCCGGGCATCCAGCCAACATTTGCAACACAGAAGAACCCAAGAAACTCACGACAGGTGTGTGAAACACAAGAATCCGGCAGACCTCAAACTGGGGAAGTTAAAGGGAAAGGGACATGCCACCTAACTCCTCGAAATATAATTGTCTTCCGCATTTCCACTACACCAACCTAGCAGTTCGAAAGCATGCCAGTGCAAGTAGATAAATAGGTACCGCTGCGGCGGGAAGGTAAATGGTGTTTCTGTGCGCTCTGGCACTCGTAACGGTCCTCTGTGCACCAGTAGCGGTTTAGTCATGCTGGCCACATGACCTGGAAAACTGTCTGTGGACGAACGCCAGCTCGCTCGGCCTGAAAACAAGATGAGTGCCACAACCCCATAGTCTGGACTTTGAGCGGACTTAACCGTCCAGGGGTCCTTTACCTTTTACATTTAGTTCTTTTTAAAAAGATGCATCAAATTCTGTGAAGGCAAGGCCAGCCTAGCCAGAGATCCACTCCATATCACTCAAAGTCTTTATCTTTATTGAGTACATCTCTCTGTGTTCCCTGTGCAGCACAAGACCCTCTGATTTCATCATGACTTGCTCCTTAGGCAGCACCTTCAGAGAGGCTCTCTACAGCACCAGCAATTTGTTTCTCAGCTAGGCCTGTTGCCTTTAATTGGTTTAATTGACAGATTAATCAACTGAAGCCTTAGTGGATTAATTGTAGGGACTGATTTCCGTAGTCTTTTATTTTCTGCAGACCATATTTGGTGCTGGCATGTCAGGGAATTAAACATAAAATACTAAAGATGGCCTTTGCATATTGAATTACAGTGCATCACTGACACACATTAGCCAACTTCATTGATTTCTCTCTCTCTCTCTTTCTTTCTTTCTTTCTCTCTCTCTCTCTCTCTCTCTCTCTCTCTCTCTCTCACACACACACACACACACACACACACACACACACACCATTCCTTTCATTTCCTTCAATCCAGTTTAATGAAAATATTCACAAACTTAATTGTTTCTCTAAATAGATATGGGAAGAATGATGATCTAGTGATAAACTTGAAGCTGTTGCAGTGAAGAACGAACCAATCTGTCAATTCAAGCTTCTCTCAATTTCTCATCTTAATTTCTATTCTCCCCAATTTAGCATTAGTGTGTGGTTACAGTGGTACCTTGGTTTTCGAATGTCTCCATTGGCGAACATTTTGGAACTCGAATACCGTAAACCCAGAAATAAGTGCCTCAGTTTCCAAATGCACCTCGGAAGTTGAACCGGAAACGTGACTTCTGTTTCAAGTTTTCTGTTTTAAGGCTTCCATTCTGAGTTTTCAGTTTTTGAACATTTCACTCAAACAGTGTTCCAGAAGGCATTACATTTGAAAACTGAGGTACCACTTTACTTTAAAGCTCACCTTAAAATTGGTATGCATTTTTGCACACTTTTTTTCTAACATAGATATTTTTGCATGAGGCTGCCCCTACCATAATGGTATTTTTGTACATTATTTTAATAAATATATGTATTTTTTGTCCTCACTTTCCTCTAACATATGCATGTTTGTATGCATTTCTGGGTTGGAGAATTGCATTGCAAAATCTGAAGAAGTACAGATTTCTAAGGACAGCAGTGTTTTGGTTCTCATATTGGTTTGAGAAATGCAACTTTGCTAGATTGGCTGACATTTTAACGCCAAACACATATCTTACAGAAGGGTTACATTTGGCAAAAATGTGGGGCAATTCAATCCTTGTAAGCCATTTAAGCTCGACAAACTGCTAGTTTATTTGATGGCTGAGGTGTGTGGATTGCAGAGAAAGAATGGAATGTATTAATAAATCAGCTATGAACTAACTAGAGGAAAGAGGATGACATACTTAATCAACCCCACCTGATGGGAAAGAGTCCCAGCGGGAGAACTTCACAGTTATGTGCAACACCAGCTGATGCTTAGTCACTGTGGTCTAGTTTCCTTTGTTCAGCCTATAGAAGATGGAAAAAATAACAGCTGGGAACACGGTGGGGGGGGGAGGAATTAAAACAAAACTCAGCAACTTGAGTCAAAAGAGAGAAGAACAATGGAGAGGACGAGATCCAAATAATGCTCAGCCAAGTGAAATCAAAAGTGAAAGAAATCTGTAGGTGAACAACACAAAAGAATCCCAAAGATTGGAAGCTATACAACATCTGGGCAGCACTACCACAAGGACACAGGTGGTGCTGTGGTCTAAACCACTGAGCCTCTTGGGCTTGCAGATCAGAAGGTCAGAGGTTCGAATCCCCGCGATGGGGTGAGCTCCCATTGCTCTGTCCCAGCTCCTGCCAGCCTAGCAGTTTGAAAGCACGCCAGTGAAAGTAGATAAATAGGTACCACTGTGGCAGGAAGGTAAACGGCATTTCCGTACGCTCTGGTTTCTGTCACCATGTTCCATTGCGCCAGAAGCTGTTTAGTCATGCTGGCCACATGACTTGGAAAGCTGTCTGTGGACAAACGCCAGCTCCCTCAGCCTTTTACGAATAGTGATATGTAACTCTTTTATAGATAAAAATGAGCTAGTCTTCAGCCTCAACCAAAGGTGCGGCAAAACAATTTGTTGGAATGGTTTGTGCCATTTCAGACTGTGGGTGGGGGGTATGTGCTATTTTTGAATGGCCCCCCACACAAAAAGGAAATGAAAGCGCCCTAATATTTCACACCAAGGGCAGTCAGGTGTGGATTGCTTTATACAGTGAGGGGCTCACCATTAGCAGTTAGCAGCACAGCTATTTCTCTACCCCCACCTAACGCTCATTTTCTTTTTCGTTTTTTGTTGCTCCTGCAAGTGGCAATGGCAACAAGTGTGTAAGCAACCTGGTCAACCTTTTGCATATGTCACAATGCCTTGGAACTTAGCATTGTCCCACAGCATGGGGTGGGAAGGTGGGATGACACCTTCCCATCAAAAATATTGTGCAAAACATTCAGGTAAAATTCTACAAAGTGATCTTCATTTTCTAAGGGGATTTTTTTTTAATGTCTTCTGGAAAATTTCAACTTAACTCTAAAATAAATGGCTGCAATGAGGCAGTAGAACTGTTTATATTTCATTTCTCCCCTAAGGAGCTCGAGTTGTTGTGTGGAATGTTTCCCCTCACACACTTCATTTTATCATCTGCCTTGTGAGGTGGATTAGACTCAGAGACAGTAACTAGCCTGAAGTCACTCAGTGAAGTTGATGGCTGTGTGGGAAGATGAAGCTGTGTGGGTCTCTCTCATCCTGGTCCAAACCTCTGTCTAACCACTATACCACCCTCGCTTTAAGAGTGTGTGAGACATGTTTGCCCAAGACAACAGCTAGTTGAAAACATGCAGTACACGTCAATTTTTCTGTGCTTCAATTTGAGGCTTTATATTTATGACTTATCCTTTATATTTAATGACTTACCCATACTGGTCCCTTCTTTCTTTCCGTTTCTGTTTGGAAAATGGCAGCCAAAATGATCAAGGAGATGGAGCAACTCCTCTGTGAGGAACGGTAGCAGCATTTGAGACTTAGAACCATAGAATTGTAGAGTTGGAAGGGAACCCAAAATTCATCAACTCCAACCCCCTGCAGTGCAGGTATTGCTGTTAGAATTCCTGCTCCATGACTGCAGTCATGGGATTGTTGTCTATCACATGACGGTATATGTTTTGACTCCACAGAGTGGGAAGTGAGGGAGACAGGTTGTTTGTGTTACTGTGTTCTGTGAAGTGGGACTATTGTCCTTTGTTTTTTCTCTTTGCTGTCCGATGCTAGAGAGAGAGGGAGCCATGTTGCAGCGCTCAGTATGTGTTTATATGTAAATAAAGTAGATTAGCCAAAATGCTGAGTTGCTGAAGTGTGTTACGCAAGCTGCGCAAACTCTGCGGATTCCTAAATGTGTCGATGTCTGTTGGCATCGGTTGCTGTGATGTTCAGGCAGAAGAAAGCTTTTGAAGCTCCCAAACGATCGACCAGGAGGGAGGGAACATGCCAGTCGAGAGTAGGACAAGCTCCTGACAATTGCAACATCCATAACAGATGACTATCCAACCTCTGCTTAAAAACCTCCAAGGTTTACTTGCGCTGTGATACAAGGGGAGGGGGCAGTAGCTTAAGCTATAACAGAGAGCTATTAGGGCACCATTTCACACCTGCAATAACAGGTGTTGGCTTTGGTAATCTTTTGTAGTATGGCACTCGCTGCAAGGCCAAAATTTGTCGTCATCGTCCCCCCACATGGATCTTCTCAAATTGGCTCCCCCTTGACTCAACACACTGTGATAGCAATAGTTTAAATGTTCTTTTGGAACATAGAAAGCTTCCCCATTGAATCCGTCCATGTAGCTCAATATTGTCTAGACTGACTGGCAGAAGCCCTCTGGGGCTTCAGATGGGAACATTCCCAGTCCAATTGAACCTGCGACTGAGCTACAGCCCTTCTTCTAATGTGCTTCCCTGATTTGGATGTTTCAGAGCAGCATGCACAGTATACGCCTTCTATCTTAGAGAGATCTGCCCTTAGACTAGAAGGACATGTAATTCCATCTGCTTGTATCCATTTCTGGCTGACCTCTCTTCTGTTCCTCTTCCTCTCTGTACTGGTTGTCCTTGCTTCTCCCAACTTTTTGTCGTCTGCAAAAATTTAGTCTGCAGCTATTCTGCCACTGATTTCCTAATGTTCAGTACATCTCTCTCTCTCTCTCTCTCTCTCTCACACACACACACACACACAGCAAGCTCTGCTTTTGGATTTCCTTTTCAATATAGAAAATTAAATAAGCTGGGTATATTGTGTAATCAAGAGCTAGAGGACATCTTCAGAAGAAGCATGCTTCTTGACTCAAGTATTTCAAAATACAGATGAGAGAATCTCAGGTTTGGTTGTGTACATATTACCACCTCCACAAACACCTCACAAACATGTACAGTGGTACCTCGGGTTACAGACGCTTCAGGTTACAGATGCTTCAGGTTACAGACTCCGCTAACCCAGAAATAGTACCTTGGGTTAAGAACTTTGCTTCAGGATGAGAACAGAAATTGCGCAGCGGCAACAGGAGGCCCCATCAGCTAAAGTGGTACCTCAGGTTAAGAATAGTTTCAAGTTAAGAAAGGACCTCCAGAACGAATTAAGTTCTTCACCCTAGGTACCACTATACTTTCGGAAGTGGCACGGGAGGAATAGGAGAGCGCGGCGCCGAAAAATGTGCAACTTTTGGTTCCATGCTCTTTTGGTTCCCGAGTGAGTGCGACACTGGCTTCTGGAACATCCGGGATTGGCATCAGAAGCTGGAATGGCTTCTGTCAGTCCAGGATGTCCCACTCAAAATGGAGCAGTTGCACTGTATCCACACTAGTCACCCATCCCCACAGCTGCTATATAGAAACAGACACATAGTCCATTCAGTCCTGCATTTAACATAATCAGCGTGCCATTTGGGCATCAGTGAGGAGAGGGCCTGCTCCAGAGTAAGCAGTGGCACCTTAAGCAGTGGAGTGAAGCCCCCTTTTAAAATGGCATTATATTAGTGTACTGTACTTTTCTGTCTATAAGACGCCCCCTATTTTGGTAGACTCAAGTTTAAAACGGGGGGGGGGGGAATGGCACAGAGTTGTTGAGCTGGATTTTTTTGGGGGGGGATTGCCGAAATCACTCTCCCACGCGAGTCACTAAATCCGCCTCCCATCTGTCCCATTGCCCGCCCAACTGCCAGAGCATCATCCAATCAACACCACCCATTGATGTAGCAACCAATAACTTGCACAATAGCCACTGACAGCCTCAGCAGCAACCAATCAAACGTCCACCCTATGCACTACCCATGTATAAGACGATCTCCACTTTTTAGCATGGTTTTTAAAGGGAAAAACCTCGTCTTATACACGGAAAAGTACAGTATATAAAAAAATTCTAAAGAGTCTCTGTGTGCAGTTAGTTGAGCATGTTATAACTATTAACAGGCCCTGGTGTTTCCTGAGCAGAACATCTTGCATGATGGACATCTTTATTGATGTACTCTACTCTAGCAATTTTAGACCCCAGACAGACTGTTTTTATTTTTCTTACTGCCCTGATGGGACATTAAAAACTATCACTGGAGGTGGAGGGAAGGGTGGAGGTTCTCCTTTACCGCACTAGGCCCCATTCCAATAAAATACGATCTGTTGACTTGATTACTGGCAGAGGGTTCTGTACACATTTACTGAGTTCACTCCACTCCTCCAGCAGACAAGCTCACGTTGATTTGCCAACTTGTCTGTCTACTAAGTCGAAAGGTTGAGCTTTAAAGGATAAACTGCATGTAGAGACACTTAGAAGAAGAAACATCTGACCGTCCACATGTACAGGGAACGGACTGTTTACTTCTTCTTATATGTTTATTCAGTAGTAAACCAAAGTCATTCCAGTCCAGGTTGTAGCTGGTAGCAGGAGACTACCAGGATGGCAGTCATAACAGTCTCTCTCTGCGTGGAGTCTTGACAGAAGTTCAAAGATGTTTCTTCAGTGTTGATCCCCCGACATAGGGCTCGATCCAGGTTTCAGAGGCTCCTCAAAATTATCTTCTGGTAGGTTCTGTCCTGTGTCAGGGACCCCTCTCCAATGTGGGCATGTCCAGGAACCTAGCAGAAGCAGACAGGAGGGAGGCTGGGTCCAAGAACTGCCATTTTAATTTCCCACAATGGCCTGGAGCAACACTACAGCAGGGGAATCAGGGGAAGTTAAAACAGCAGCTCTAGAGCTATTCCCTCATGAATAACCTTCTTTGGATGGAAAGCAGGTGCCACATGCTAGAGGTGAATGGGGTCAGAAGAAAGTTGGAAGAGCAAAGGGTATTCTTTTTTACCTTTTGTACAGAAGTCTAAGGTCTACACACACACACACACACCTATCTCTCCATCTTTCATCCAGCAAGAGGTATTATCACAGCTCAAAGGACACATTTCACCCATGCAAAAGCACAATCTAGGTGTGGTGCAGGTTGGGGAGGGATGGGGCCTTGGGGTGGGGCACAGCCTAGGGAGAATTCTGAGGGCCAGATAAAAGCCTGGAGGGCCACATTTAAGTTCAAGTGGACGTACTCTCAGGTGAAACGAAACAGGATGACAGCCTTAACTGTGCCTTAAAATATTCTACATTACAGTGAAAGTACGAACAGGGTAAATGGAATGAATCCAACCAGGCTTTTAGCCTGAAGTTTATTCTGTGAACCTCCCTGAGATGTTACGATGCAGGGCGCTATATAAATCTAATAAATGACATAATTATATTTGAGCTTTAACAAAGCTGTCCTCTTCTTCTCTTTTTTGAGAGGCAGCATATCTTTAAGAACATCAACCAAGTCCTAGGAATTCATTGCAGGACAAAAACAATTTCATTTAACACCTCTTTTAATCATTACAAAGTCATCTTTAAAATTTGAATGGGAGTTTAAACAAGTGAAGGAACGTATGTTGATTTGGGCCCAATAATTATTTAGTTTCTTATTAAATTTATATCCCACCCTTCCTTCCAAAGGAGCCCAAGGAAATGGAAATAGTGTATCTATAACATATGCCTGTATGGAAAGACCAATTGAAAAACTGGAAATTGCTGTCCAGTTAATGTGGATATAGGAGGAATGGCTATGAAGTCCACAAAGAGGGTTGCAATGAGGTCTCAAAAACTAACCAATCTATTATGTCACAGGCTTTCATGGACTACAGATTTCTTCATTAGACTCATGAAATGTTTGGCACACACACACAGTGGGAATGGGAGGATTTTAAACAGTAAGGGTAAAAACAAACTGAAATGACCATACACCATAGACATCCTGGTTTAACAATGCCTGGATATCTGTGTTATCAACACAATTGTATTTTATGAATAGTCACTGATATCAAAGTAGTTAATGCAGTCTGTACCCTCTTGAATTTAATTCCCTTTGGACTTTGCTGTTTATATAATTCCCCTATTCAACCATAACAGTATTAGTTTTTTTGGCATCAGGTGAAGATTTTCCTTAGTTCATTCAATGGCTGGCTTTCTCTAACTTAGCATTATGGTCTCCTGTTGCAACGTTCTGTTGTTACTGTATTGACCTTTGCAGAAACTTTACCATTTCAGACATTTGTAAACCACTTTGGAAACTCCTATACTATACCTCAAATCGCTTTAAGGAGATAAATAACTGCAAAATATGTTTAAAAATTATGGCTTCATATCGTTACTATTGTTTAGTAGAGGATTTTTATCCTCCCTTTCCATTATAAAAAATATGCTCAAGGGAAATTATAATCGAACCAACATATTAATACAATATTAAACAAGAAATGAAGGCAAGAAATCAGTGTGGGGGTACTTTGTGGCTGGGGTGGTGGTGATGGCTATAATCTGCCTCCACTGTTGGAGGCAGCACACTGGTATTCAGTACCAGTTGCTGGAAATCACAAGTGAGGGGAGTGGTGCTGCACTCAATGCAGGCTTCCTCTGTGCATCTGGTTGGCCACTGTAAGAACAGGATGCTGTGAAGGCCTTTGATCTGATCCAGCATGACTCTTGGGATGTGGGTGGCGCTGTGGGTTAAACCACAGAGCCTAGGACTTGCCAATCAGAAGGTCAGCGGTTCGAATCCACATGATGGGGTGAGCTCCCGTTGCTCGGTCCCTGCTCCTGCCAACCTAGCAGTTCGAAAGCACCTCAAAGTGCAAGTAAATAAATAGGTACCACTCCAGTGGGAAGGTAAATGGCGTTTTCATGCGCTGCTCTAGTTCGGCAGCAGTGGCTTAGTCATGCTGGCCACATGACCCGGAAGCTGTACGCCGGCTCCCTCGGCCAATAAAGCAAGATAAGCGCCGCAACCCCAGAATCAGCCATGACTGGACTGCCTTCATCCATGATAATGGATATGGAATCATAGGTTGCAATAGGCAATGTGGTCTGAGAGGAGATAGAGTAATGCTTAAAGCTTGAGTGGCCACAATTTGTTCTCTTGGGGGCTCTGTTTTTTAAAATACAATTTTAATACTTTATTGATTATGGCAAGCTATGATTTGCCAGATGCCAACTCAGCAGCTATCACTATGGAAAGCTTGCATAGTATCTTCAGTCACAAGACTTCTCTCAATCTCTCCTTTATTTCCATTAGCAATAAATTTACTTGTGACGTCCACATAACGTCTAGCGTTTAACTGCAAGACTTTGGAGCATATGAGTCAAAGCCACTTACAAATTAAGCTAGTTACATGCTGCACTTCACCAGCTGGAGTCTGGAAAAACACGATTTCTCTTATTAAGCTTTTTATTTGCTGCCTCCCAAAGCGAAACCATGCAAGAAACCACGAAACCCATGACTGCTCCAGTGCTTTCAGAGGAGCGTAATAAAAAAGAGTCTTAAAAAATATATATCTCCAGGATTTCTGGAGAAAGAACATTATTGGTGCGGTCTACAGAGATGTTTTCTAGAAAATAATTTGCTGACAAACAAGTTGGATGTTTAGAAGGTTGCAGTCTTCAAAGGTACATCAATTTAGATACTTTAGGCAATATAATCTTCCCAATGTATGCAATTTATGGATAGTCATTAAAAGTCACAGATCCAAGACAAAGAATTTCTGAACATCCTCAGATTCTCCATGTTGTGCAAGACCTACTAGTATTTATTTATTCTTACCTGTCCTTCACAATAAGGTTCTGGTAGAATATCACATGGTTGTTTTATCATAGAGTACTGCACTCCTGTGCGTGAACATTAACTCTAAAATATAGCAAAAGTAAATTCAACCAGCAACTACTTCAGGTATCCCATTAGACCATGGCAGTGGCGTAGCGTGGGTTGTCAGCACCCAGGGCAAGGCAAGTAATTTGCGCCCCCTAACCCGTGGATTTGCGCCCTCTAACCCGTGGATTTGCGCCCCCTAACCCTAACCCCCAGATGTTGCGCCCGGTGCGGCCGGGCCCCCCTGCACCCCCCACGCTACGCCACTGGACCATGGTTGTTAAGAAAGTTCTGTTGGCTGAGGCCCAAATATCACACTAGAGAGGGCCAGGCCACTTGGTCCTCAGTTCAAGCCACAGCATCCATCTTGCATATCTCTTTGCACAATACTTTGGCATGTGTCCCAGGCAGCTGATCCTACCTTGCCCCTTCCTGCAATCATGCAAGCTGGCTATCATTCACCCAACTGCTTTGCTTTTGTCCTAGGGTTTTGTCTTGGGGGGAATTTCCGGTATGTGTTAAAAGTCTGTATGGCAACGTATGATGACTTTTGCAAAAAAATTAAAATGCTCAACAACTCTGACCAAAAAAATAATAATCAACAAGCTTCACTTTTTAAAATATGGCAACTCTGTTTTCTCCCTGACCCAAATCCATAAGCAAAGCAGACTGGCGTGCAATGATTCGGGGATAAAATGCTAGCAAGTTTTTGCTCTGCAGCAGATAGAAAAAAGACAGCAGGGTCTTCCTTTTCCCCTTAACCCAAGCCCTCTGCTCCCATTGTCTATTGAAGGAAGGTTTTGTGCTTTTCCTTTCAGTGAACCAGCCAGCACGGGGCTAGTGAAAATCCACATGGCTCCATTGATGTTGGTAGAATGAGGCTGCTTCATGCAAGAGGGTGATCTTGCTGGCATTTATGAGACTCAGAGATTGCTGAGATAAGGTTAATTAGAGCAGATTTGTTTAAGGCTCTGCTTGCTGATCAGATTGGATTGTTCCAACCCAATCCGGGCTATATGTGGGAAGGACTGTTTTTTCCATTCTTCTTCCCCCTAAACCTGGATCAATGAGAGATCTAAGAAAAGACAAACCGGCTGTATCCAGATCAGGTGAACAACTGATGAGCCAAAGGGGCAGAAAAAAGGGGGGGGTCTTAGCTGAGAAAGATGTATACCTTCTGCAAACTCAGATCAGGTTGAAGAACACATGATACACAGCAATCCTGCAAAGATGTTAAATCCTTAACTTCTTAGATCAGTGAACAAAAAGTCTTCCTTGCAATCTAAAGCAAACAGGGTTCCCATTATGCAGGTCTCTTTCGGTTTTATTTTAAACAATAGGCATACAGATCCTCATCGAGATTAACTAGCAGAAAACATTTTAAATTCTGAAGAGCTAATCAGTCCCAGGCACGCTCTGTTTTCTCCCTTCCTCCGGTCTCTGACCTTTCTCTCAGCCCTGTGGCATCTCTAGCTGGGTTTTGAATACTGGTGCAGGGAAGTAGTGTCCCAGGTGAGGGTACAGGTCCTACCTTGCTGTTAGCCAGCTGTTAGCTGCCCACCAGGGTTACTGTCATTGATGCCACATTAAGGCAGCGTCCCCTCAAAGTGTGTGGTCTGGGACAGTCACCCCCTTAAAAAGGTAAAGGTACCCCTGCCCGTACGGGCCAGTCGTGACCGACTCTAGGGTTGCGCGCCCATCTCGCTCAAGAGGCCGGGGGCCGGGGCCGTCCGAAGACACTTCCGGGTCACATGGCCAGCGTGACGAAGCTGCGCTGGTGAGCCAGCACCAGCGCCGCACACGGAAACGCCGTTTACCTTCCCGCTATAAAGCGGTACCTATTTATCTACTTGCACTTAGGGGTGCTTTCGAACTGCTAGGTGGGCAGGAGCTGGGACCGAACGACGGGAGCTCACCCCGCCTCGGGGATTCGAACCGCCGACCTTACGATCAGCAAGTCCTAGGCACTGAGGTTTTACCCACAGCGCCACCCGCATCCCTGTCACCCCCTTAGGAACACTTTAAATAAAGCGTATCTCCAAGTTTACATACCCGCCAAGTGTCCTGATTTTCCAGGGACAGTCCTGGAATTACAGAAGCCATCTTGGTTTCTGATTTGATCCTGGAATATCCCAATTTTCCTTTTTCCTCCCTGCTGCATCTCAGAGAAAAATTAAAAGTGATGCGTGTATGTGTATGTGTATTTGGCTAGTGTGAGAACAGGATGCCAAACTAGATGAGCCTTTGACCTCATCCAGCAAAGCTCATAACTCGAAGCCTAGGTAGGGCTGACTGGCCTTGATGCTTTTTTAAGCCTTGGGAAGATATTATTATTGTTATTGTTATTGTTATTATTATTATTAATTCCACCAGTTATTTACCCCCTTGAGTTTTTAGGTCTTTGAACGCTTTTAGGTTCTCTTTCTGTGTCCCATTTTAATTTAGCTTTAATCAGTTTCACTGTTTTGTAGCATTTTCTGCATATGACTTAGGATGCAAGCTATCTTGGGTGTCACTTTTGAGACAGAAATTATTGCATTGATATACTCAAGAAATAATATTGCATCCTTACAGTACCCATGTTGTTGTTGTTTAGTCGTTTAGTCGTGTCCGACTCTTCGTGACCCCATGGACCAGAGCATGCCAGGCACTTCTGTCTTCCACTGCCTCCCACAGTTTGGTCAAACTCATGCTGGTAGTTTCGAGAACACTATCCAACCATCTCATTCTCTGTCGTCCCCTTCTCCTTGTGCCCTCCATCTTTCCCAACATCAGGGTCTTTTCCAAGGAGTCTTCTCTTCTCATGAGGTGGCCAAAGTATTGGATCCTCAGCTTTATGATCTGTCCTTCCAGTGAGCACTCAGAGCTGATTTCCTTAAGAATGGATAGGTTTGATCTTCTTGCAGTCCATGGAACTCTCAAGAGTCTCCTCCAGCACCATAATTCAAAAGCATCAATTCTACGGCGATCAGTCTTCTTTATGGTCCAGCTTTCACTGCCATACATCACTACAGGGAAAACCATAGCTTTTACTATATGGACCTTTGTTGGCAAGGTGATGTCTCTACTTTTTAAGATGCTGTCTAGGTTTGTCATTGCTTTTCTCCCAAGAAGCAGGCACCAGATAAATGTATGCAAATAAATGCAATAATAATTAACATCAAGGCCTAACATGAGAACGTACATCCCAGATCTGGAAATCAGACCCCAACTTTGCTCTAGTACTAAACATTTGAGAATCAGCTTGCATACACTGAATAACCAAGGCTGGAAGATGTTATGTAGGGTCTTAGGGTTGTTAAGAAGGGTTGAATGAGGGGAGACCATGTGTGCTGTCTTGTGCTCCTTGGAGGAAAACATGAAAAATCAATACAATAAATAAAAATTAAGTCATGTTTGGAACAGCCTTCAAATAAAGAGGTCCAGTGTACGGTGGGATTGAGTTCATGATGATGGAGAAGGATTATGTTGACAGACCTCATCTTGAAGGTGCTTAAGTTGAAGGTGGTTTAGTAGTGGTGCATACAGAAAGACAAGCTGCAGACACAGGTGAGGAACATTTCACAATGTTGCACAGACGTCTGCTTGTTCTCTGTTTACATGTGGTTAGTCTGGGCCTTGAAAGCTTGGAGGTCATCCAGGTTGACCACCCAAGGCCTCTAGCCCATCCAGGGGTTCAGATTACAGCCCTGCCTGCGTCTCATCTCGCTTTCCACCCAGTTAATACATTGCACCATCAGCTGGTCTTGAGTACGGTTTAATAAACCACACGAGACAGCAGCTACCAGCTGAGACTTGTGGCATGCTTCCATTATAAGCTTGTGGACTTCAAAAACCCTGATAGCTCTTAATAGTTTCTTGGCATCCAATAAATCCACAAGGAACCTCAGGGCTTGCGAAGTACAGCGCTAAACCAGTTATTGACTCTGATGGAACTAATTAGGGTAGTAGGGAAGAAAGAGAGATTTGGGAGAGGCATTTTTAATTATGGCTGTGTTTGGGTCCTCAAAAGTGCTTTTGTGGTATAGATTAATTACATTCTCCATCTCGCTGTTTGGCTATTTGTGGCCAATTGAAACAAGGTTGCATTCATTTTTTATTAGTTGCTGAGTGAAAATGTGCAACTTGTCCGCCAGCTACATTTTGGGCATTCACTGTTACACGCAAAATATGCTACACAATTGCTATTAAATGTGCAATTGGCTATATCATCTTCTAGCTGGTGTGATGCCTTCAAATGCAGTCATTGTGATGGAATATGCAGCAACTGCCTAGCTGGCAAAATCTAGATCTTAACTATATGGAGTCAGGGAGGTGCGGAGAGAATCGTGATGGTGCCAAGAACTTGGGTTATATAAATCAAAAGCAGGGCACCGACCTTGGCATTTGATTCAATAGCAGGGTGTAGCAACTTGGAAGGCAGAATGCCAAGATGTCTTGGACAATGGTTTTAGAAGGGAAATTACCACCATTGGATGCGCTATTCTAGTGTTTTGATCCAAAAAGATGGCAAGGAACGTGTTTTCAAAAATGAAATCTGGGCTGTGGTTTGGGTGGAGGAAGGGGCTACCTCATTCCTCTTAGACCTAGAGGATTAAAAAACAACGAAGACATTTGCGGGTTTTTATTAGACCAACTTGGAAGCATTCAAGTCACATGGAATCTTTTGATCTAATTCGCACAATGGGTTTACATAAGAATCAGACCAAAGGCCCATCTATCATCCTGTTTTCACAGTGGCCAGCCTGATGCCCCTTGGGAAGTCTGCTAACACAACCCAAGGTCAACAGCCATCTCTTGCTGTTGTTCCCCAGCAACTCACATTCACAGAGGCACGATATTCATAGAAGGCGAACCTTGTGGCAAATAGGAAATGTAGACCCACACACTCCAGTTCCTGACACTATGAATCCAGCAAGAGCCAATAATTAGGCTTGTTAGTTGTGTGGTTGTTGCATAGTTGGCCATTATAAACAAAGCTGTTTGGTCCACAAAGCTCTTTGCCACAAGATGTCAATTTGTCAGCAGGTTCACCTGTGATTGCAGGAGCTTGCAATAGATAATCCTTGGAGTTCCTTCCAAATCTAGATTTCTAAGATTCTATTGTTCTAAGGCAGCTGCTGTATTTATTAGTCATTTGAATAAGATCATTGCTGGACATTGCACACCTTCCTTTCTGTGCTGGATGAGGGCTCTGAGGCCTAAACACAAGTACATGAATCTGGAGCCCAGCCTAAAAACTTATGACATTCCTGCCTCAAGAACCTGATACAGTGGTACCTCGGGTTACATACGCTTCAGGTTACAGGCTCTGCTAACGCAGAAATAGTGCTTCAGGTTAAGAACTTTGCTTCAGGATAAGAACAGAAATCGTGCTCCGGTGGCGCAGCGGCAGCAGGAGGCCCCATTAGCTAAAGTGGTGCTTCAGGTTAAGAACAGTTTCAGGTTAAGAACGGACCTCCGGAATGAATTAAGTACTTAACCCCAGGTACCACTGTACTGGGTACAGTCAGTGAATCCACTCAGTGGTGGAGCTTCATGCTCTGGCACTGGGGGGGGGGCGGAGAGCAGGTGTGGGCGGCACTGGTGCGAGTCCTGGGGGCGTAGTGCGCAGCCCGTAGGGACGTGGCACGCGTCCTGGAGGCATGGCGCCCAGCGCGGGCGGGGCAGCAGCCACGATGGCACCCCACCAGGATCGCGCTACCAGGGGCGGTGCACTCCCCCCGCACGCCTCTTCCTCCGCCAGTGTCGGGACTTTCTTCCAGAATAATTACTCTTCACTTCTCCTTTCCTTCAAAAACCCACCTTCTCTTAAAAGCCAGCAGCTTAATTCCTCAAAACTCATCATAATCTGAAACAAATCTTAGGTACCTCTCACTTCATTGACTCACATTTCTGCCCTGGCTCTCTGCACTATATTTAGACACAGTGAATTAACTGTGCATTTGCCCCCTTGCTTCTTCTTCTTCTTTGGCAATCACTCGTAGCCAAGTAAGATTGTCTTCCATAAACGCGGTTTTAACAATGAGTCCGTATGTGACTGTGGAGGCCAGTTCTGGACCCACACGTCCTTCCACAGTGGGGGCATTGGTTTCCGGGTGGGAGTTGATCACAGTGTGGATTTGCCAAGCTTGCACATACCCTCCCTTGCTATGGCTTGGAGAAACTCTGTGTCAAGCCTTGTTAGGAACTCTGTCAGGACATCATGTACAAACCTGCTAACAAACCAGTTAAGTGTATTAACTGGCTTTTTGGTGACAAAAAGTGAGAGGGGAGGGAAGACAAAGGAGATGGGCAGCATTTGGACACAACGCTAAATCACTAAATGAGAATGAGCCTCAGCAAGTCTCAGTTGCATGCATTCCCACCTTTGACAGTGGCACAGGTGAAAAGCAAGCCTTTGGTTCATTACATCTAATACCCTTTTAAATGTGTTGTGGAAGGGGGGTTCATGGTTGGTTTTCATTCTTATTCTATTATGTATTTTGTATTGTTTTTTTAAAATCTTCTATTTTGGTGTTGTGAACTGCTCTGAGATCTACGGATGGAGGGCAGTATACAAATTTAATAAATAAAATAATAATAAACGGTGCTATTTTTCTGGGGAAAGAGGTGCTGGAACTCACCACGAATCCCCCCCCCCCCTGTTCTCTTATATAGTGGTACCTTGGTTTTCGAACAGAACGCATTCCAGGAGTCCATTTGACTCCTGGAACCATTTGAAAACCAAAGCGCGGCTTCCGATTGGCTGCAGGAGCATCCTGCAGCCAATCGGAAGCCGCACCAGATGTTCAGCTTCCAGAAATCGTTCAAAAACTGGAACACTCACTTCCGGGTTTCAATTGTTTTGGGAGCCAATTTGTTCAGGAGCTAAGAGGTACAACTGTAATGGCAACGGCACTCATCTGAGAGGTGCTGGAACTGAGTTCTGTTGAGTCCCAGCTGGAAAAAAAAATATTGAATAATAATATGAAAGTGTTTCTGAATAAATGAAGTTATTGGTACAAGCGTCACAAATTACTCGTGATCAGAATCTGAGTTACCCAGTTCATGTCAAGCCAAAGATTGCAGTACAAAAGTCCATGCATGTTGTGATGCCCTGTTTAATCTCCCTAAAATTACATTTATAGATTGTGGAAGAAACCAATTTCTTCCAGTGAACCAACTGTCATTAGAGGCTGTGGCACTCCTCCCCAGACCACGGACTTAAACAGGAAGTGAAAGAGACGTCTGCTGGGCTTTTCCGCACCCCACCCCCTTCTTCATCTACTGCTACAAATCTAACTTTACAAATTATTTGAAATGCATAAACCATGGCTCAGAATAACCTCATTTTTTTTTGCTTCCAGTTACTCACAGAATTATAGCTCATAGCAGGAAGAAAGCGATGCTAATTACATTCCACCAAAGAGACATATTTCTTAACAACAATTTCCTAAGCAAGCTTAAAACACACAGAGAGAGAATGATTCCACAGTCTGCAAATACAGTAACTCTGTTTTAGAAACCCAGCAGCCTTCGATTTAGGGCACAACAGACATTTTCTGCATAATGGTAATAACCTGAGCACTCTTTTTTTAAGATTTTTTTTTAATTTTCAATGCAGAATCATAACAAAAATTACAAACTTTGAATCCAAAATAATACTGTACAAACAAAAATCCCCGGAACATATAGAAAAAAAAGGAAAAAAAAAACAGAAAAGGGAAAGGGGAAAAAAACAAAGGAAACAAAACTAAACTAAACAAAAACGAAAAAGCACACATCTACAGAAAAAAACCATATCCTTACGTACAAAAACACAAATTGACTTCCTTCCTTTGTTCTAAGAGCTCAAAAAATTTACTCTTACTGTATTGTTGTGTCTAATTAAATTACTTCCACCTTGGTACTTTTTTTTTTTTACACCATTTTTTCTTTTTCTTTAACCCTGTAAAGCATCATTCATTACATACCAATATACTAACTCCAGAACAATGTTTTTTCATATACTCTTTGGCACAACCCCATTCTTTTAATAATTTCTGGTCCGATTGTCCCCTTATGTAAGCTGAGTCTTGCCAGATTTATGTATTCACATAATTTAACTTGCCAATCTTTCACTGATGGGATTTCTCTGCCTTTCCAGTTTTTAGCTATAAGCATCCTGGCAGCTGTTGTTGCATAAAGGAATACTTTCCTTTGATTTTCGGGGATCTCATTTGTAATTAAACCTAAAAGGAATGCCTCCGGTTTTTAACCTGAGCACTCATTTGGGGAGGAGGAAAGGCATCCACAACAACACTGTATGCCTCCCAAATTTCCCCCTTTGTCAATGCATGTGTTTCCTTCCTGGGAAACAACATAAGAGGTGGCTGCTGAATCAGGGCAGTGTCCCACCTACTCCAGCATCTAGTTCTCACAGTGGCCAACCTGATGCTAGTAAGAAACCCTATAGCAGACACTGAGCACAACAGCACTCTCCCCTCCTGTGACTTCCAGCAACTAGTATTCAGAAGCATTACCGCCCCGCCTACCATGGAGTTACAGCATAGCCACTGTGGTGCATGCTCTAGGTATCTCCCACTTGGACTTCTGCAATGTGCTCTACGTGGAGCTACCTTTCAAGGTGACCCAGAAACTACAACTAATCCAGAATGCAAGGGCTAGACTGGTGACTGGGAATGGCTGCCAAGACCACATAACACCGGTCCTGAAAGACCTACATCGGCTCCCGTTGCTCGGTCCCAGCTCCTGCCAACCTAGCAGTTTGAAAGCACGTCAAAGTACAAGTAGATAAATAGGTACCACTCCAGCAGGAAGGTAAACGGCATTCCCATGCGCTGCTCTGGTATGCCAGAAGCGGCTTAGTCATGCTGGCCACATGACCAGCTGTACGCTGGCTCCCTCAGCCAGTAAAGCGAGATGAGCGCCACAACCCCAGAGTTGGTCACAACTGGACCTAATGGTCAGGGGTCCCTTTACCTTTACTAGTATACCTGAAGGAGTGTCTCCACCCCCATCGTCCAGCCCGGACACTGAGGTCCAGCTCCGAGGGCCTTCTGGCGGTTCCCTCACTGCGAGAAGTGAGGTTACAGGGAACCAGGCAGAGGGCCTTCTCGGTAGTGGCACCCGCCCTGTGGAATGCCCTCCCATCAGATGTCAAGGAAATAAACAACTATCTGACTTAGAAGACATCTGAAGGCAGCCCTGTTTAGGGACGTTTTCAGTGTTTGATGTCGTATTGTGTTTTAATTTGTTGGAAGCTGTCCAGAGCGACTGGGGTAACCCAGTCAGATGGGGGGGAGCATGTAGATAATAAATTTTGAGGATGAGGATGATGTGTCTTTTCTTGGTTTCATCGCTCAGTGAGGATTTGAACCTTGGTTTTCCCAATCCCAGTCCAACACTCGGAAATCTCCAGATTTTTATATATTCCAATCCCATGAGCCTCATGATGGCCAATGATCAAGCAACATCTTGAGGGTAGCAGATTCCCCTTCCCTGCCCTAACTACTGCACTGTAATCAATTTATTTTATGTTTATTTTATACGTTGGAAACCAACCCTGATGTTTCTGTCATGAAGATGAGTAGTCTATAAAACAGAAGAAGAAGAAGAAGAAGAAGAAGAAGAAGAAGAAGAAGAAGAAGAAGAAGAAGAAGAACCCACCTCCAAAATTGTGTGAGGCTGCAACTGCTTCAAATGGCTCAATGTCTTGAGCAAACCCTCAAGTTTTACAACTTAGAAAGAGTTTTGACTTCTGCCTGGGATGATAGCAGAGGGCACGACCTTCATAAATGTGCACATGTGGGAAAACAAAGTCCAAGAACAATGAAGCCTTGTGTTACATCATACTAGGTCTGGGGCTTCATTTTTCTTGTTTTTATTGCAACAATTTACTGTCACAATGAGCACCCCCGCCTCCTCTCCCCAGAGCAAGAAGCCAACACAGACACAACGAATAAATAAAAAGAAGCTAACCGTGTAATTGTATTCGAGACATGTAGGGTTTTTTAATTGCCATTGCCCTTACCGAAAGTCCTGCCTTTGAGGCAGGAGTGGGCAGGCAAGATTAGGGTCTGTTTACAAGGTCCTGCACGCAGACATACACACAGGAACCACAGTTTGCATATGGGAAGCGGTTCCATGCACTTTCTTATCATGGGGTCTAGGAAGCAGACGCTGCAAACAGAAACCGAGGCAAGCCATTGTCATGTGGCTCCTAATCAGTGCCTCACCCACTGGTGGTTTCGCTTGTCTGCTCAGTTTGTGGGCATCTTGGCTTGGCATAGGTAGAAATTGCTTAACCACAATTAGCATCAGGAAGAGACTGCATGTTTGACTCTGAATTACAGTGGTACCTCGGGTTACAGACGCTTCAGGTTACAGATGCTTCAGGTCACAGACTCCGCTAACCCAGAAACAGTACTTCAGGTTAAGAAGTTTGCTTCAGGATGAGAACAGAAATTGCATGGCAGCAGTGTGGCAGAAAACAGGAGGCCCCATTAGCTAAAGTGGTACCTCAGGTTAAGAACAGTTTCAGGTTAAGAATGGACCTCCAGAACGAATTAAGTTCTTAACCCAAGGTACCACTGTATCTGGTTTAAAAGGCTGCAGATTTCAAAAGCAGAGTGTGTTCTGGAGGAATGCATCCATTTCTATATTATTATTCTATATTGTTATTGTTCTATGTTGTTGTGCACAGGTATCTTAATTGAGACAGCCCATGAGCACACTTGTCTATGCACACTGTGTAGGCTTTTACAGGAGCTGGAATCTTGGTTGTGCAGGTCAACTCATGTAGAGATCTATGCCAAGGACCCATCCCATACATCAGCTGGCATGGTGCAAAGTGAAGCATCACAGCTTCTTCCTCCTCATGAAAATGTGTTACAAAAAAGAATAAAATCAAATCAAAGCAGAGACATATTAGCAACTCTGGTAGAGCAAGGAAATACAGTGGTGCCTCGGGTTAAGTACTTAATTCATTCCGGAGGTCCGTTCTTAACCTGAAACTGTTCTTAACCTGAAGCACCACTTTAGCTAATGGGGCCTCCCACTGCCGCTGCGCCACTGGAGCATGATTTCTGTTCTCATCCTGAAGCAAAGTTCTTAACCTGAGGTACTATTTCTGGGTTAGCGGAGTCTGTAACCTGAAGCGTATGTAACCTGAAGCGTATGTAACCTGAAGTGTTGTAACCTGAGGTACCACTGTACTGGTGTGGTGAAAGGTACATTCTGAGGTTGCTAGAGACAAGCAAAGCACCTCCTTCAAATATTGATTAATAATTACGAATGACCTCACAACACAAGCATTGCTTGGAGAAATGACTGCCACACAATGCGGCGTAAAGTGATACAGAACGAACATGCGAAGGGCACTTTCCAGACATAGCTGGGAGGCATTTATCCAAATGTTCCAGCGTAGCCCAGCCTCAGCCTAGGAAA
This sequence comes from Podarcis vaucheri, assembly GCF_965113315.1. Lineage (NCBI taxonomy): Eukaryota > Metazoa > Chordata > Lepidosauria > Squamata > Lacertidae > Podarcis > Podarcis vaucheri. The sequence goes on from NC_138767.1 coordinate 16,510,504, forward strand.
AGACAACAAGCAAGGCTCACCTCAGGGTTGGAAAGCATGGACACACCATGACGTGTCGTTGGGGTTTTATTTTCACTTTACTTTTTGAAGGGTGACAGGAGATTCTTTTTAAAAGTCTGTGAAAGTAACCGAGTGATGGGCGAACCCTTAGGCACAAAATGACAAGGATGTCCGTAAAAATACCGGTACCTACAGCTTATCCCATAAAAAGGAACCCGCATCTATAGCTAGAACTGGGCGCTGACACTGCTCACAGGGCTGGCAACCAAAATGGCAGCCCTGTATTTACGCTCTGCTCTTCCTGAATGTGCACGTAAGGAAACACATGATGTGGTGCCCAACTGCCCTCCTCTCCCACAGCAACCAACAGTGTGGCAGAGCAATAAATTAAAATCAATAAAAAAATTAAAAAATTTAAAAAAACAGTGTGGCAGAGAAATACAGAACACGATGGCATTACTTTACATCTGCTCCCAGCCTGCATCAATATCCAAAATATCACGAGTACTAGTCTTTCATTTTGTTCTATTGTTATTTTAAAAAAATATTTATACACCACCAACATTTTAATACATCCCAGCTGGGTGTCCAAAGCAGTCTGCCGTGGTGTAAAAGCAGGTTCCTATATACAAACAGGCAAATGAAAGAACCATTGTTGGTTGGTGATTCATGAGTGGTTAACAGCGGCAACAAGAAGTCATGTGGCATTTTAAGGACTAATAGGGGAAAAAAATGTTGCTTTACTTACTACAACACAGCTTTCATGAACTAGAACTCATTCCCAGGAGAGCTACATTCTGTCTCCAGGCCTGAGACCTTCCACATGCTTTAAGGTGCTATTTTTGTTGCAGCAGACCAACTCAACTATCTGTTAGAAGGTTTCCTTCATTATGGTTTATTGAGAGATATGTAAGCATGTTTTTCGGACTGCAATCCTAGGCTTGCTTTACCAAGGAGTAAGCTCCATTGAACTCGGTCAGGCTTGCTTTATAGGATTGCATTGAAAGTCCCCCAAAAGTTAGCTGGGTCATGTCCAATGAATTGGATCAATGCAGTATGAAAGCAGTCTCTTATATGCTTGGACAATAAGAATTCCAGCTATGTAAACTAAATGAAGATGTCCTTTTTTATTATTATTATGAAATCTGCTGAAAAAATGTTTTCAATGCCCTGTAACCATAAGTTCCGGTGAGTGTTTGAGACGCAATGTTTACCTTGTGGCCATGGGTCAGTAAGGCTGTCCCAATGAAATCATAGGTTTATTTCTGGGAGGTGTTCAGACTTCCTTTGTATTGTGGTGAGATGCCACTGATGATGTTTCCACTCACAGATAAATTCCAAGAAGACACCCAGGAACGTCTTTCCACTAGACTGCTGGAAAGACATCAGGAATGTTCTGTGTCTTCGTCCTCTTGCTGTGGTTATAATGAGTAGATGAAAACATGAAAAACAGTTGGGCAGGACAAGAAGCCTGAAATTCGCATGAGCCCCATAGCTCAGAAATATTTGCACAAGTGAAAAAAAAAAATCTGACTTTGGGAGCCAACGTTAAATGGACCAAGATCCACATGTCCTACTTTACGGAGGCCCCCATTTGTACTTTTTCTGAGAGAGACTAAACTGTCAAATTCATTTTTCCCTATATGCAACACCAAACTATGTGACAAGCATCTAGTTTTCTATGCACAGAAAGGTGCTGTTTTTATTATACATATATGCACACTCATACACACTCTCACACACATTCATGCCTGCATACATACATACATACATACATACATACATACAGGAGAGCATTCAGTTCTGCAGCCTCCCACTTGAAGTCTTAATAAACAGACGGAGTTTAACATGTCATGAACTATTTGTCAATATAATTTTAAGCGGAGCTGGCCTAAGACATTTCGACACCTGAGGCAAACCGCAAAATGGCACCCACCTCCCTGCCAGGGTAGAAGGAGTCAGTGAAGACCTACATCAGGAACAAGCGGGGGGGGGGTAAATAGCTACATCTGGATCTGCTGCCCCTGTGGACCTGATGCCTGAGGCAGCTGCCTCACCTTGCCTTGCCTGTGGGCCGGCCCTGGCTTTAAGAACCAAGCAGTTTCTCAGTAGAATGAAAGCACTGCCTGCCACAGGACCCTTTCTTTCTCTAGAATGTAATTCTCACAACCTCCTATAGCTGCCATATGGCCCCACCCCAGTTTGAGAACCCAGTCTTTATCTTTCGAGATTGCACAACACGTCATAAGATGTCCACCTGAAGGCCATTTAAAACCACTTTCCACAATAACTGTTTCCATTGAGTATTGCTGTTGTTGCATTTTCCACGGAGAAATAAAAGTCACTTGACTAAAATGGGCTAAACGGCACTCAGTCATCGGGCCATACGAGGAACTTCCGTAATTCACAGACTTGTGTGTGCAATTATATATTATGCTTTCCAGTGTACTCAGGACCTGAACACTTCAGGGATGGGCCTATCTATCTCTATTGCTTCTCAAAATCCTATCCACCAACTACCTCAAGATGCCATATCAGGGTTTGGTTGGTGGGCGGAGGGGACAGCAAAGGTATTTCCTGTGCGGGGGGGGGGCAGATTCACAGGCCCATCCATATACAGTATCCAATAATTAAATTGCTTTTAAAAAGTAATTTATTTTTTAAGAACTGGTTGTGATTTTTTTCAGGTACCTCACAACAACAATATCAACCTAGGTCAAGCCAGTATCTATCTATTTTGGTGGATTCATGATTGTTGTCACCTTTCCTGCCTACTCCTGTCGTGATATCTGCTTTGCATGCAGAAAGTGTCAGGTTCAATCCCCAGCATCTACAGGTAGGACCAGGATTGTCTCCCATGTGAAAACCAGCTAGTCAATGTAAGCAACACTGAACTTGCAAAGTATTTTTTCAGGCTCAAAAGCTGCTGCACCAGAGGAGCACTGGTGGAGGAGGGAGTTAACCCTTCCTCCATGTTGTTTCACTAGTAGAGGGAGGCAGGGGCACAAGTGGAAAGCCTAAAGTTTCCTTCTCCCAATACCATGATGGTCCTCTTTCAATCTGGGTCCCTTGCATCTGTTTTTCTCTTTTTTTAAAAAAATGGTGTTGAGTGATCTCCCTCAGCAAACACGTGGGAAGGGGCATATCCAAACCTGTATTGGGGGGTTTCATCTGACTGCAAAATGAAAATAAGGGAATTGCAGAGAGCATCGGAACCTAACATGACAGATAACCTATTGTTGCTCATGTATCAACATACTGCAGACGCCAAGTAGGTTGTGTACCATGCATTCAATGTTACCCTCATAGAATTTTGCAGTTTCGTTTAGACTTCAGGAATCACTGTTCCAAGCGCAGCTATTTCTCTAGAGAGTTAGACTGAGATGTTGTTGTTGTTGTTTAGTCGTTTTCGACTCTTCGTGACCCCATGGACCAGAGCACGCCAGGCACTCCTGTCTTCCACTGCTTCCCGCAGTTTGGTCAAACTCATGTTCGTAGCTTCGAGAACACTATCCAACCATCTCATCCTCTGTCGTCCCCTTCTCCTTGTGCCCTCCATTTTCCCAACATCAGGGTCTTTTTCAGGGAGTCTTCTCTTCTCATGAGGTGGCCAAAGTATTGGAGCCTCAGCTTCAGAATCTGTCCTTCCAGTGAGCAATCAGGGCTGATTTCCTTCAGAATGGATCGGTTTGATCTTCTTGCAGTCCATGGGACTCTCAAGAGTCTCCTCCAGCACCATAATTCAAAATGGACTGAGATAATAGGTGCTGTAGAGAAATAATCACATGCAGGAGAGAGCGGCCCCTGTTACCCTCCCTAAATGGCGCCCCAGACCTCTCCACGTCTCTTGGTTTTAGAAATCCAAAGCTTCCCTTTCCTCTCTGTAATGTCTACCTTAAAGTTTAATTTCCTTCTCCACATGTGGGGCTAGCCACAATTTGCCATTGCTCCTGCCAAACTTTCTGCCACGTGTTCAACCAATAATCTTCCTATATGTCTAACATCAAATTATATGCAGGATGTTCTTTCTCCATCTGTTGCCCATTATCGTCATAGTTAACATCTTGTAAACAACTTGTGTGCTGGTATTTTGAAGTTCAGGAGTCCAGAAACGTTCCTTTCTGGCAACATTCTTACTATCTACACAGTGCCTGTTCTGTTTTGGGAGGGCACCTGCGGGTGTGGAGGACTCCCTGGTCCTGAATGGGGTAACTGTGCCCCTGAAGGACCAGGTGCGCAGCCTGGGAGTCATTTTGGACTCACAGCTGTCCATGGAGGTGCAGGTCAATTCTGGGTCCAGGGCAGCTGTCTACCAGCTCCATCTGGTATGCAGGCTGAGACCCTACCTGCCTGCGCACTGTTTCACCAGAGTGGTGCATGCTCTGGTTTTCTCCCACTTGGAGTGGGGCGTTCATTTGGGGAGGAGGAAAGGCACCCGCAACAACATTGTGCACCTCCCAAATTCCCCCCTTTGTCAATGCATGTGTTTCCTTCCTGGGAAACAACATAAGAGGAGGCTGCTGAATCAGGGCAGTGTCCCACCTACTCCAGCATCTAGTTCTCACAGTGGCCAACCAGATGGTAGTAAGAAACCCTATAGCAGAACCTGAGCACAACAGCACTCTCCCCTCCTGTGGCTTCCAGCAACTGTGTCAGGAGTCCAGGTTCCCAGCTTGATAATGCAGTGAGTGTAGGTAATTAAAAAGGAGGATTTATTACAAAAACAAACACCATGCCGCAGCCGCTGACATTATCACTCAAGATGACTCTTCTGAAGACTTCTTCCGGGTTCTACAGAATATATTGAACCGTCTCCCCTTGGGTCTCTTGTTTTGCTTCCTATCTAGCAGCCCTCCAATTCACCAACTTCCAACTTATTGGATTAGCTCCAGCCTCTACCTGCTCTGACAGACTGCCTCAGTGTCTGTTCATGCCTGTTTGAGCTTCCTGAGAGCTTTGGCTGTGTTCCAGCCCGCTCTCAGTTGTTCCCTTGGCAACCGACATTCCAATCTCTGGAAGAGTCACCATTGACTGCTGTGTCATATCTAAGTCTCTGACATGCTGCAGGCTGCAAAGTTCCACTAGGAGCTGGCTCATTCCTGACAAATTGATATCCAGAAGCATTACCGCCTCACCAACCATGGAGGTATAGCATAGCCATTGTGGTGCATGCTCTAGGTATCTCCCGCTTGGACTACTGCAATGTGATCTACATGGGGCTGCCTTTCAAGGTGGCCCAGAAACTACAACTAATCCAGAATGTGGAAGCTGGCTTCGGCCTAGTATACCCGAAGGAGCGTCTCCACCCCCATCGTTCAGCCTGGACACTGAGGTCCAGCGCCAAGGGCCTTCTGGCGGTTCCCTCACTGTGAGAAGTGAGGTTACAGGGAACCAGGCAGAGGGCCTTCTTGGTAGTGGCACTCACCCTGTGGAATGCCCTCCCTTCAGATGTCAAGGAAATAAACAACTATCTGACTTTTAGAAGACATCTGAAGGCAGCCCTGTTTAGGGAAGTTTTTAATGACAGATATTTTATTGCTTTATTATGAATAATAATAATAATAGTCTGTTGGGAGCCACCCAGAGTTGCTGGGGAAACTAAGCCAGATGGACAGGGTATGTATGTATGTATGTATGTATGTATAAATAAATAAATAAATAAATGATTGTGGCAACGTATTACAATTTCAATGAGGGGTATTTGGGGGGTGAATTAGAATTTCCATACAAAACTTTATGGGCTGGAGCCAGATTTAGTCATGATTAAACCCATAGTTTTGTTAATCCATTTTTGTAAAATGGTGTGTGTGTTTTTCTGCGCTAGTATACCATAAATGTTTAAAGCTATTTCCTGTGTTTTGTCTCTTTGTCACACTGTAGCATGACCAGGGCTGGCACACCCATGAGGCAAGGTGAGTCAGCCACCTCAGGTGCCAGGATCCACAGGGGGCAGCAGATTCGGCATCCAAGGAATATATTACCTGCCACTGCTGCTGGGACCAATTATGTAGGTGACCAGCTGAGGAACCAGGTTTGGGAGGGTTACGTTTATGGTTAGTACCTTCTCAATTATCCATTCAATGGAGTTCATACACTTCTTCTTCACTTAAAAAGTTGACAGCATCAGCCTCCCTGGCCAGCATTTTGTTGGTTGTTGTTATTTGCAGGAAATTTTACAATATTTCATACGGCAGGGATAAATCATGCATTTGTAAATTGAGCATTATCAAGTAGGCTGCATAGCACAAAAGCAATTTAAAAATGAGCTATCTAATCAAAAGTTGAACAAAAGCAAGTATAGTCACTTCTCATTCAAATGTTAGCAATGCATATTTAGCCCTTTTCCATTTCAAACCTTCGTTAATACACATACGTTTTTCATTTCTATGTGAATTAGATCCGTTCTGCTTAACAGGCTTAGGGAGTGGCTTGGGAAGAGACCTGAGGGCCAGGGAGAGAGGCTTGGAGGGCCACATTTTGGTCCCCAGGCCTGAGGCTCCCCACCCTTGTCCACGGTGGTCTGGATCATATGCCCCTTAAGAACTTCATCTTTAACATTTGCTGGTCGGTAAAGAAATTTTAAACCCCATCTCAAGAAGATAGTCAGAACCCAATGCTATAGCTGACAATCCTGACTCAGCAATTTGATGGACTGAGACTTGTTTCTGTAACAGGGATCCTTGGCTCTGCTTCTTTCCCAGAATGCCTTGCAGGCCACATTCTCTCTGTCCTGTTCTATGTGCAGCTACAGGAGACCAGAGAACAGTCCCTTCCTACCTGAGAACAGTCTGTTCTCATCTGTCCTCCTTAAAGTGAAAGTGAGAACATGTAATTCAATTGATAAACATATTTCTTATTCCAGGCTTTCATTATTATTATTATTATTATTAGATGGGCCATTTGGGTGAGAGGATTTTAAAGGCTCCTTCTCTTTCTCATCTATCCACACACCCCAAAAAAATCTCCATCACCTCCCAGCAAGATAGATTGCCAGCAATAGTGAAGATACATTTGGGTTCTTTGTTTGCTTTTCACGTAAACTTCTATTTACTCCACACAGCCTGCTTTGCTTTGGAAAGCTGTGACCACAGAGACCTTATTTACACTCTGGCTGCCAAGTGACATTTGAAACCCAAATTTTAATTTTCATTTGAAACTGGACTTTGTTTTTGTTGCTTTCCTAGAAACTCAGTGACCACGTGTCTTTTGAATCCACCGATGTCTTCCCACCCCTGATTTTGAAGAAACTGGTTCTTCCACCCAAGCACATGTTCCCCAACCCCCCCCCCCCTCTTATTTTATCTTGTTTATGTCTGCCTAAACAAGGTAACCTCAATAAGGGGGTGGGAGAACTGTTGCAAAAGCAGGGCCGTCAATAAGAGCCCTCTGGTGGCTAGCTAGTCACTCTGCAGCTTCAAAATAAGGTACCAGTGAAATAAATGTCAAGAGGTCATGAAGAATCTTCGGACTGCATGACGCCTTAACCTAAAGTCTGTCGGTTGCATTGCAAATGGCACGGATGCACTGCAGTAGTTTGACACCATTGTGCCTTACGCCATTTCTTTTTTCTCACTCTTCACTAGAGGAGGGTGGACAAATCCAATTAAATGCACATTTAAGGAGGAACCCACCAAATTCACACTTTCAAAAACAAAACACAAAACAAAATGCAGCTACAGTCTGAAATTCACACATCTCTGACTTTTGCAATGCAACTCTCCAGCTGAATAACGGGTACAGAAATGCAATATAACTGGAGTAAATTGTATATAAGAATGCATTGATGCAAAAGAGAAAAGGCATGACATTCAGATATTTTGCTTTGCAAAATAAATGCGTTTATTGCAGAAGCTACATACAAAAATGTGTAAAATTCAATACATTCGCCTTCTTCTTCTTCTTCTTGGCCCTTGTGGTCTCTTCCAACTCTATGATTCTATGATTCTATTCTTCTTCTTCTTCTTCTTCTTCTTCTTCTTCTTCTTCTTCACATTTCATGTGTGTTGCGTGAAAAGGATCCCTAAAGATACTTGGGATAATTTTTTATATATTTGGAAGTGGGGATTACCATGATATATATGAGGTGGTATATAAACTTTGCCACCTCTTGAAGCAGCAGCAGCAGCCTCCCTATTAGTTTATTAGTTTAGTAAAGTTTATATATTGCTTGATAAACAGAAGGATTTGCGCACCCTGTTCCCTAAGGTGCAAATAACTAGACAACACACAGCATATTGGTTTTTGGGATCAAATAAGCCCACAATATTAGTGGTTACAGATGTGGCATTGTGGTAAGCAGCAGCACCTGTCACTCCTGCCCATCAACTGGGAATGTTTCTAAGGGTGAAGACAGCGGGGGAGGGGAGCACACTATGACCTACGTCAAATTGGGACATCCCCAAAGTGGTCCGCGTTTGAGGAGTGGCATGGCCCTAGCCCTCGCCTGGCCATCGGACAGCAGCCATTCCTCCCAGAGCCTTTTAAGAGGATGCCCTTACCCAGTGAGAGCCAGTGTGGTGTAGTGGTTAAGAGCGGTAGACTCGTAATCTGGTGAACCAGGTTTGCGTCTCCACTCCTCCACATGCAGCTGCTGGGTGACCTTGGGCTAGTCACACTTCTTTGAAGTCTCTCAGCCCCACTCACCTCACAGAGTGTTTGTTGTGGGGGAGGAAGGGAAAGGAGAATGTTAGCCGCTTTGAGACTCCTTCGGGTAGTGATAAAGTGGGATATCAAATCCAAACTCCTCTTCTTCTTCCATGGAGGTGTAGGCTACAACCTCCCCTCCAACCAAGACTTACCCAATGCCTATCCGCCTTACAAAGTTGTGAGAATCGCTATGAGGTAGGCAAAAGCCCAAATGGTGGTGCCAATTAGCCAAGTGGGGGAAATTCCTGCCCGGCCCCTGAAAATTAGGCTACTGGCATTGTCCACAACAAGATTGTACCATCCGTGAAAAACCCTAATCTGAGGGAGAGAGGGTGGGAGAACCAGCAAAGTGAGACAGAAAGACCCTGCAGGCCAGGCATTTAAACTTCTCCTGGACGTGGTGCCAAGGGCCGCAATTTGTCAGATGGTCCCGCGCCCAGTGGAACGCCCGCTAAGAACTGTCGCCATTGGCCCATTTGGCAGCAGGAAGACAATCTGGCCTGTGATCAGCTGGTTTACTAGGGAAGCCCAGGGCCCTCCCACAAAGCCTTTTCCAAGTGATGGATCACTAGTAGTTACATAAAGTTATGGGTCCCAAAGGAAGAACAGGAAGAATGAAGACCAGTTGAATGTATATGAGCATTCTGGCAGATGAGGAAAGAAGGATCAAGAATTTGGTTCGGCCACCCTTATAAGCCAGTACTGGTGACAGAGGTCAACCACATTGTAGGACAGGAGGCAAATATTGCAAAAGCTGGCGTTTCGCTTTCTTTCTTCCCCTTTCCAAGCTCCCTAAATATAAAATCTATAAGAATTTGTTTCCATACAGATTAATTCTGAGCTGCCTCGTCATTTATGTTTCAGAGATGCTATTCGCACCCCACTGTTCCCTGTGGTTTGTGTGCAGCGCATATTCCCCCCACCCTCAGCTTCTAATGATTTGTTTTGAGATGAAGACGTTCCTTATCCATGGGGGAAAAAAACCTACCTCCCAATTTTATTTCTCCTTCCGACAAATGCCATGAAAAGTTCTTTGACCCTAAAGCCCTCTGGCTCAGGACTGAATGCTGGGCGTTGATCTGAAATGCCTGTTAATGGGATTGTACATAAGTAATGCTTTAACCATAGAGTAGTTTCTTGTTTGCTTTGAAAGCCACAAACCCCAGAAGGAAATGTAGGAGAACGGTGGGAGGACAGTGACAAGAAACCTCATGACCTCATCCTTTCCGCCTCGTGGGGATTGGTCGGCTCGTGTCTGGGAGAAGAGTTTAAATTCCAGAGGTCTGCAGACGGAAAAGCAGCAGAACAGGAGGAGGACGATCACGCACCATCTGAGTGAATGATCCAAGGATTGGCTTGAGCTTCTCCATACAAACCAGCAGACCTCTGCCTCAGACTACACTTCGGATCCAGACAAACGTAAGGTACCTGAGCCTTTTCCCTTGGCTTTACCTATTTTATTCAGTCTTCTTATATTTCCAGAAAGCTGAAAGCAGTGCAGCAGTACTTGATGGAGGCTTTAAACTCCTCCAGCTTCAGGGGCAGAGAAAGAAAAGCTTTTAGTGCACAGCGTTAAAAATAATTTACAACGCCTCTTTTGCCTGCACTAGGGAGAATGTTTAGGGATTCGGGGAGGAAGCGGTTTATGAGAGAGAGAGAGAGAGAGAGAGAGAGAGAGAGAGAGAGTATCGCTGAACAGAACCTGCCACTTAAAAAACACAGATTTGTGAGCTGTACCCTTACCAACTTCCAATGCCACACGCTTTTGGCACAAGATGTAGTTTTCATTCCAGCATCCCTGATGCTGAATTTATAATATTTGAAGTCTAGGGGTTTACACGCAGATAGCCAGTGTGGGTCAAAGGTTAGAGTGCTGGACTAGGATTGTGCAGGATTCGTATCCTCACTCAACCACGAAGTTCAGTGGGTGACTTAGGACCAGCCACTGTTTGTTAGCCTAACCTACCTCACAGAGTTGTTGCGAGAATAACACGGGGGAAGAGGAGGATGAAAATATAACAAATAAGCTTGTCAGAAATTCAGATTCTATGCTTTGGAAACTAGGGCTGCCAGCCAGCTGCTTTATGTTGGGGGGTGGGGCAGTCCTATGTCTTTAACAGACACCTAATGCACAGAAATAAGAGCTGAATATTCAGCCTACCATGCAGCTCTTAAAAGACAGAAGAGCCCTGTCAAGGAAAAGCAGTTGGCAACCATAACTAACAATCTGTTTCCTTAGTCCCATATATGCAAGTGCAGGATGTGATTACTTGGTAGTGGGGAAAATCACTCTGTATATGCTCAGTTATTATATCACATGTATTGGGATCAGAGGCCTGGTGGGTCTGGGCTTGACTTTGTCCAAGGAGGTTCTTTAACTTCTTGTACCATCAACTCACATGCAATTTCTAGTTAATTATCACTGTGCACCTAGCTAAAAGCCATCATACTACTCTTGCATTTAATCTCTGAAAAAGCACTCCTGCTATGCTCTTCAAGGGTTTTGCTCAAATACATTTTGGTGCAATGTTCTCCCATCGATTTTCTCTCTTAGCACAAGTGCTCATTAACCTCGTGAGAGGAAGGGCAATGCATAGTGAAGTGTGCCAGATTTCCCATCAGCCTGGTTGCTAATACCTAGCCTTCCGTCGTGATTCATCAATTTCTGATGTCCCCTGAGCCCTGATTCATCAGTTTTTCCCCCTGCAGTGCCACACTGAGCAATGCGATCCTTCCTGATTTGGAAATTTCAGCTTGTTCTTTCCAAATGCCTTTGAAGGAAGGATCAATTACAAAACCAACTTATAATTAAAATTCTGCTTCAGGTTCCTATTCATATTAATGTGCAGCAAGGTCAGAGAAAGAGAGAAAAATCTGTTGGCTGATGAGTTGGGACCCCCCATGGAAATTCTCTCTTCTGGAATTTTCCCTTTGGCTACAAGGCAGTGTTTTCCTCTTACATTTTTATCCTCCAACAATACTACGGCGCTCTGATGTCTGTGGAAATTTATAGAACTGGTGCATTAATCTGCTTGGAGCAAAAATCAGTAAATTCTATTGGATTGTAATATTCTTGAGCAAGACAGAGGTTTTTAAAATAAAATAGTGTATGTCCTTTTGCAGTCTGTAAGCTTTAAATCTCACAGAGTGCCTTGTGGGCTACTCTGGAATAAGTTAAGTGAGAATTAGAATCATAGACTCACAGAATTGTAGAGTTGGAAGGGACCACAAGGGTCATCTAGTCCAACCCCCTGCAATCTAGGAATATTTTGCTCAACATGGGGCTTGAACCCACAACTCTGAGATTAAGGGTCTCATACTCTACTGACTGAGCTATGCTGAGGATGGTAGATCCATAGAAGGGGAAGTTACCAAAAGCCTACAGATTTAACAATAATAATAACTTTTTATTTATATCCCACCCTCCCCAGCCGAGGCTGGGCTCAGGGCGGCTAACAACAATAAAATAATACAACATTCTAAAATCATTTCATTAAAAAATTACTTCAAATCAAATTGATGGCAACCATTGGGCTAGAGTTTTGTGAAGATTGCCAAAGGAGGGAGTCAGGCTGTGCCCTGGCCAAAGGCTTGGCGGAACAGCTCTGTTTTGCAGGCCCTGCGGAAAGATGTCAAGTCCCGCAGGGCCCTAATCTCTTGTGGTAGAGCATTCCACCAGATTGGGGCCACAGCCGAAAAAGCCTTGGCTCTGGTTGAGGCCAGCCTAACCTCTCTGTGGCCTGGGACCTCCAAGATGTTTTTGTTTGAAGATCATAAGTTCCTCTGTGGGACATACCAGGAGAGGCGGTCCCATAGGTACGAGGGTCCTAGGCCGTATAGGGCTTTAAAGGTTAAGACCAGCACCTTAAACCTGATCCTGTACTCCACCGGGAGCCAGTGCAGCTGGTATAGCACCGGGTGAATGTGATCTCGCAGCGAGGACCCTGTAAGGAGTCTCGCTGCGGCATTCTGCACCCGCTGGAGTTTCTGGGTCAGTCCCAAGGGCAGCCCCACATAGAGCGAGTTACAATAATCCAGTCTAGAGGTGACCGTCATGTGGATCACAGTGGCTAGGTCAGGGCAAGAGAGGTAAGGAGCCAACTGACACCATCTGACACCATTCAATAGCTTTATGCATTCCAAACGGCAGTGTTCCACAGTTGCAAATAGTATTGAAAGGTGATGCCTCGGGCAAATGAGTCAGGGTAGGGTAGCAGAAGATGTAGTGACAATACAAATATTTGTCAATGTTGTGCTTGTTCTTGGTGCTTATTTCATTCACCGACTCCAGCTGCAATACTAAGCAGAGATACTAGGGAGTAAATTCCATTGAATTTGAGTTCTGAGTATATGAATATAGGATCGCCCTGTTGGTTATTATATTATTTGTGAGCACTGTCAGCTCCTTGGTAGAACCTCAAAGAATTACTCTTTAGCAGGCAAATTTGCTAGATCTCTGAACCAGAAAGTGGGGGTTTGTTCCCTTTTCTCTAACAATTAACTCTATGAAACATTCCAAAAGCATCTAGGAAGTAAGTTTTGCAGTCTCCGGGGATGTTTGGTTTTTGGTTTTCAGGGAAGGCTTGGGAAATATGCCCTTCCTAAGTAGTCCCTCTCCTCTGCATCACTGTTTCTCCTGCCCATTTGTTTAGTCCTGCCCCTTTGGACCCATTCTACATCAGTGCCCAGAGGGACAGAGGAAGGATGCTCCTTGACTTTGCTCTCATCTCATGGCCCTCACTTATAGACAGTACAAGTAAACTGGTAGCAGTAGCAAGGAGTAGGTCCAGGAGGCTCTATGGCACTTCTCCACAACCTGGTGCCTCCAGATGTTTTGGACTACAAATCCCATCATCCTAGGCCATTACACATGCTGGCAGGGGCTGATGGGCGTAGTCCAAAGGTTCTGGAGGTCCTCTGGTTAAGGAAAGCTGCGCTAGGGGTTGCTGGAGGGGCCTCCTCTGGGACATGGGCCTCAGCAGATGCCCAGTCATTACAACTCCCAATGTTGACTCGCAGCAATGGGCACAGCCCATTTTTGTTGGGGGGGCAGGACTTTTGTTGGGGGCGCAGAACCAATGTGATTGGTCCGTTAGTTAAGTATTTCTATTGTTTTACTTGATCTAGGGGGTGGGCCTTGCCCACACCCATGTTTGCAGCACCACATATACAGTAGATAGAGATTTTTCCCACTGCAGTCATGGCCTGGGATCAGATCATATCAAGAGCATCTTATCTGCAGAGGTCATATGTTCAGTTCTTTCATCTCTCAGCCCAAACAAAGTGCTGAATTTAGAAGTCAATCTAACTCCCTTTTGTCTGATGTTGGGCAGCAGAAGTTCTCTTCTGTTGGTCGGATTAGCTTTGTCAAGTGATAGCATAAATACAGGGAAACCAATGGGAACTGATTCTGATTTGATATGGTATTTTCCTGGAATAATATTTGGAGGGAAAATATTGTATCGGGGTGCAAAACCTAGAAGAAAGTTCCACAGGCAGAATGCTAGCCTCTTTGTATATATAGCTTTCTGTGGTTTTAGATAGATAGATAGATAGATAGATAGATAGATAGATAGATAGATAGATATAGATATAGATATAGATATAGATAGATATAGATATATATAGATAGATATATAGATATATATTTATATGCTTTCGTAGATTTTCACGGGTACAGGAATGCAGGTTTTGGTGTCTTCGGGTGTCTTCCCGTGTAAGAGTCGGGGTGTCTGGGCGACGTTTCGACGAGGTCTCACTCGTCATCTTCAGGCTGGTGCTTTCGGCTTCTTGTTACTGGAACAGAGCTCTGTTCCAGTAACAAGAAGCCGAAAGCACCAGCCTGAAGATGACGAGTGAGACCTCGTCGAAACGTCGCCCAGACACCCCGACTCTTACACGGGAAGACACCCGAAGACACCAAAACCTCCATATATTTATATATATATATATATTCTTTCCTGAGAAAGGGAAATGTGAAAAGGCTGAGTCACACATGCAAACTTGCAGATGGGGGAGAAATTTAATTCAGTCCCCATTTAAAGGTGAATCTACTTGATTCCCACTTTCCAAAACAATATGCAAAGTGAAACACGGAAATCCTTGGAAATCCTCTAGATTTTGCAGTGCAGTTCTCTAGCCAAGTAATGTGTGCAAAGAAAACAAAATGCCTATGCTTTCAATAAAGTTTGTAATATATCTTTTTAAAAATATGCATATGAAAATAATATCCAAATATATGAGCAAAAATATAGATAACGGGAAAATGTGTTTTGTAAAAATAAGTATATTGGGCAGAATTGTATGTTAGGAAAACATTCTATCTCCCTCTTGAAGTCTGAGATGGTACTATCCAAGAAGACTTATACCGTGTACTATTTCTGTGCATTTGGACTGGTCCTAAGAGTGAAGTGTTTGTTTTGTTTTTGAACAGTCAACTGCAAATTCATCATGTTGAAGATCGCTGTGCTGTGCATGTGTCTCTTCGCCATCGCCTTGGCAGCTCCAGTAAGTACAATACAAATACAACAAATAAGCCATGAGAAGCACGTATTTCCATAATGCAGAATAAGTGAATCGATACTGACTCTCTATTCCCCTGCATTTCTTTTCAAAGGTTGGCAAACACCATGATAATTCAAAGAGTTCTGAAGATTATCATGTAAGTTCCTTCCCCCCCCCCATCCTTTTCACACTCCATTCATTTTACTGTTGGATTTATTATATCACAGCTCGGGATTAATTCCACGATTCTGAGATCCACACACCTATTACATAAGGCTGAGTCTCTTTTTCATGAATTCATGTGCCCCCTTTGAGAAAACAAGCAAAAACAATGACCTGCTTCCAAGTGGAGCATCTTCCATCCCCTCAGCTGCTGTCCTACCCTCTCTTCCTGGGGAGTAAGCCCCACTGAACACAGCGAGAATTACTTCTGTTCTGAGTAAAGATGCAGAAGATTGAACAGTTAGTCACTTTTGTTGACTTTCCCGCACCTTCCTCAGAGCCTTAGTCTGCATTCATACCATATACAGTGGTACCTCGGGTTACATACACTTCAGGTTACATGCGCTTCAGGTTACAGACTCCGCTAACCCAGAAATAGTACCTCAGGTTAAGAACTTTACCTCGGGATGAGAACAGAAATCGTGCTCCTGCGGCGCGGCGGCAGCAGGAGGCCCCATTAGCTAAAGTGGTGCTTCAGGTTAAGAACAGTTTCAGGTTAAGAACAGACCTCCAGAACGAATTAAGTACTTAACCCGAGGTACCACTATATTTAAAGCACACACCCCAAAGGATCCTGGGAAATGTAGTTTGTTAAGGATGCTGAGCATTGTAGCTTTGTGAGGGGAAACCACAGTTCGGGGAGAGGAAGTGCTTTCAATGTATGGCGTATACAAGTTGAGGTAATCAGAACTGCACACAGCCTTGATATGGCCAATACTGATTTCAAGGTGGCACTAGCTGCAGTAGGATCTGAATTCTGCTAACTATTCCACCTTGTTCTCACAGTTCTGGGGTTGGTATCCATTTGCCAGGCCCTGGTTCCCCTTCTACGTTAGCCAAGCTCTGCGATGTTGCATGTTGAATGCCAACATTGGTATTTTGTATTGTTAAAGGTTGCCAAGCATCATCATAAACACCACGCTCACGGGCATCACCACCATCACTCTCATAGCCAGGAGCACAGCCAGGAGCATGTGAACAGCCACGAGTCTCAAGAGCATCAGGAGTCCTCCCAGCCGGTACGAAGCCTTTCTTCTCCATCAAGTTAAAGAATCAAGATGTGGTTGTACCCAGCTAAGTTCCACTCACATTGAAATCAAGGGACCAAAATTTGGCCCGCGCATTAATTTCAGTGGGTCCATTCTGAGTACGACCAACATTTTATATAACCTATACTGTACTGAGCGGGATGCAGGTGGCACTGTGGTCTAAACCACAGAGCCCAGGGCTTGCCGATCAGAAGGTCAGTGGTTCGAATCCCTGCTCCTGTTGTTCGGTCCCAGCTCCTGCCCACCTAGCAGGTCAAAAGCACATTAAGTGCAAGTAGATAAATAGGTACCACTTTGATGGGAAGGTAAACAACGTTTCCATGTGCTGCTCTGGTTCACCAGAAGCGGCTTAGTCATGCTGGCCACATGACCCAGAAGCTGTCTGCGGACAAAGGCTGCCTCCCTCGGCCTATAGAGCGAGATGAGAGCGCAACCCCAGAGTCGTCCGTGACTGGACCTAACAGTCAGGGGTACTTTTACCTTTATACTGTACTGTAATGCAAAGAGGGGACAGTGGGGTTGAATCTAAAACCAGTACTCTTCTATCCATGTAGGTGGGCAACCATTCAGATAATTTGCTCTTGTTCTTGATACAAGAAAATTTCAGCAGAGATAATTTTCCCCAGACCTGGTTGGATAAAATTCCAACCTAGCTGCAATTCTGTGCATACTTACCTGGAAATAGGTTCAACTGAACTCAGTGGGACTGTATTCCAAGTAAAGATGCATAGGATCAACGTGGAAATCCCACTGGGCATTAGTCATGACTAACTTTTAGCTTGCCTCGGACTCCGTATTGGTTCCTAGATTTAATTTTTGGTCACTTTTCTATTCATTTTGTGTTTCTAGTTTGTCTTTTTTTTTTTACTTTCCAACTGAATCCAAACCCAAACACCTATCCATCGCTTGACCAGAAAGAGATCATAAGGAAATTCCTGCCTCCTCCATCCTCTTCTCAACAGAAGCCAACCAGATAGTTCTGGGAAGCCTCCAGGCAGTGCTTAAAGGCAATAGCTCTCCCTCTGTGCTTATCCTCTGGTATTCTGAGCTTCCCTGACTCTAAATCCAGAGGTTCCAGTTAGCTGTCAAGGATAAGAGCCCTTTATAGACCTACCCTTCTTGCATTTGTCTAATCTTCTCCTAAAGCGGTCTGAGCCACTGGCCATCACTCTATTGTGTAGCAGCAAATCCCATTAGTCAGCCATGCAGTGCGCAGAGACATTTTGTCTGTCCTAAAACTACTCATTTGACTTTTTTTTAATTCAGTGGGATCGTGGTGTGTGTGTATGTGTGTGTAAAACAAGCCTTCACAAAATAACTGTTTCATTTCCAGGCCTCTCTGTCTTCCGAAGAAAGCGATGAGATCACTGAGCAACAGGTAGGTTTTCCTCCAACCATGTGCATCTTAAGTACGAAACCCCTGCGTCAGTGCTGCCACTAGAAGGATTGTACAACAGGGATGGGGAGCCTATGGCTCTCCCCAGCTCTGTTGGACTTCAACTCCCATCAAGCCTCAGCCAGCATTACCAATTGTCAGGGCTGATGGGAGCCACAGTCCAACAAAATTTTGGAAGGCTGCAGGCTCTCCATCCCTGCTGTAGAATATTGTTTCATCCATGTGCCTTTCACTTCCCTGCCGCAGAATATTTTTTCTTACATCCATGTGCCCTTCACTTCCATCCATCGCAGATCACTGTTCCCCCCAGTGCGGGAACCACAGGAGGGAGTTTACATGGCCTGGGGTGGGGGACGAGAACCTGTATATTAGGAAACAGAGATTGAGTTTGTATTAGTGTTGCAAGACAAGGGCTGGAAAAGCCATCTCCAGAGGACACTCAGCAGACAGCATGGGTGCCTAACGAATTCTCCCCTCCACATACAACATGTTGTTGTTTAGTCGTGTCCGACTCTTCATGACCCCATGGACCAGAGCATGCCAAGCACTCTTGTCTTCCACTGCCTCCCGCAGTTTGGTCAAACTCATGCTGGTAGCTTCGAGAACACTGTCCAACCATCTCGTCCTCTGTCATCCCCTTCTCCTTGTGCCCTCCATCTTTCCCAACATCAGGGTCTTTTCCAGGGAGTCTTCTCTTCTCATGAGGTGGCCAAAGTCTTGGAGCCTCAGCTTCAGGATCTGTCCTTCCAGTGAGCACTCAGGGCTGATTTCCTTCAGAATGGATAGGTTTGATCTTCTTGCAGTCCATGGGACTCTCAAGAGTCTCCTCCAACACCATAATTCAAAAGCATCAATTCTTCAGCGATCAGCCTTCTTTATGGTCCAGCTCTCACTTCCATACATCACTACATACCTCCCAATATTTCCACCTCTTTCCCTCCCCCTAGGCTTGGGTTTGTGTTGTGCAGTCATCAGGCACACCCAGACCTATAAACATGTTTTGAGTGTTACATCTCTGCGTCCTGTAATACTGAGTTGCTTCTCTTTCCTTGCAGACCCTTCTTGTGCCTCAAAGCAAGAGCAAGGAAGATGACGATGACCATGACGTGGACGATGTGGACGATGATGACCATGACTATTCGGATGAGTCGGATGAGTCACACGAAAACGGCGTCACAGATTACCCTACCGAGGCTCCCTTTTCCTTGCCTGTCACTCCTGAGGTCTTTACTGGCAGAGGAGATGTACCTTATGGAATCAAGGCAAAAGTTGACCTGGTACATTATGAGGACTCTGTAAAGGCACACAAAAGATCTGGAAAGGTAAATGCTACAGATGTACTGTAAGTAAAAAGAGCTAGGCAGTTGACCTCTTTAGAAATATATAATCCACCTGCCGTTGTTATGGTTCACACATTTTTGCCAGTGGAATTCTTACTCTATGGCCATCATGGTTTAATTCCCCCGGGGCAGCAATGCTATGGTACGTCTGGGTGTTCTTTTTTAGAACCCTAAGCAACTCATTCTCCTTCCATTCATCTTCCCTAACCGCATAAGAGGAAGCAAATGTTCAGTTTTAAAAGTCCATCTGTCTCACAGAAGCTTCTGCGAGCCGGAGATATTCAAAACATTGCATATTTGAAAAGTATCGCTTGTGGTTGCTGTGAAGGTGCCAGTTGAAACAGGAAGCAAGATGTTGCAAAGAAGGCTTGGAAGGAAAAGTAGTAATGCTCTTTTAGGAAACTCCCTGCCTAAAATAAAAATAATAAAAATCTGGTGGATAGACTTCACAAAAGTCCTAGCAATCCCAGGAAAGAAAAGCAAAATCTCTGGGTTTCCCAGTCTTAAAATTTAGTTAACCGAGACATGTTTGTTTTTGTTTGGAAGCATGAAAAAGAAATTTTGCCTGGTTCCCGAATACAGAGTTCAATTAGAAATGAAATGTAAGGTCGCTATAAAGTTTTCTGACCTACCCAGCCCTGTTCTTTGCCACTATAACTATCTGGGCATAATAAATTTAGCAGTTGTAGTCTGGTGAAGGTAGTTTGGATTGTTGATTGTGTCTATTTATTTTTAAACGCTGATTTTATTTTATAATGTAGTTTATTCTTTATTAGGAAGCCACCCTGGGTAACCCGGGGTAGAAGCAACAAACTGAACTGCTAAGAATTTTCTGCTAGAGATTCCTAGGTGTGTGTCATCCTAGGGATGGGGAGCAATTTGTTCAGTTTTCACAGCAGATTTTCTGGTGCAGTTTTGGCACACAAAATGTGCGCATACAATATGTATTATAACCTAAAACCTGCACACAGAAATGCATATATATTTCAGATGAGAGGACTGAAAAGCACATATTTTATCTTCTTAAAAGTGTGGGGAGGGGGGTTACATAAAAAGCACATACAAAAATATGTACAATTTATATGTGGACCTTTCATGCATTCTTTCAAAAAATGAGAACTGAAAGGGACAGACCTTTACCTGAACACCAGAGGCACTGATAACCCCATACACATCATACATCAAATGCATACAGCCCCTTCCACAAAGAATCATGGGAACTTTAGTTTATCCCTCACAGAGCTACCAATATTCTTTGCGACTCAGTCGTGGAGGTGATCGAGATTTATTGTCTTCTGTTAGAGGACAAGGATTCAGAGTTCACACTAAGGGTGGCCAAATTTTGCGTAGCTGCCATAAAACACAGGGAACAAGCTGTGGAACTACAAAGACTAAGACCTCAGATGCAAACTCTAGATAATATTTTAGAGATTACGAGCTAAACCACCTTTCCAACGGCTGCCATATTTGTATTGTTTATTATTATATTTGATTGTTAATCTAAATTTAATTCTATTGTGTTTTATGCTTGTCTAGTATGGTATGTAAAACTCGTCTGGGACCGTAATAAAATGTGTGTGTGTGTGTGTGTGTGTGTGTGTGTGTGTGTGTGTGTGTGTGTGTGTAATATTCCTTGCAGAGGGGTGCTTTAAAGGCGTGGTGAGTATGCAGCCAGAAACAGGGTGGAATTAGGCTGCTCTGTCCATTCCTACAGCTTCCTAAAGAAAGAGGATGACTGCTAAACCTGTTTAAGGCTGCACACATACCTGAGAGTAAAGTCCCTGTGAATGTCATGGGGTTTACTTCCAAGTAGGCATAGCATTGTAGCCAATGTTTGTCCTACTCAGAGTCGTCCCATTGAAATTAATAGACATGGCTAACTTGGGTTCGTTCAGTGGGTCTGCTATGAGTAAAACGTAGTTGGAGACGACAGTTGTTCTGTTAGTCAACACTGTAGCTATCCCTCCTGTTTCTGGGTGGCCATTTATTGTCTTCCATTTGTGGGCCTTGCAGTTTGATTCACGTGATGTTTCGGATGACGTGGACAGCACCCCAGACGTGGAGAGCCGCGAATCCCATTCCGCCAAGTCACATTCTCTCGAAAGCCACGACACAAGCCTTGAAAGTGATGATGCAAGTCACCTGAGAGACAGCCAAGAGGTCCACGATAAAAGCACGGAGAACGACAGCCGCCAGAAACTTGAGAGCGCTGAGGAACCCCATGACAACAGTGACCACGATGACAGCCACGTATCCATGGAAAGCCATGACAGCAGAGAGTATAAGAAGGCCCTCAGTGGGGTACTCCAAGAGGTACATCACGGCCATGATGCTGACAGTGTCAGCAACCAAACTTTCGAAAGCGCTGAGGATCACCACAGTGCTGAGGATCACCGCAGCGCTGAGGACCACCGACACAGTGCTGAGGATCAACACCACAGCACTGAAGATCACGACCTCAGCACTGAAGACCACCACCACAGCACTGAAGATCATCACCACAGCGCTGAGGACCACCACAGCATTGAGGACAATGAGGTCACCCTCTAAGTGGATAAACAGGCAGGCTCCTGTCTCCACGCCTATCTAAGAGCACTCCCCAGATTTTTCGCATGTGTGGGTGCAGCTAGGATTGGAGCCCAAATTCATAACAGGTGGCTTTTTCTGGGAATTATTTTTTTTAATTTGTTTTGCTGAGTGCGTGAAGGAGAGAAGTGTGAGAAAGGCAATGCAATTTCTACTTGAATGTTTGCTCCCAATTCTATGCATATCACACGTTTGATTTCAGCAATCATAGCAGTTATCGGCAGCAGCGTTAACCAGGCAAATGCGGAGCCTGATCCAGCACTTGTTTACTTGGAAGTAAGTCCCACTGATTTTGGTGCATGCTTACTGCTAGGTAAACATGCTGAGGATGTCAACCTTAAATGTGCAGTACTAGCTGTCCTGTCCATTATAGAACTGTAAGCCCTTCTTGCTGCATATTTTTCCTGCTCTGTCTCATAGGGGGTTGTGATGGAGTTGAGAGAGAGAGAGAAAGAGAGAGAGAGAAATCTAGCTTTACAATCAGAGTGAATGTTGCATCTCATGATACTGTAGTACCAAAGGATTTACTGTTGCAATGTATATTTTGTTGACAATTGTGAGTTAAATAAAAAGACAAAACCTTATATGCCTAGGACTCAGCATGGTTCTTATCATAGGAATACCTTGGTTTTCGAACAGCTTATGTCAGGGAACTGCCATCGGAGCTAGAGGCGGAGGGAAGGCTCCAGAGGGATGCCGGAGAGGGTCCCAGTAGGGAGAGAGGCAGCCCATCTGCTGGGGAAGGAAATCAGCGTAACACCAGTGGAGAAGGGGGGCAGATGGGGGAATCGGAGAGGAGGCTCCAAGACTCCTCGCCGGAGACCAGCAGAGAGAGTACGGGTACTCCGCTGCCCACACCCTCCCTGCGCAGAAGACTTCCGCGCAGGGAGAGTAGGAGGAGACTTGGCGTCAAACAACTTTTATGCTGGAAAAGGTTCAAGAAACGCCCACTGACAGATTCTGCCAGCGACTGAGACAGTCATGATGCTGGAGGCTGTTCAGTCAGAAAGGGTTTAACCAGGTAACCTTGCCAGCAGTGGCGGCAACTTACGCATGAGCAACCCCTAATTCCATTACAGCTTAGTTCTTGAACGTTTTGGCTCCTGAACGCCGCAAACCTGGAAGTGACTGTTCTGGTTTGCAAACTATTTTTGGAAGCCAAATGTCCGATGGGGCTTCCGATTGGCCGCCACACTTTGGTTTCCAAATGTTTTGGAAGTCGAACGGACTTCCGGAACGGATTCCATTCGACTTCCAAGATATGACTGTCTAGGAAGTTGCCTTCTGCCATTGGTTCATCTAGCTCAGTATTGTGTACACTGAGTGTAGATGCTGAGGTCTCTCCCAGCCCTACCTAGATACCAGGGATTGAACCTGAGATCTTCTGCCAGCAAAGCTATATGCTAAGAGACCAGTGTGGTCTTCTCACCAGACCTCATATGTTGGTTCCGTCTTTTAAAATTACTTGCAGAACTCTTCTGTACTGCCAACATTAAGAATGTACAGAAACAAGGTATGATGGGAAAGTATAGTGTGTAAATAGAAACATGGCAAATGCATAAATTAAAGAAAAAAGCAGTAACGGATCTTCAATCCCACACCGTAACAGAAGCTGGATCTACACTGACTTTTTTACCGTTATTAGAACGATATTAAATATATCTTTCTTAAACATCACAGGGGATACTGTTAAAACAAAGACGTTCCTTACCTGTTTCCTTTGTAACAACGCAGTTTCCCTGGTTGCTCTGCAGTGCCGGCTGGTGTCACATTTTAATAATGTATTATTAATGTTACAGGCAAAACATAGTATGTCCAAATACAGTGGTACCTCGCAAAACGAGTGCCTCGCAAGACAAAAAACTCGCTAGACGAAAGGATTTTTGGTTTTTTTTGTTGCTTCGCAAGACGATTTTCCCTATGGGCTTGCTTCGCAAGACGGAAACGTCTTGCAAGTTTGTTTCCTTTTTCTTAACACCGTTAATACAGTTGCGACTTGACTTCGAGGAGCAACTCATAGAACATGGCGTGGTAGCCTTTTTTGAGGTTTTTAAAGACTTTGGTGATTTTTGAAGCTTTTCCAAAACTTCCCCGACACCGTGCTTCGCAAGACGAAAAAAATTGCAAGACGAAAAAACTCGCGGAACGAATTAATTTCGTCTTGCGAGGCAAAACTGTACGTTGTGATAACCATTCTTTCACCATTCCTTAATGTTATAAACCGTGAATGTAGATCCACTCATAGTCTAATTTTAAAGAAAACACATATTGAAAGCAACAATTAAATCTCCAAAGACCATTCAGTACACTAATTTCTACTCTAATTGCTTCAGGCAAACAAACATTATTTTCTTACTTTGGCTATGTCATTCATCCAAGGGGGCAAAGGGGGCATACATGCATGGATTTACATTCTGCCCATCATCATAGCAACCACCCTGTAAGGAAGACAAGTGAGCGGCAGACCTAAGGTCACCAAGTGAGCTTCTCAGCTGAGCTTGGAAATCTAGAGTCTAAAAAACAACAACGAGGGTCTAAAAGGCTATAGACGAATGGCTAACCTGGCTCAGATAGTTCATATTCAATTTATATACTTCTGATATGAACTAAGCATGGAGTCTAGAATGCACATAGACACATGAAGCTTCTAAAACTCTGTTGACCAACTCATTTGGGTATGAGGAAATTGGTTATGGGTAAATCATTGGTTTAAAGTAGTGTTTGGCTGAAGTTCACACACATACTTTCACTGGGACATTCATGTAGTTGAGAAAGAGGGGAAATTTTTCCAACTTTCAAGTGGAAGGTGAATTCTTTTAACTTTTGGGAGAGGGGACCTACCATTATCACCATTGCATCAATACCCCACCCTTGATCCAAAAAAGGCTTTCAGAGCAGCTTACAATGACCCGTATTAAGACTGCCCTCAGGCTTACATTCTAAAAAGGCACAAGGAAAAAAGAAATGGGAGGGAGGAGGACAAGGCAACCTCAGTTGCAAGTTCTTAAGTCACAGTTCTAACAGCCAAGCTAAGAGCAGCAACTCCTCACCAATGTCAGTGGTCATTCTGGGTGTCTTGCCAGTGTGGTGTAGTGGTTAAGAGCGGTAGACTCGTAATCTGGTGAACTGGGTTCGTGTCTCCGCTCCTCCACATGCAGCTGCTGGGTGACCTTGGGCCAGTCACACTTCTCTGAAGTCTCTCAGCCCCACTCACCTCACAGAGTGTTTGTTGTGGGGGAGGAAGGGAAAGGAGAATGTTAGCCGCTTTGAGACTCCTTCGGGTAGTGATAAAGCGGGATATCAAATCCAAACTCTTCTTCTTTGATAAAGAGTGGTCCCCACTTGAAACGTTCCACCCGCCTCCAGAGCAGATCTCAGAGAAGATCCAGGAGCAACATTCAAGCCCAAGAGGACAGGGCAGCTCTTCTTTCACACAGCTGACTTGAGGTGGCTTGGAGTGAGTGCAGCGCTGCAATTGTCAGCCAGCCTTGTGTCCCCTGCAATGGGGAAATGTCACTTTGCACCACCATTCCCCTTTGGCTATTGTACAGGGAACAATGTGGTGCTGATTGCAGCTCCACAGCACTTGTTACCCACCAAACTAAATGAAATCCACCTTCTCCCTCTCAAAATGCCTCTGCGATTCAGCAGTCCTGTGCCAGCCCTGTAGCCCTTGAAATTACAAAACAAAAATCGCTCAAATACTCCAGCTAATTGAACTAATTTCAAACCTGGGACTGTAGCAAGCTCCACCTAGTGGAGAAAGCCAGCAATGGGCTTGAAAGTGATATTCTGTGCTGTTGACTTCAAACTTGTATACAGGTGACTCCCCACTTACGCAGGGGTTATGTTCTGGGCATGAAATCATGTAAAGCGGGGAACAGCCTTTAAAACGCCCTCTCTGCTGCTTTCTCTTCAATCCATACCAAAAGTACTGTATCCAAAAATATCCACAACTAGACTATCTCTATATATATGGTGTGTGTTGCTTTGTCAATTTCGTGGTAAAATACTCCCTGGCCCATTTTGCAAGTACAATCTGTACTCCTTAAGCTCATCTGAGAGCTAAGCCAGTGGGGGAACAAGTTTGGCAAATCAGTCTCTATATTTAGATACATGTGAGGGAGAGACTTAATATAGATGTGAGAGCTTTTTAAAGATTCCTTTACTTCCCCCTCCTGCCACTGAGTTAAAAATTAAAGTGCGTGAACCCAGATGTTCTTCTGATCAGTTTTCCACCTGCATCAGATGGGGAAATGAGAAGGGACTGTGGCTCAGTGGTCAACTTCAGAAGATGGCTTTTCAGGGCTACAGCAGTGGAAGAATTTTTAAAATTCACCCTTTCACCTCCTGTAGGCCTGATAATCATTACACACACTACCCAAACTGATGCTATGTCTTTCTTTCTTTTTTTAAAACCCTGCACAGTAGGAACGTTGGTCAATGTAGTTCAGCACTGTCTATTCTGACTGGCAGAGAGTCTCCAAGATTTCAGATGGGGTCTGTCCCAGGTCCAGCCCTACCTAGAGATGATGGGAACTGGACCTAGGACTTTCTGCAGCATGCAAAGCAGATGTTCTACCATGGAGCTATGGACCCTTGCCCTGAGCTAAATGGCCTTCCAAACATTGAAAACAAAGACCCTATTTTTGCCTTCAGCATCTCACCTAGTATGGAACTCGTCATTATGCCTAGATCTATATTATATTATGTGACGCAGGTGGCACTGTGGGTTAAACCACAGAGCCTAGGACTTGCCGATCAGAAGGTCGGCGGTTCGAATCCCCACAACGGGGTCAGCTCCCGTTGTTTGGTCCCTGCTCCTGCCAACGTAGCAGTTCAAAAGCACATCAAAGTGGAAGTAGATAAATAGGTACCGCTCTGGCGGGAAGGTAAATGGTGTTTCCGTGTGCTGCTCTGGTTCACCGGAAGTGGCTTAGTCATGAGGGCCACATGAGCCAGAAGCTGTACGCCAGCTCCCTCAGCCAGTAAAGCAAGATGAGCGCCGCAACCCCAGAGTCTGTCACGACTGGACCTAATGGTCAGGGTTCCATTTACCTTTATATTATATTAGCAGGGAGTGTCTGGCACTGCCCAGGAATTTGTAGAAACCAAAAAGCACTTTGTGACTTTTTACATGGATAGTGTAATATCTCAAGAGGCAGCCTCACCTATGCGGAAAAAAATAGGCGAAGTCAGACCAAAGGCACATTTCAGTCTGCCATCTTGATTGAAAATGGTGGTGGGTGCCCAAATGTTTAAAACGACCACACACCCCAACTCAGGAACCCCCATGCTGAGTTTAGCGAGAGGTGGCCAAACCTATGGACAGCAGATGGGCACACAGACAAACAACTTTTCACAACATACAGTGGTACCTCTGGTTAAGAACTTAATTCGTTCCGGAGGGCCGTTCTTAACCTGAAACAGTTCTTAACCTGAGGTACCACTTTAGCTAATGGGGCCTCCCGCTGCCGCCGCACAATTTCTGTTCTCATCCTGAAGCAAAGTTCTTAACCTGAGGTACTATTTCTGGGTTAGCGGAGTCTGTAACCTGTAGCGTCTGTAACCCGAGGTACCACTGTATGAGCCACTGTACTGAGGTAAATGAGAGCTACAGAGACAACAGGCTCAACTGAACCTTTCACTCAGCCGTGATGCTTACAAGCTGACCTTGTCTATTGCCATCTCTCAGTCCCTCCTACCATACAGGGTTGTTCTGAAGGTTAAAAAATAAGGAAAGAAAAGACTATTGTATGCCACCATGAGATGCCCTGAAGAAGTGTGGGTGTTGTTTTTTTTAAAAAAAAAAATGTAATCAGTACACTGTGGATACATTGCATTGTATTGCACTACACTGTACAGCCCTCTTACTTCATCCTCCATATGGGACCCAAACTCCGTCCTCCCTTTTCTGCACTGAAACCAAATGCCAATGAATGATTACCTTGTCCTTTTAATGAACCACTCATGTGCACAGAAAGAAGCACACCAAACATATCTTCATCCATGAGAAATCTAAGAGCAATTATCAGTTGATCTCTGAAGAGAGAACTGTTTTTCCTCTTCCACACAGTTTGCAAAAGAGAACATGCCCCTCACAATCTCCTACACGAGCTGAATGAAATACTCTGTGCCCCTTAAATCCTCCCACCTGAGACGAAAAAACGAGCACTGAACACAAATGCTTGATCATGATAAGGAACACTTCAACCAGTAGCTTTTGTCTGTTCTGAAAGTCATTGAATGGGGAGGGGGGAATGTGGTGATAAGAAAGCTAATGGCCTCCCCCTTTTGACTTCATGGGTGACAACTGGTGGGTTCATTTCTTGGGAAGGGTTTAAATGCCAGGGGCTGTAGCCATCCAGCAGAAGAAGAAGAAAGGAAGAAACTGAGTAAGCCAAGATTGCTCCAAGCTCCACTCTCAGATGTAAGTAAATTTTGGAACGACTGCTCTTAGACGAATCTGTCAGTTTTGGCTTCTCTAAATTTCTGATTTTCCACATCCATTTATAGATATATATTTTCAAAAGTACTCATGAGAATTCATCAGCATTTTAGAGTGAATTCCTTCTAATACAGTAGTACCTCTGGTTATGAACTTAATTCATTCCAGAGGTCCGTTCTTAACCTGAAACTTTTCTTAACCTGAGGGTACCACTATAGCTAATGGGGCCTCCCGCTGCTGCCGCTGTGCAATTTCTGTTCTCATCCTGAGGTAAAGTTCTTAACCTGAGGTACTACTTGCGGGTTAGTGGAGTCTGTAACCCAAAGTGTTTGTAACCTGAGGTGTTTGTAACCCGAGGTACCACTATATACATATTTATATGTCATTTCCCATACATTTATGCACAGCAATTTTCTCTAATGCAATGCGTTTTTGGAGGTCATTTCCACCAATATCTGCGTTTCTATATGCGCACTTTACCAGAGTATATGCATTTCTGTACACATTACTCGTTTGAAGAACTGCATTACAAAATTCAGGAAAAAAATGTGGTTTTTCTCAGGATGGATGAGTTTCAGTTCATGTATTGTTTTGGGAAATGCAAATGACATAAGTTTTCCTTTAAAAGCAAATTGAATTGAATTTCTCTGACATCCTTAGTCTACACACACACAAGCATTGCTTTTGTCCTGCTATTATTTCAGATTAATTGAATTTTGTACATTGTTGAAGTGCTACTTACCCACACATCACCTGCAGCAAAACCGATTTACCAGGGGCAATAAAGGAACAAATGTAAATACCATAGTGGGCAATGCTGTCACACTCACCTGCTTTCAAGGTACCACTCTCAGGAAGCCACCTTGTGCCTCTTTGCTTCAGTCTATCCACTGTTCCCTTGCGTTGATGATGGTTCGGCACTGATGAGCAGTATGCAGTGGGAATGTAGACCACAAAGTGAAAGCGCGTGATTGTGTTGCCACTTAGAAAAGTTCTAGCACGTTTGCAATCAGCTTTTCAGCTTTTCTTCTTTTGTACATGTAACCTATCAACTGACCATTAGAACATCTTCTTCAGGGGATCTTTCACAATGAAGACTGCTGTGATCTGCTGGTGCCTTTTCAGCATTGCCTTGGCTTTGCCAGTAAGTACATTTGCAAAAAAGCAAAAAGCCAAGAATTGTAAACTTAATGGCTTGACAGCAGGAGATCCAGCCCCATTATCTCTTTTTTCTACTTTCTCTCCTTCCAAGATTCACCATGAAAAAGATGGCCATGTTGAGAAGGACTGGGAAATAAAGAAGGTATGTAATGCATCCCCTCATTTGCCTCCTGTGGAAAATGAAGCACAGGCCAGGTGTCTGTACGATCACCCTAATCCAGTAGATCCAGTTTAACAACACTAGGGCAAAGCATTAATAACAGTATTAACATCTGAATAGCATTTTCGGGAGTTCAAAGTGCTTCACATACACGTCGTAGTTGTAATCCGTATAACAACCCTATGAAGAAAATCAGTGTTATTAGATGTGGGGGGAACTGATGCTCACAGACAACAACCTAAGGCAGCATAGAGAGGTGTTGATGGAGATGTTGTTCAAATCAGGGACTTCCTGATTCATAGCTCAATTCTTAGACACTATGCTGCACCAGCAGACTGTAGTTTTTACTGCTTCTAAAGGAGCCTCTGGCACACCAGAAAGACTCACATCCCTATGCTACTTCTTGGCAAACCTTTCATTACGGCCTCCATCTTTGATAATCCACTGATCTACAGAATCAGTCCATAAGAACTCAGTGGCGCATAGAGCCCATACAGTGAGGGACACAGGAGCGGCGCTTGGGCTGACACGTGCCCACCACATGTGCAGAATGCTCGACACATGCTAGTACCTGCCCTTTAGATCCATCCCTGTTGTGTGTCAGATGAACTGCACACACAGGCAAATAACACACAGCACCCTGTGTAAAATTTAGCTTTGCCCCTTTGTTCTGTGTGTGGAGACTGTGTAAAGCAGCTTAAGGAAAGGTGTTTCTTATTTCTTGGTAGACACAATTTCCACGTTATGTGAGTGGCAGTTCCTGTTCTGTTGATTTTGTGAGCAGTTCCACAACCCAAGGAAAAGTTACTGGTAGAACAAAGTAATGCAGCCAGCTCAGTGGAAACTGCCGTTGCTGTGAGGACATTAATCTATTCAAAAGGAACTCTGTAATTAAGAATATCCCATACCCACTCATTTTTTTTATTACTGGTATTGATTTTATCACATAAGGATTCTATTTTGGAAGGATTTTGGAGGTCAGTCTTCTCCTTAAAAACCCAGAACTTCAGGCACTTAGGACGCTGGTGCAAAACATGTCCCATCCACTGATGGAAAACTGAACTTGTGTGTATGTAAACTTCACCAAACAATCCACAGGTTTCAATTATGGTCACTGATAACATGAAGATTACTCACCTCGAGTTTAAAAACTATCTGACAGTCATGAGGCATATAGTAAGTGTCAAATGGAATACTCATATTAGTACCTTTTCTGTGTTTTAAGAGGGCTGAGGTTAATTCTGATCACCAGGGAAAAGAAGCTGAAGCAGCCAAAGTAAAAACTAAACAGGTATGTAAAGCTTCCTTCATGCTGAACAAATATGGGAAAGACAACGTCATATTGTGAGATTTATTTTTATTTGCACATTAATATTTGGTATTTGATTTCAGGAACATTGGTTTCTAGAAGGAAGCGATAAAACTAAGGAAGGAAAGGTAAAAACCTAAAAGGACCCTGTTGCACACATTCTGGTCTCCTTAACAAAGGAACTGCTTTAACAGGTTTTGCTCTACTAGATTCTAAACCTCACAAGCACAGGATCACAGTTTTGGAAGGGATCCACAGGTATAATACAGACTGACACACACCCCGCCCATCCCCAAAAACATTGAGTAGTTATGGCAAAGACAATGTCAGTGTGTGTGTGTGTGTGTGTGTGTCACATTAATACTTGATATTTGTTTTCAGGACTATTCACCTCCAGCAGAAAGCGATAAACCTAAGGAAGAAAAGGTAGGAAATCCTGTTGCACACACCCCAGTCTCCAAGCAGCAAGAGATTCCAAGGAAGCCTGTGTGTACTCAATGTTCAAATCCCTTGGAGTGAAGGTCAATGGAGATTGTGGTGTCCTTAGGGCATATGGTTTCATATGCACATATATACAACCTGAGCGTAAGATTCAGGGGTTCACAGCATTAACACCCCAACAGCTCTTCTTTCCCCATTATGTTTTAAGAAAAGTCCCAAGTCACCATTTTAGGTACAACACTTCTTCTTCTTCTTCTTCTTCTTCTTCTTCTTCTTCTTCTTCTTCTTCTTCTTCTTCTTCTTCTTTGGCAATCACTTGTAGCCGAGTAAGACTGTCTTCCATAAACACAGTTTTAAAGGTGAGTCCGTAAGTGACTGTGGAGGCCAATTCTGCACCCACACGTCCTTCTCAGTGGGGACATAGGTTTCTGGGTGGGAATTGATCATGGTAAGGGTTTGCCATGCATTCCTTCCTATTAGCACGTTTCTCCTTTTCATCCTGAGTTCCAGCATCTTCAGAACTCAGGACACCTTTGGTAAAGGCTGTTCTCCAATTGGAGCGCTCACAGGCCAGTGTTGCCCAGGTGCAACACAGAGCAGACATGTCTCTGTCTCTTCAGCTTCCAGCAGCAGCAAATCTCTCTCACACAGTGCCACCCCTACCCCCTGCCGGTGTACTGCTCTCCATCCTAAGATGGTGCGGCATCCAGTCAGGTGAAGTGTGAAAATATCCACACATTTGTCTCTATGGCAACAGAGCTCACTTTTTTAGATGCTGATGAGGGCACTTAATTGGCCAGCCAAAGCCAATACCTTAACAAAGGAACTGGTTTAACATGTTTTCTTCTACTAGATTCTAAACCTCACAAACATAGGATCACAGTTTTAGAAGGGACCTACAAGTATAATCCAGACTGACACACAACCCCATCCCCAAACACATTGAGCAGTTATTGGAAATACAATCTCTCTCTCTCTCTCTCTCTCTCTCTCTCTCTCTGTGTGTGTGTGTGTGTGTGTCATATTAATATTTGGTATTTGTTTTCAGGACCATTCATCTCCAGCAGAAAGCGATAAACCTAAGGAAGAAAAGGTAGGAAATCCTGTTGCACACACCCCAGTCTCCAAGCAGCAAGCGATTTCAAGGAAGCCTGCGCGTACTCAATGTTCAGTTTCCTTGGAGTGAAGGTCAATGGAGACTGAGGTGTCCTTAGGGCATATGGTTTCATATACACATATATACAACCTGAGCGTAAGATGGAGAGGCTCACAGCATGAACACCCCAACAGATCTTCCTTCTCCAGTTGGTTTGCAGGGAAGTCCCAAGCCACCATTTTAGGCCCAGCACAGATCAGCCATATTTCTGTCTCTCTGAAAGACAACGTCATATT
This sequence comes from Podarcis vaucheri, assembly GCF_965113315.1. NCBI lineage: Eukaryota > Metazoa > Chordata > Lepidosauria > Squamata > Lacertidae > Podarcis > Podarcis vaucheri. The sequence continues at coordinate 16,543,158 of NC_138767.1, forward strand.
GTGAGATGCATTTTCCCCACACACACTAGTGTTTGATTTTTATTTTCAGGAGCATTCTTCTAAAGCTGAAGGCGACAAACCCAAGGAAGAAAAGGTAAGGAACCAAGAGAGTTACTATTTCACAAAGGAACTGCTTTAACAGGTTTCTTCTACTAGATGCTAAACTCACAAATACAGGGTGACAGGTTAGGAAGAGACCCACAGCTATCATTCAGAGTGTCTCCCCCAAACCTATAACACACTGAACTAATATGAGAAAGAAAACATCATATTGTGTGATACGGTTTTTCACATACTGTACTAGTTTTTGATATTTGTTTTCAGGACCAACCTTCTAATGTTGGGAGCGGGAAAACCAAGGAAGATAAGGCAAGAAAACGAAAAGGATTCTATTTCACGACAACTGGGACATTCCTCCTCTAAGCGGTTTATAACTGCAATATTTCAGAATGGTTTCACGGGCTCAGTTACAGATCCCCCTTTCATTTTTAATGTTCTGATAGAGCCCATTTAATTGTTCAGCTTTGGGTTTTAAAGACGTGGATCAGATATCATGCCATACCATCACTTGGTACTTCATACATGAGTCTTGAGTCAATGTGCTTCTTGCCTCTACATCTCCCTGTACTCTCTCAAGCTCCAAGCTCCCAGCACTTCATAATTAGTCCAAAGCAGGCCAACGATAACTACTGCAACCTATATTTTGCCCAGTTTCCATTTGCATTCAGGATCTCAGGAGCTAATGGGAGAGAAAGGCATATGGTTTGGTCCCCAAGCAGCCAACTATGAATTGGTGTTTGGTATGGGCCACCCCAGCCTTTGAAATTAGCAAACTGAACAGGCCTATAATGAATAAAACAGATCCTCCTTTCATTGTTAATCTTCTGATAGAGCCCATTTAATTGTTCAGCTTCGGGTTTTAAAGACGTGGATTAGATATAATGCCATATCATTGCTTGGTGCTTCATACATGAGTCTTGAGTCAATGTGCTTCTTGCCTCTTCATCTCCCTGTACTCTCTCAAGCTCCAAGCTCTCGGCAGTTCATAATTAGTCCAAAGCAGGCCAACGATAACTACTGCAACCTATATTGTAGGTTAAACCACAGAGCCTAGGACTTGCCGATCGGAAGCTCGGCGGTTCGAATCCCCGCAACGGGGTGAGCTCCCGTTGCTCAGTCCCTGCTCCTGACAACCTAGCAGTTCGAAAGCACGTCAAAGTGCAAGTAGATAAATAGGTACCGCTCCGGCGGGAAGGTAAATGGCGTTTCTGTGCGCTGCTCTGGTTTGCCAGAAGTGGCTTAGTCATGCTGGCCACGTGACCCGGAAGCTGTACCCGGCTCCCTCGGCCAATAAAGCGAGATGAGCACCGCAACCCCAGAGTCGGTCACGACTGGACCTAATGGTCAGGGGTCCCTTTACCTTTACCTTATGGGCCACTTCAGCCTTTGAAATTAGCAAACTGAACAGGCCTATAATCAATAAAACAGGCGTTCCAGCCACCAAATCATTTATGTTTCCACCAAAAGGCTTTTTACTAAAACACAGCAGTGTGTTGTGAACAGTGCCGGATTTACGTATAAGCTAAACAAGCTATAGCTTAGGGCCCCACTCTCTTGGGGGGTGCCCCCAAAAATTTCACTATTAATATACCTCTTCTTAACTGTATTTCAGTTCAACAATTACTTTGATAAAATACATATTTTGTTATGTGCAAATGGCTTTAGATACCTATTAGGTCCATAAATTACCATATAGCATATATTCAACACAAAAAAACAGCAACAATTTGTTGTTGACAAAGGACAGCAGGACATATAAAGGGCCCCATTGCCTTCAGTAGGGCCTCATGAAACCTAAATCTGTCCCTGGTTGTGAATGAAATATTAGGGCATGGCAGTTTCATTTTGAAGTATTGCTGATATTTGTTTTTGTTTTTTCTGTGTTTGAAGGATTCTGAAGATAAACCTACTTCCAAGAGGACTCGGGCGCTGAAAACACCGGTGTGTGAAACATCCTCTCCACTTTTCCCCCTTTGCCTCTCATTCACACAAGTACTGGAAATGCAGGTGGTAGATTCAGGATGGTAAAAACAAAGTTATGTGCACTGCACAGAACTGATTAAACAGGATTCAGTTATGATCATGGATCATATGAAGACTTCTCACTTCAGAGAAGTTCCTATCTGACAGTCATGAGGCATGAAGTAAGTGCCAGATGAAATACTGATATTGGTACTTTTTCTTTGCTTTAAGCATGATGATCACCAGGAGAAAGAAGCTAAAGCAGAAAAAGAAAATGGGAAACCTGAAAAGGTATGCAAAGCTTCCTTTCTGCTGAATAGATCTGGGAAAGACAACATCCTATTGTGAGATGTGATTTATTTACAGTGGTACCTTGGTTCTCAAACTTAATCTGTTCCGGAAGTCCATTCCAAAACCAAAGTGTTCCAAAAGCAAGGCACACTTTCCCATAGCAAGTAATGCAAAATAGATTAATCCTTTCCAGACTTTTTAAAGCAATAACCCAAAAACAGCAATTTAACATGAATTTTCCTATCTAACAAGATCATTGATCCATAAAATGAAAGCAATAAACAATGTACTGCACTCACACAGTCAATCAGTAGCTGAACTGGGTTCCACAATGTCACACACCAAAAGAAAAAGAGCCACAAAAACGCAAAATAAATAGCAAAAACAGACAGACCTCAGCATAACACTCTAAACGGAAGTGTGGGGCTCGAAATCGGAAGCGTAACACTCAAAAAGGAGCACATTCAGCTTCCGAAAAAAGTTTGCAAACTGGAACATTTACTTCCAGGCTTGCCGAGTTGTTTGAGAACCAAGACGTTTGAGAACCAAGGTACGACTGTATTTTTTACACGTTAATATTTGGTATTTGTTATCAGGACCCTTTGACTTCAGCTGTAAGTGACAAGGCTGAAGAAGAAAAGGTAAGGAACCTAAAAGGACCCCGTGGCACACACCCCAGTCTCCAAGCAGCAAGAGATTCCATGGGACCCTGCACATAGCCAAGGTTCCGATCCCTTGGAGTGAAGGTCAATGGAGACTGTGGTGTCCTTAGGGCATATGGTTTCATATATACACATCTATACAACCTGAGCGTAAGATGGAGGGGCTCACAGCATGAACACCCCAACAGATCTTCCTTCTCCAGTTGGTTTGCAGGGAAGTCCCAAGCCACCATTTTAGGTCCAGCACAGATCAGCCATGTTTCTGTCTCTCTGAAAGACGATGTCATATTGTGAGATGCATTTTCCCCACACAAACTAATGTTTGATTTTTATTTTCAGGAGCATTCTTCTAAAGCTGAAGGCGACATACCCAAGGAAGAAAAGGTAAGGAACCAAAAGAGTTATTATTTCACAAAGGAACTGCTTTAACAGGTTTCTTCTACTCGATGCTAAACTCACAAATACAGGGTCACAGGTTAGGAAGAGACCCACAGCTATCATTCAGAGTGTCTCCCCCAAACCTATAACACACTGAACTAATATGAGAAAGAAAACATCATATTGTGTGATACGGTTTTTCACATACTGTACTAGTTTTTGATATTTGTTTTCAGGACCATCCTTCTAATGTTGGGAGCAGGAAAACCAAGGAAGATAAGGCAAGAAAACGAAAAGGATTCTATTTCACGACAACTGGGACATCCCTCCTCTTAGCGGTTTATAACTGCAATATTTCAGAATGGTTTCACGGGCTCAGTTACAGATCCCCCTTTCATTGTTAATGTTCTGATAGAGCCCATTTAATTGTTCAGCTTTGGGTTTTAAAGACGTGGATCAGATATCATGCCATACCATCACTTGGTACTTCATACATGAGTCTTGAGTCAATGTGCTTCTTGCCTCTACATCTCCCTGTACTCTCTCAAGCTCCAAGCTCCCAGCACTTCATAATTAGTCCAAAGCAGGCCAACGATAACTACTGCAACCTATATTTTGCCCATTTTCCATTTGCATTCAGGATCTCAGGAGCTAATGGGAGAGAAAGGCATATGGTTTGGTCCCCAAGCAGCCAACTATGAATTGGTGTTTGGTATGGGCCACCCCAGCCTTTGAAATTAGCAAACTGAACAGGCCTATAATGAATAAAACAGGCGTTCCAGCCACCAAATCGTTTATGTTTCCACCAAAAGGCTTTTTACTAAAACACAGCAGTATGTTGTGAACAGAGCCGGATTTACGTATAAGCTAAACAAGCGATAGCTTAGGGCCCCACTCTCTTGGGGGTGCTCCCCAAAATTTCACTATTAATATACCTCTTCTTAATTGTATTTCAGTTCAACAATTACTTTGATAAAATACATATTTTGTTATGTGCAAATGGCTTTAGATACCTATTAGGTCCATAAATTACCATATAGCATATATTCAACACAAAAAACAGCGACAATTTGTTGTTGACAAAAGACAGCAGGACATATAAAGGGCCCCAATGCATTCAGTAGCTTAGGGCTTCATCAAACCTAAATCCGTCCCTGGTTGTGAATGAAATATTGAAATATTAGGGCATGGCAGTTTCATTTTGAAGTATTGCTGATTTTTTTTTTTCTGTGTTTGAAGGATTCTGAAGATAAGCCTACTTCCAAGAGCACTCGGGCGCTAAAAACACCGGTGTGTGAAACATCCTCTCCACTGAAACAGAGACATTTCCCCCTTTGCCTCTCATTCACACAAGTACTGGAAATGCAGGTGGTAGACTCAGGATGGTCAAAACAAAGTTATGTGCACTGCACAGAACAAGCATATGAAATGAGCTATATCAGGTGGGTCGCTGGCTTAGAACAGCGGTGGAAAACCTGTGTCCAGCCACGTCCTGTTGGGCGCTGAGTTCCTACGCAGCACAGCCAAAATGGCCAGCAGCCAGACATGATGGGTGTTGAAGGGCAGCAATATCTGGTAGGCCAGCGCCAAGGGCCTTCTGGCGGTTCCCTCACTGTGAGAAGCGAAGTTACAGGGAAACAGGCAGAGGGCCTTCTTGGTAGTGGCACCCGGCCTGTGGAACACCCTCCCATCAGATTCAAGGAAATAAACAACTGTCTGGCTTTTAGAAGACATCTGAAGGCAGCCCTTTTTAGGGAAGTTTTTAATGACTGATGTTTTAATGTCTTTTTAATATTTTGTTGGAAGCCGCCCAGAGTGGCTGGGGAAACCCAGCCAGATGGGCAGGGTATAAATAAATTATTATTATTATTATTATTATTATTATTATTATTATTATTAAGGCCACAGGTTCCCTACCACTGGCTTAGAAATTGTTAAATGAGGATAAATCAATGGTGTGTCAGCCATGACAGCTAAATGGCAGCTCTATATTGTGCCAGTTGCTAATGGGTAAACAATCAAGGTGAGCTCTTGCCTTTGAGCCCTGTATGTTGGTCTCCTGGAAGCATCCAACTGGCCAATTTAAGGCTGCATCTACATTGATCTTCTAAACGTTAAACGTTATTAAATGTAACGTTTTATACCGCTTAATGACAGTTTTCCATCGCCGGTGACTCGCTGCTCTGCAGTGCCCTCTGGTGTCACATTTTAATAACATACTTTTAATGTTATAAAAGGGATGCGGGTGGCGCTGTGGGTTAAACCACAGAGCCTAGGACTTGCCGATCAGAAGGTTCCCCGCGACGGAAGTGAGCTCCCGTTGCTCAGTCCCTGCTCCTGACAACCTAGCAGTTCGAAAGCACATCAAAGTGCAAGTAGATAAATAAGTACCGCTCCAGTGGGAAGGTAAACGGTGTTTCCGTGCGCTGCTCTGGTTCGCCAGAAGTGGCTTAGTCATGCTGGCCACATGACCCAGAAGCTGTACGCCGGCTCCCTCAGCCAATAAAGCGAGATGAGCGCCGCAACCCCAGAGTCGGCCATGGCTGGACCTATTGGTCAGGGGTCCCTTTACCTTTACCTTTAACATTATAAACGACAAGTGTAGATCCGCCCTAAGACTCTTGATCTGACTCAGAAGGGCTCTTTATATTTATTACCATGGAATTCATGGAATATAATATTCCGCCCCAAACTAAATGTTTGAAACAACTTAACTCCTTATCAGTTCTATCAAAAGCATATTTAACTATGTTTTAATTAGCCAAATTTTAGTCTTTCGACTCTGTCTCTATTTTCTGACCAAAGTAACTGATGAACTGCTGAGATTTATTCCTATATTCAGCAGTATAATGCAGAACCTCAAAACATGCGCTGTAAACTGGCATAGAATGCTTCCTCCCTGGTGAACTACAGTGGGAAAGGCAACCTTCTGCAGAAAAGATAAATTATGACTGGGAGACCCCTTTGTTTCTGTAATGAAGTTACAGTCTTGTGTGGTAGAGAGAGCTTTAGCAGCTGAAAAGTTTCATTTTTGAATACTGATTTTGGTTCTCTTTCTGTGGCTCAGGATGCTGAAAATCAACCTGCTTCCAGGAATCTGGAAAAAGTTGGTCTGGTATGTAAAGCGTCATGGTCATTAAACTGCCCAAAGAAATGTAGCAGGAAAGTGTCATTATTGGTGGAATTATGAATTCTAACTTGCTAACAAAACAAATATTATTTGGAGCAATCACTTGACCAACAATCCAAGGAATTATGGCTAGACTTTTCCTTGCTATGGATACGATTTTATTGTTGATGTGGGCCATATGTGACAGCTAATACACTGCAACCCTAACCCCACTTACTTGAGAGTAAGCCCCATTTAATTCAATAGGACTTACTTCTGAGTGAACATGGTTAGGATTGTGCTGTTTGTTGCTACACTGCATACGGAACAAGAAGTGTGAAATCATCTGCCATCTTTCACCACCTAAGCAGTGATGCAGAAAACTAAGAGTAATCAGTCCAAAGAGGGGCCCATCAATAATTTTCCAATGAGAATATTGTGCTTTCATCAGGAGATATATGACTTTCTGCATTCTTGATTTTCAGAAATCATTTGCTTTGGACGTGAGAGAAGATGACCAGGAGGTGAGATGGCAGAATTCAATAAAGTCAAACGTTTGTCTTTTCTTGTTTAATTATTACAGTAGCAGCTTTCATTATGCATTCATCAGTTTTAGGTCGGATACCCCTTTCAATATTACCATTTACCGTATTTTTTGCACTATAAGACACACCCGACCATAAGACGCACCTAGTTTTAGAGGAGGAGAACAAGAAAAAAAATTCTCTCCCTCTCTGTGCAGCGCCTCTCCAGCACTAAAGAGGCGCTGCACAGAGAGAGAAGCAAAGTGAAGTCAAAACAGCAAGAGGGATCGCTGCTTTGACGATCCCTCTTGCTGTTCTGGCTTCTTGGATAGCTGCGCAGCCTGCATTCGCACCATAAGACTCACACACATTTCCCCTTACTTTTAAGGAGGGGGAAAGTGTGTCTTATAGAGCGAAAAATACGGTATGTTTCTTCTAATGTTTTTCTTTCTTTGCATTTTTTGAAGTAAAATAGTTCCTATAACTACAACTAATCCAGAATGTGGCAGCTAGACTGGTGACTGGGGGCGGCCACCGAGACCACATAACACCGGTCTTGAAAGACCTACATTGGCTCCCAGTACGTTTCCGAGCACAATTCAAAGTGCTGGTGTTGACCTTTGAAGCCCTAAACGGCCTCAGTCTGGTATACCTGAAGGAGCGTCTCCACCCCCATCGTTCTGCCCGGATGCTGAGGTCCAGCGCCGAGGGCCTTCTGGCAGTTCCCTCATTGCGAGAAGCAAAGCTACAGGGAACCAGGCAGAGGGCCTTCTTGGTAGTGGCGCCCGCCCTGTGGAACGCCCTTCCATCAGATGTCAAAGCGATAAATAACTACCTGACATTTAGAAGACATCTTAAGGCAGCCCTGTTCAGGGAAGTTTTTAATCTGTGATATTTTACTGTATTTTTGGTTTCTATGGAAGCCGCCCAGAGTGGCTGGGGAAACCCAGCCAGATGGGCGGGGTACAAATAATAAATTATTATTATTATTATTATTATTATTATTACTACTACTACTACTACTACTACTACTACTATCTGTATTGTAAGCATGTTCCCCCCAGAGCAGGAATAGGAACCTGACGTCTTCCAGATGTTGTTGGATAAATTATGACCCTCTGTTGCTTTTATTAAGTTCCACTCTTATGTGGCGGAGAGAACATTATGAATGGGAAAGTTTCATTCTGAATACAGTTTCTGGTTCTTTTTTGTAGGCTCAGGATGCTGAAAAGCATTCTGCTGTCAGACAACTGCAAGCTCTATTAGAAGATTTTCGGGTATGTAAAGTATCTTTGCTGTTGAATTCTCCAGACAAATATAGCAGGAAAGTATCCACAAGGTTCAGGGTCAGGAATTATGACTCCTAACATGATAACAAAAAATATAATAAAATTGGAGCAATAACTTGACCATTAATATGAGGAAATATAGCCAGATTTTTTTCCTTGCTATAGGTAGGATTTAATTGCTGGTGTGGCCCATATGTGACAACTACGAAGGCTCCAATCCTGACACCATTAACCTGGGATTAAGTTACACTGCATTCAGTAGAGCTTACTTCTGAGTGGGCAATTTTAGAATTGTGCTGTTTGTTACTATACTACATTCTGAACTAGAGGTGTAGACACTCCTGCCCTCTCACACCACCTAAGCACTGATGCAGAAATCTAAAGGTTGTTGTATAGATTAGTCATTTAGTCGTGTCTGACTCTTCGTGACCCCATGGACCAGAGCACGCCAGGCACTCCTGTCTTCCACTGCCTACCGCAGTTTGGTCAGACTCATGCTGGTAGCTTCAAGAACACTATCCAACCATCTCGTCCTCCGTCATCCCCTTCTCCTTGTGCCCTCCATCTTTCCCAACATCAGGGTCTTTTCCAGGGAGTCTTCTCTTCTCATGAGGTGGCCAAAGTATTGGAGCCTCAGCTTCACGATCTGTCCTTCCAGTGAGCACTCAGGGCTGGTTTCCTTAAGAATGGATAGGTTTCAGTCCAAATGGAGCCCTTTTCACATAAATCATTTTCAATCAGACAATTGTGCCGTTGTCAGGAGAAATAAGACTTTCCACACTACAGGTTTTCTCTGTCTTTTTGGTTCTTTTTATGTGCTCAGGATGCTGAAAACCACCCTGCTGTCAAACAACTGCAAGCTCCAGCAGAAGATTCTCAGGTATGTAAAGTTTCTTTGCTGTTGAACTCTCTGGAGAAGTATCCACAAGGTTCAGGGTCATCATTGGTAGAATTATGACTTCTGACACGAAAACCAGGGCCAGATTTAGACGAAGAGGGCCCTAGGCTACTCTTACTTGTGATGCCCCTCCCAAGCCCCTACACTCACAACTAGAAGAAAATGGAAGAGTGCTATAAACAAAATTGATTGAAGCCAAGGATATGACAGGTATTTAAAATTCTGTAATTCACAGTTTCTCCTCTAAAGGACATAAGGTACTATTGTTAAATACCATGGTGGTTTTTAAAAATGCATAAATGTTAAAATTAACACTGAAAAACTTTTGCAATAGCTGAACTTTGTAAACCTTTTGTGGAATAAACATTATTTTTTAGGAAAATGAAGTTGTAATGTTATTCTTAAAAATAAAAAACCACCTTGAGTTTACGGATTATATTGCCTGGGAAGTGTATATACCGTATCTTTCCATGTATAACACGTGTATAAGACAACCCCTTCTTTTAAACTTCAAAAATTTAGGAAAAAATATAGTCTTATACACAGAAAAATACGGTAATATGATCATGGTTACCTGACAGTGTGGCACTTTTAGAATCTACTTTATGTTTTCATTAAAAAGTCAGTTTTAAATTACATATTAAGAAGTAAACTACAACCATCAAATACAGTAAGACTAAAAATGTTTTTTTCTAGCCTTCCTCATAGCAAAATCATCCAAAACTTCATCAAAATTTGTTTGTCTAAGTTTGTCACTTTCAATGTACAAAATGCTCAGTGCAGGCAACCTCTCTTGAGACATTGTGGCCCTTAATTCATTTTTAATTCTTTTGCGTCTTGAAAAACTCCACTCTCCTGAGCAGTTAGTGACCATAAAGCTAAGAAATAGCCACAAGATTGTTTCCACATTAGCAAAGGCCAGCTGATTTTTTTCCTTGTATATAATTTGAGAAAGGTCTGTATGAGACAGAGAGTGCTCTTCTATAAGCCTATGGCTTTGTCTCACATACAGATGAAAGTGCAAAAAATTATCCAGAAGTTTCAGGTCAGTATCTTCTGGGTATGCTTCCATTAACAGTTCACTACCTTGCTGAATTTCTTGCTTAGATGCTGTCAGATTAGCAAGAATGGAAAACAATTGAGCAACATCACTGTACACAGTACTTCTTCTTTTTAAATTGGCTTCAAGCGCATCTAATATAGGAATTAAGGATTTTATCCTAAACTTAATTCTTGAAGAAAGTGCACCTAAGGCATCAGGAGGACTTTTTTTGCCATTTCTCCACTCTTTGTCTCCTTGTTTTGTAGTTAACATTTGGCAAGGTGGCTTTTGCTTGTTTCTCAAGCTCATCAAAATCTTCTCTTATTTTCCTTATAAAATCCAAAAAAAAAGTGAACTGTACAAACTTGCACAAGAACAGGTCTGATTTCTGAAGGGCTTTGCTGACCTTGTGAAAATGACCTAGCACACGGGTCCAAAGATGCAGCATAAACACAAATTCCAGTTCTTCCATCTTCTGCAAAAGATTATTAGCTTGAAGCCTGGTCTCCCCCTTCCCTTTAACGTCAGAGGACAGATGACTGAGGGCATTAGTGATAGCACTGTAACTTTCCCAAACAGCTTCTGTGGCTTTTGCGTGTGCGTTCCACCTAGTGTCTGACAAATATTTGGGCATTTTAGACTCAGGTCTGCCCATCTCTTTGTGGTTGATGAAAAGAAGGTGTAAATTTCATTGATAATGGCAAAACAGTTCTCTGCATCAAGGCAGCAATCCACAGCTCAACAGTAAAATGTGACTTTCTGCACTCTTTTGATTTTCAGAACTCACCTGCTTTGTACTTGACAGAGGTTGACCAAGAGGTAAGACGGCAACGTTTAATAAAGTTGGAACCTTCGCCTGTCATAGTTAATTATAAGCAGCTTCCACTATGTTTTGATTGTTTATAGGTAAGACCCCCTTCCAATAATATTGTTTATGTTTCTTCTAAGGGACGCGGGTGGTACTGTGGGTTAAACCACAGAGCCTAGGACTTGCCGATCAGAAGGTCGGCGGTTCGAATCCCCGTGACGGGGTGAGCTCCTGTTGCTCGGTCCCTGCTCCTGCCAACCTAGCAGTTCGAAAGCACGTCAAAGTGCAAGTAGATAAATAGGTACCGCTCCAGCGGGAAGGTAAACGGCGTTTCCGTGCCCTTCTGGTTCACCGGAAGCGGCTTAGTCATGCTGGCCACATGACCCAGAAGCTGTACGTCGGTTCCCTCAGCCAATAAAGCGAGATGAGCGCCGAAACCCCAGAGGCAGTCATGACTGGAGCTAATGGTCAGGGGTCCCTTTACCTTTATGCTTCTTCTGATGGTCTTTTTTAATCACATTTTTGAATTTTTTGAATTTTAAATGTTTGGTCATGGGTTGTCAGAATGTTTTCATCTATGGCAGGGATGAGAACCTGTTGCCCTCATGCTGTGGTTGGACCACAGTTCCCATCATCCTTCACCATTGATCCAGATGCTGGGCTTGGTGGGAGTTGAAATCCAACAACATCTGGAGAGCCACAGGTTCCCCATTCCTTATCTAGAGTCCAGAATAGTTAATACGCCAATCTTAATGGACAGTTCACACTTTACATGAGGACAAGTATAAGATAAAACACATTATGAGTGGGACAGCTCTCTGTTGCTTTTATGAAGTTGCCCATTTGTGTGGTGGGGAGAGCATTACAAATGGAAAACTTTTGAATATCGATTTTTGTTCCTTTTTTTTCTTCGGCTCAGGATGCTGAAAGTCAACCTGTTTTCAAACAACTGCAGTCCCCTGCAGAAGCTTCTCAGGTATGTAAAGTTTCTTTGCCAGTGAACTATCTGGAGAAACGCAGAAGGAAAGTAACCACAAGGTCTTCAGGGTCATCTATGGTGGAGTTTTTGTTTTTTTAAAAATGATATTTATTGAGAATTTAAAATTACAAAGGGGAAAAAAGAAAAAGAAAAAAGAAAAAAAGAAAAAAGACATTAAACAATACAAGTCAATAAAAAGAAAAGAGAGAGCAAAACACACAATACATCAAAGCCAAAAACAAAGGCAAACAAAAAATTTAAAACAAATCCAATATTCCCAAATCTTTATCTTTCATTATCTTGTTTCATCGACCTCCTCACACCTCCCTTTTTTGTATTCTAGTTATTAATTATCTCAGCAAATCCTTTCCATCTTTCACTATGTTCTGTCATTAAATTATCTTAATTTATTTTAACCTTATCTTGCCATAAAAAGCCCTAAAGCTTAAAACTTATTTGTACATAACTCCTTATAGCATTTCTACTAAAGCCAAATAGTTTCATTCCAACATTTTTTCTAACACTCATTAATTTTACAATATTTCTCTAAATGAATTTTTAAACTTTCTTCCAATCTTCATCCACCATCTCTTCTTCCTGGTCTCGGGTTCTGTCAGTCCTTTCTATCCATTCCATTTAATCCATCAACCTGGTGATCTTCTATCCGAGGCTCTTAACTCTTTTCCATGTCCCTTCTGCAGGTCTTCTTCATATTTATACCTGCACCTTACTTTGTCTTCTGCTGATCTTGTTCTTAGTTTCCTTCCTTTATCACTGAGGAGTAGATCTCGGGGAGACTCCAACCTAACAGTATCTTTATCCCTTCTCGACAGGTCGGCCCATTCTCCATAGTCAGCACTAAAATCCAAAAGATATTTCAAGGCATGTTTCAAAGTCCCTCCAAAGTTAAAGGCCCCCACAACTCCAGACTCCCCCTGGCGCAAAACCAGATCCCAGAAGCCAGAACAGCCCTGCATAGGGGGATCTATCCAATTTCCCATCTCCAATCCAAACGAGACTCCATCTCTCCAAATCTGACTTTCTCTAGGTTCGGTCATCAAAAACAACAGCTTATGTTCCTGCAAAGCCTCGGCTCTCTCCACATGTATTTCTTGAGGTTTAACAGCAACCTTCTCCTTTGTCTTCTGCACAACTTGCCCTGTCAAAGCAGATTCCTGGGTCGGTTCCTGAGTGGTTTCTATATAGGTATTCACTGTTTGTCCAAAATTATTAACTGCAACAGTCATCAAATCCATCTTCTCATGTAGCTGTTCCAATAAAGCGCTTGTCTTGCAAAAAGCAATCACTAAGGCTTCTTCTGGGCACATTCTTGTTCAAGGTCAATGTCTGGTTCTCACGATCTTTAATCTCTACAGCTGGAGAATTCCCCAGATCGACTCCAACAACAGTTTTCAAAGCTCCCTCTAGGGGAAACAATTTCTGTTTGTATCCATCCTTTTAAAAGCAGATCCAGCAACAAAATTACTTTCTTTTTCAAATATTTTGTTCCTTTTAAATGCAAAAGGAAACATTGGAATCAATATGTTTCTCTTTTTTTAACTATCTATCAGCAAACGTTTTATTCACAGTCAATGGACTTTCCCAAAACGTCTGTCTTCCTAGCAACCTGTTCCCAGGTTCAAGGCGGTGGAAATTTATCTTTCTTTACTCTCTCTCCTGCAGGCTTGAACAATCTAAGATTTCCCCCCTCTTCTCCTGCTTCCAAGGGGGGTTTAGTAGTTTCAGCCGATGGAGATTTAGTTCTTTACAAAAGTCTTTCCAGACTTTAGCTTGCAATGTCTTTGCTTCAATCTATTTACAAAAGCGGAAGGCGGACTTCCTGTTTAGAACCTTCCCGCTTCGGTGCCAAATTAAGATATTTCATAGTCCAATTTTCCGTTCTACTCACGGGTAGTTGTTTAAAGTCCAATTGTCCACAGGAAAAAGTCAGCGCTCTCCGGCAACAGCAATGCGGCTTCACTCCGTGAAAAGAGCAGTCGATTCGAAGCACCGCGCCGCTCACCCCACGTCGCTCCGGATCCCCGAAACCGGGTTTCCCCGCAAGTAGGGGAGGCGCAAAAGGTGACTGCCGAATCCCACGTCCACAGGCTTCTCCCGCCTGTGGTTTTTGATGGGTCTCTGCCTCGCCGTGGCGGTCCAGACCCTAATTTCCATGAAGCGGATTCCTCCCGATCAGAGGAAATCCACCATTGCCGGAGGCGCTAACCCGGAAGTCCCACCAATGGTGGAGTTATGACTTCTAACATGATAACAAACAAGCAAACAAATATTTGAAGCAATAGCTATGGCAAGACTTTTCCTTGCTGTGATCTTATGACTTGATGATGTGGGCCATATCTAAGCAGTGGTGCAGAAATCTAAGAGCAATCAGTCCAAATGAGGGCCCTTTCCACATAAATCTTTTTAAATCAGAAAACTGTGCACTTGTCAGGAGAAATATGACTTTCCACACTCTTCCTTTTCAGAACTCACCTGCTTTGGACTTGACAGAGGTTGACCAAGAGGTATGATGGCAGCATTTAATAAACTTGGAACTTTCCCCTTTCGTAGTTAATTAGAAGCAGCTTCCATTATGCTTTGATTGTCTTTAGGCAAGACACTACTTTCAGTACAGTGGTACCTCGGGTTAAGAACTTAATTTGTTCTGGAGGTCTGTTCTTAACCTGAAACTGTTCTTAACCTGAGGTACCACTTTAGCTAATGGGGGCTCCTGCTGCCGCTGCGCCGCCACTGCACAATTTCTGTTCTCATCCTGAAGCAAAGTTCTTAACCTGAGGTAATATTTCTGGGTTAGCGGAGTCAGTAACCTGAAGCGTATGTAACCTGAAGTGTATGTAACCCGAGGTACCACTGTAGTTTCATTTACATTTCCTCCAGCACCTTATTAAATAAATATTTTTTGCAGTAAAATAGTGTAGGAATGTTTCCATCTAGAGCCAGGATGGTGAATCTGTGGCCCTCCTGCTGCTGTTGGACTACAAGTCCCATCATCCTTGACCATTGACCTTGCTGTTGGGCCTGATGGGAACTGGAATCCAACAACTTAGGGAAGGCCACAGGTTCCCCCTTACTTATCAAGAATTTACAAAATCTAATAGATCAGCCTTATTCTCCACTTCATGCATGATGACAAATGACGATTTTGGCACTTCACAGGAAGTCTTATAGGATTGTGCTGTTTGTTACTACACTACACACTGAACTAGATGTATGGACCCATTTGTCATCTAAGCAGTGAGGCAATCAATCAAAATAGGGGCCCTTTCCACATAAATCATTTTTAATCAGAAAATTGTGCTTTTGCGAGGAGAAACTGACTTTCTTCTGCACTCCTGATTTTCAGAATTCACCTGCTTCGGACACCAGAGAGGATGACCAAGAGGTAAAATGGCAGCATTTAATAAAGTTGAAACTTTCCCTTTCCTTATATATTAGCAGCTTTAATTATGCTTTCATCGGTTTTAGGTTGGATACCCCATTAAATATTGCTGTTTATGTTTCTTCTAATGATGTTTTTTATCACATTTTTGGAAGTAAAAAGGTTCCTATCTGAGTTGTAAGCAGGGGTTTTTTTCAGCCTGAATTCACTGGCACAGAGTTCTCTGGTGGCCACGATTGCCCTTTTAAGGTAACAAGGGAGGCATTCATAGTGAGTTCCGGCACCCCTTTTTCTAGAAAAATAGCACTGGTTGTAAGAATGGTTCCCCACAGAGCAGGGACAGGAACCTGTGCTCTTCCAGCTGTGGTTAGATAAACCATGACCCTCTGTTGCTTTTATTAAGTTCTGCACTGATGTGGTGGAAAAAATACAGGTTTTGGTTCTTTTTCTATGCCCAGGATGCTGAAAACCACCCTGCTGTCAAACAGCTGCAAGCTCCAGCAGAAGATTCTCAGGTATGTAAAGTTTCTTTGCTGTTCAACTCTCCGGAGAAATATAGCAAAAAAGTATCCACAAGGTTCAGGGTCATCATTGGTAGAATTATGACTTCTAACATGATAACAAAACATATAAATATTGGGAGCAATAACATGACTAGTGATATGAAGAAATATGGCAATACCTTTCTTTGCTATGGATAGGAGTTATTTGCTGATGTGATAGCTAAAAAAAAGTCCTGACCCCATTGACCTGGGAGTAAGCCATACAAATCATTTTTAACAAGACAATTGTGCTGTTAAAATCCACTCTCTTGATTTTCTGAACTCATCTGCTTTGGACTTGACAGAGGTTGACAAAGAGGTAATACGGCAACATTTAATGAAGTTGGGACTTTCCCTTTTCGTATTTAAATATAAGAAGCTTGCATTATGCTTAGATTGGTTTTAGGCAAGACACTGCTTTCAGTATTATCATTTACATTTTTCCAAACACTTCTTCTCCTTCCATTTTTTTGAAGTAAAATACTAGCAGGAATGCTTCCCTCTAGATCAGGGATGGGGAGTTTTTTGCCCCCCAGCTGTTGTTGGACTACAGTTCCCATCTGCCTTGACCATTGATGGTGATGCTTCTCCTGATGTCAGTTGGAATCTAACATCTTATCTAGTAACTTATCACACTGAGGTTTTACAGAATGGACTATGGTTAAGTTGCTACTGCAATCAATCAACTTGACATGAACACATTTTTGTTCAAAGGTTTTATTATGTTTCTATCGGTGAAGATACGATGCCACACATACAAGAATATTGTTTTTTTATTATTTCAGAGTTCTCTCTTTGATGTCAGGGCTGGCACTCATGCACAACTGTAACATTCAGTATACAGTCGTACCTTGGAAGTCAAACGGAATCCATTCTGGAAATCCATTCAATTTCCAAAATGTTCGAAAACCAAAGTGCACCTTCTGATTGGCTGCAGGAAGTCCTGCAACCAATTAGAAGCCCCATTGAATGTTCGGCTTCCAAAAATAGTTCACAAACCGGAACAGTCACTTCCGGGTTTGCGGCGTTCGTGAGCCAAAACATTTGACTTGCCAGATGTTAGTCAACCAAGGTACGACTGTATTTGGGTTTTTCCAACTTAACCAATGTGTTGTTTGACCTTTTCACTGTTTCAGGCGGCCTTGTCATTGACATAGCTTTTTAACATTATCCATTTTGCTTTTTCAGAGTGCTCCTTCTTCGGATGAAGCTGTAGAGAAGATTGAACCACAAGTAAGCTTTCTTATAGAGAATTGTACAGTGAGTGTGTGATGCTATGAATAACGTGTTCATGAGTAACTTACAGGATTAGTTGTCAAGGTCTTTAGCAGATACAAAACAGAGCAGACCATGGTTTACAAATTGGGAACTAACCTTGTGCATGTGCACTCCTTTTTCTCTCCTTCCCCTCTAAATAAAAATTCCCTTCCTTGCCTTTGCTGATTACTGCTGGTGCACCAATGCTAACCAGGTTTAACACTAACCATGGTTCCCTTAGAAACACATAAGCACATGCACACACACAGAATTTGAAGTTGCTTTGTACAGTGTCAGATCATTGGTCAACCTAGCACACTATTGTCTACAAAGACTAGTAGTGACTCACCAAAATTTTGGATAGCTTTTTCTCCCAGCCCTACCTGGAGATGCCTAGGATTGAATCTGGGACTAGAGCTGGTGGAGAAATCCATTCCCATTCCCATTTAAAGGCAAGCCTCCTTAATTCATACTTTCCAACACAATACATGACCTGAAACAGAGCAATCTTTTGAAATTCACACTTCTCTGAATTTTGTGACCCCAGCCAAGTAAGGTGTATAAAAATGCATATACAGTGTGCTTAAAAATGCATATATTCAGTGCTTTTTTCTTTTAAAAAAATGTTTAGGGGTACTCTCATTTTCCTACTCATATTGAAATATTGCCCCTCAATGAAGCCAAACTGAATTCACAAAATGTTTAGGGGTATGCATACCTCTGCATCCCCCTATGCAAAACCAGTAATATACTAATGAACTCCAGTCCTTCCCTAATGGTTTGAAATTAGTTTGCAACCATGATTACGAGAGAAAGCAGTTCACATTAACTATAGTGTCCTTGGAACTCTAAACCACCTTTAACCCTCTTTCCTGACAAGAGAAAGGGAGTTGCTTTAAAAAGGGCAGCACCAAAGTTTTGCATCTGGCAGAACTCTACAGATATAACAGTAATATACTGGGTTGCTGTTGTTTTGTTACAGATATCCTTTTTAACAGAAGAAAACAATAACGTTGCTGAGCAACAGGTAAAAATTACAACATAGAAATCTGCCCTGCTTCAGTTAGTT
This sequence comes from Podarcis vaucheri, assembly GCF_965113315.1. NCBI lineage: Eukaryota > Metazoa > Chordata > Lepidosauria > Squamata > Lacertidae > Podarcis > Podarcis vaucheri. Next base: position 16,561,428 of record NC_138767.1, read on the forward strand.
CATTATAAGCATCACTTTGGCATTGGCTGTGAGAATGCCAATAGTCAGTATGGCTAAAGTTTAGCCCTCTGCTGGTTTTAGCTTTTTGAGATAAAGTATTATTAACTATAGAAGCACAAATTTAAGTATCCTAAGATTTTAAATGACTGCTTTAAGCATACACACACACTGGGTAGCTCAGCGATAACTGCTATAACAAATTATGCAAATTTAGAAATTCTAGGCAATAGAATATTCTTAGCTTACTTTCCTCCAGAGGTGCACCTTAATGATCACAACTACAGGTAGACTTTAGCCCATCAGGCTTCAACTGGTGGGTCACGGCTTCTAAGTCATCACGCTCTTCGTGTTGACTGTTTAATTTATTAGCAGTAAATGCATTCTAGTAGTTCAACCATTGGTTTTAGGAGAGATGCTCATTTCTTGCCTTGTGTGCCATCACAGCAGTTTTTGTTGATTGCATGATTGTATGTGTAAGTCAGTATCTGAGGATTTCATAGAATCATAGAATTCTATAAATTCTTTAACTTTTCACGGTCAGAATTTGTGGGGGGAAGTGTGGTTTATATTTGGGGCAATATGGTAATTTTATTATATTTTTGACAGGTCTTTGATGAAAGTGAACCGTCAGCCGATGTCCTCGGGGATTTCCAGGACAGTGAGGAAGCTGAAGTTTGAAGTGTAGAAGTCTAATATGAAACCTGTGCCTCTAAAATAACTACTATCATCAGAGGTCTTTGAAACTGCCTAGCATTGACAATGAAATTTCTACTTACTACTTTTAACATTAAAATGTGGACAGAAATCAGTAATATTCTTTTTCTCATCTAGGCAGATGGGAAACTTGTTTTCACGTCAACATTTATTTTCAAGAATGAGTTTGATTTCAGTTAGTAAAGATCCAAATACAACAGGCTTTGTTATATAAACAAATTGAAGCCTTTTAGTTCTCATTTCCACTAAAGCAATGCAAGCCTTTCTGTGTAGCTCATTCTCATTTTCATCATAAAAAGAAAAAGAAAAACCCAGAGAGTCTTCTATGTGATTCACATTTAATGATTTTAACACTTGAAATAAAATGCTATCTAAATGAGCAGTGTTGTCTATTTTCCAAAGTACACCAAAACACACTCAGGCATGTTGATCTGTTTAAAAACACAAAAAACACCAACCAGCAGGCCAGCAACCATCAACTGAAACTGGGGACCAAAGAATGTGAGACTTGGCATTAACGGAAAACATCGAACATAAGAAACATGAAAGCAAGTTAGTTAAATTGGACCCTTTTTAGTAACAGTCTCTCCCTCGGGAGGTTGTGGACTCTCCTTTGGAGGATTTTAAGCAGAGGTTGGATGGCCATCTGCTATGGATGCTTTAGCTGAGATCCCCGCATTGCAGGGGTTGGACTTGATATAGAAAAAATAGGGATGGTTGGCTTTCGCTGCCCAACTCCCCAAGGGACTGAGTCCCCTAAGTCCATGATCGGTCAGAGATGAATGGATGGAGGCAGGATGGAGGGAAAGCAAGGCAGATCTTTATTTTTCTGTTGCGACAGAGTTTCCTCCCCTCCTCGGAAGGAGGCATGAGAGACCCAGAACCAAGAAGAAACATCTCTTTTAAGGGTTTAGCATTCTGGCGTGGAGAAGAAGGACACCCCCTGTACTGTACAGTTAGAAATTATATCACACGTAAGGTGGGGTTACTTCCCTTCAGGAACTTCCCTGATTGCTATCTGCCTACCTGTTCTCTGGCAAGGGGGATTAAGAAGGCAGAGGAAATATTGAGAGTGTGGTTTCCAACATGGGGCACACACCCCACAGAGGAGCAATTCGATTTTTAAGGGGGACAATTCAAGAATGAATTATTAACAGTTAATGGCCTTTTGGCTTCCTCCACGTGAACAGGAGTTCACTTTTTGAATAATAAGAATTATATGCCACAGATGGGGACATCAGGATTTTAGAGATGCTTAGGTGGGGGCACAGCCAAAGAAAGGTTGGGAACCACTGATTTAGAGTTTTTAGGGAGAGCCAAGATGGCTTTTGAATTGCTCTCCTGTACTGTTTTAATGTGGTTTATATACCTATGTGTGTGTGTTCACATTGTGCAATTATCAAAACTTAATTCTGTATCTGAGAATTCTATAACAGACTAGAGCAGGGGTGTCCAGCAGGTCTATTGCGATCTACCGGTTGATTGCGGGGCGTCCCTGGTCGACCGTGTGATCCTGATCGGTCACCCCCAAAAACAAAGCACAAACTCAACAACTTTGGGTCTTCCTCTCCCAAAAAAAATCTCAACAGCTTTGGTCAATACAATGGGTAGATCACTGCCAGTTGCTGTTTTTTAGCAGGAGCAGATCGCAGTCTCTTGGAAATTGAAAAATCCCTGGACTAGAGGAACCTTGGAAAGGGATCCCCCGGGGTAATCCTAATCGGAGGCGAGGACGGGGCTGTGTCGGCAGCTCAAATTGCAGAAAAAGAGAGACCAAAACAAAACAAAACTCCTATTGGATTCGGAAGGAGCCGCAGGAAGTCCGGGCTGTCCGGGGAGCGCAGCTCTTCCCCTCCCCGCAGCTTCCCGGCCAAGAGACACACGCAGCCCGGCCTGCCCGCTTGCTTCCCCCTGCCAGGCGGCGCGCTGTGGGCGGGGATGGGGGGCTGGAAGGCGGGCGGTGGAGGAGGCGAAGGCGCTCCCTTCCCGCGCCTGAGAGACAATTCCTGAGGCGGAGGCGGCGGCCTTCGTCCAGGGTCGGGGGACCATGGCGGGCCTTTGCCCTCCCGGCGGCCTGGAGCACCTGGAGCTGGGGCGGCTGCGGGACCCGCCGGGCGGCGGCGGCGCTTCTTCTCCTTCCCCTCCTCCTTCGTCTTGCTCGCCGTCGCCGCCGCTCTCGTCCTGCTCGAGGCAGGCCTGGAGCCGGGACAACCCGGGCTTCGAGCCCGAGGAGGAGGCGGGCGAAGCGGCCAGGGCGGCCTGCGGGAGCGCGGCGGCGGCGGCGGGGCCCGTGCTGCAGATGGGCGTGGCGGAGTGGGGCCGAGGAGGGGCGCCTTCGCCCTCGGAGCCCGGCGCCCGGCGCCCGGGAGGGCCCGCCGAGAGCGGGAGGCAGCGGAGGCGCAGGCGGCGCGGCGAAGAGGAGGAGGGCGAAGGCCAGCGGCCTTGCTCCGCCGGAGGCGGCCCGACGCCGACGCCGCGTTTCCCTCACGAGGAGGCGGGCGAGGAGGTCGCCGAGCAGCCGCCGCCGCCGCCGCCGCCTCGCCGCCTCGCCTGGGCCAAAGGGATGGCGCACCGCCTGCGAGGTGAGTGGCCGCCCGGCCGGGCCCTTCCGCCGCCCTTCCTGGCTCGCGTCTCTCCTGCCTCGCCTTATTACTTGTATGTTTCTCGCGAGTCAAATAATCCATTCAGCTCCTCTGCAATCTCCTTGCACACCTTTGATTCCCTTGTTGGCCAAAGGCTCTACCATAGGCATGTTGGCCAAAGGCTCTACCACAGGCGTCCAAAGTCCGTTTTGGGGGCCCCTTCGGCAGTTTATGCAGTGGCGTAGCGTGGGTTGTCAGCACCCGGGGCAAGGCAAGTAATTTGCGCCCCCTAACCCGTGGATTTGCGCCCCCTAACCCCCAGATGTTGCGCCCGGTGCGGCCGGCCCCCCCCTGCACCCCCCCACGCTACGCCACTGAGTTTATGGGGTAAAATCCTAAAAAAAAAACCCAACAACTTCAATCCTAAATAAAGCGCAACAACTTCAACCCTAAAAAAAAGCTCAATAATTTCCATCCTAAAAACAGCGCAACAACTTTGGTTGGCCCTCACGGCCCTTCCCTTCATCAAATCTGGCCCTCCTTGAAAAAAGTTTGGACACCACTGCCCTACCACCTCATTGTCTCCTCTCCTGCTACTAATGCTTTTTTATTAAGAGCCCAGGAAGCTACTTTCTATCCAGTCAGACCTTTCCTTCATCCATCTAGCTAATCTTATCTCAAAAAATTGTAACGCTTTGGGCCAAACTAGTTATAATGGGGAAAAGCAGTTCACTTTTGTCTGCTTCTGTTTGCATCTGATGTGGGAATACACTGTGTGTATTGTTTTCCAACAAAGTTTTTCACCATTTCATGCAAACCAGTAGGTAATACATATTTGACTAGAAAAGCACATGGGTTTGGGATGAAAAAGATTTCTCGCCCTGTGCTAAAGACTTCTTGCAGACCAGGCTACTTTAAAAGAAAATATTGAAGTTGTTCAAGTTCCTAAGAGAAAATCCAAAGCTAACAGTAAAGATGTTATATGGGAGCCTCCTCAAAAAATGTAGACACTTTACTTTGGACTCCAAGCTGGCAAACGTACATGCAGAATTGCAGTGGCATAGACTGCATGATTTCCAAATCCTCAGGAATCAGTATCCCTTTAAAAACCACATGCAATATGGTTGATACAATATTGTTAAGTTGTTGTATACACTATTGTTAAGTTGTTGCTGTTTTGACCAGGAGACTTTTTGGAGGGGGGAAACAGCAGAAAAGCAATGTGTTTGATTATATATATATAAAAACCTGCACCCTGCCAAGTTTTGCGAATTGCAGCTCCGTCAGAGTACATTTCAAGCTTTCTGTTGCCTAGTCAACCAGTATTTGCTCATTTGTTCCAGTTCAGGATAACCATCTAGCTACAAATTCCAGAAGGAGAGCCATCTTAGCCCATAGCAGCAAAAAAGCAAACAGTGCTGTGACAGATATTTGCTGGTTTGTTGTGATATGAGCTTGCATAGGCAATTTTTTCCATGTTTCACTTGCTCCCATTTTTGTTTGGGTTAGTGTATTCTTTACATTGTCCTCTGTGGACTGGGCGCTTTACAGAGTATGAAAGGGGAAAGGGCCTTGTTCAGAGGAACTTACAAACTAAAATTTGACATTGAGCCGCTGGAAGGTAGAGTCAGGGGTAGACAGGTAAACAAGACTTGGTTACAAGCTTAATTATAGCAAGTTGTGGGACATTCAGGTTAAGCTTTTTTGTGTTGAGTATTTTCCTGCAAAATATTCCCAACCGCTTTGTATAATTTCAACCCCTCCCAAAAAAAGCCCTGGCATTGAGTAGTTTTCTATTACCTTCTTGTGACTAGGTAATATCCCGGCTAATCTTTTTTACAGTCACATACTGAAGCACTTCTTCTTGGTGAAGAGAATGTATAGTATTTACTGACACTTTGATTTTAGGTCATGTTTTGGCATATGTACTAAATCTTAGAGATACTTCTGGCAGCACATGGTGCTAAATCCTTACTTCATTGTTGTTTTTTTAACCTTCCATTGTTGCTGATGTATTAATCTCAAAATCTGTACTGTTCAAAACGTCCCAATATTTTAAATGAATGGAAAATATTTACAGGAGATCCAGCAGCAGTTGCTTAAAAGGATAACGTTGCCTAAAACACACAGCAATCAGTTATGTGTAATGTGTAATGTTTAAGTCTCAACAGATCCACCAATTCAGATGTTTTGGAGAAACAGAGTGGAGCGTCCTCAGCATACTCATAGCTCCTTGCCCCAGAATGTTAAAGCCCAAAATGTTAAAGCAATATATGGTAGATCTGGTAGTTTGTGTAGGAGGGAAATGAATGCCAGAGCTTATATACCAAATTAAAATCAAATGCACACTTTGACCTGATTGTATAGGCACAGTTAAACATGTCAGTATGTTACATTTCTTATGTTTTTTCTGTTAATGCTTCCTTTTCAAGGTCTGTGGGGTACTACCCTAATGGAAGAAACCACAACCAGAGAGAGATATCTGAAAAGTGTTTTACGAGAACTGATCACGTACTTGATTTTTCTCCTGGTCTTGTCTTTCTGTAAGTAGACTCTTGCTATCACTTTAACATGATAACTAATAATGACCACTAGTTATTCTTAATTCAGTATAGTTCTAGTGGGTTGTTGTTTTTAAAGCATTCCTCTTTCAAGACTATGGACTGGCATTGTTCCTAAAATTAGTTATTCAGCTGTAATGGTTATACATTTTCTCTGATTCAGTGTATCTCTACATGGTTAATAGTCCTAGAAAAGAAATAGCACATGTGCTAACCTGTCTTGACAATTCATGAACGTCCATCTTTTATGGAGAAAGAGAGCCTTACATTATGCTATCAAAATTCAATTGCAGATGATATTATGATTTTGCAAAAGCAACACTGCCACTCACAAAATTGAAGTTCTGTATTTGGTTCAGTTCCTTACCTGTGCTAAGGTGTTTTTTTTTGGGGGGGGGTTAAGGAATAATTTTGAGTGTCAAGAACAATATTTCATAATCCTCTCTTCACTAGTGGAAATCAACAAACAGAGCATATGAGTAAAGTGAAGAAGATGCTACTGACAAGTTATTAATCTCTTCCCTTTCGGAGCATGGCTGGTGCAAGCTCATTTGTGCTTATGCCAGTAGCGTTGCTTCCTAAAGAAACATAAAATATTCTGAGAGCATTCTGCTGTTCTGCAGTGCAGGCTTTCTGTGAAGTTTATTGCTGTTAGAGGCTATCCATATCAGCAGCTTAGGCAGCTGATTAACCAGATGTGAATTTGTATGAAATGCATTGCTGTCGAATGTGGTTTCATTGAAATTGCGAAGTTGCCATCTTTTCCCTTTTTAAAAAGATATATATGCGAGAAACATTTTTGGATCGTATGGACCATTTTGTTTGAATTATTAGAACAATTTTTAGATTTGCTTATGGTTCAGATATTTGGAGGAATCAAATATGTATTCTTCCAGCCAGCAGTTAGGTGCTCAAAGCTTGGTTGTGACATGATCTGAAATGGGTTACATAAGCAGCAGCGCCACCATTTTCTTTCTTTTGTTTAAATGTTTTAAAGGACAGGAGAAAGAGGAGAGTACTAGAAAGAGAAAGACAAAGATGGACTTGCGCAGAAAAAATAGTCAAAGGTAGATTCCATGATGAGGGTTGAGTTCAAAGGTGGGTCAAAAAGGATGAAAGCTACTGTTAAGATATACAATATTTTAGGTCTTTCTGTAACGGGGCCACTGATGCTACAACACATTTATTTGGGTGGAGCATGAAATCAGGCAGGTTCCAACAAGATTGCGGGCATTCCCTCCCCCCTATTCCTGAATCAGTATAGGATCAGTCCCAGAGCCCCATTGGAGTCTGCTAGATAAATCGTAGACTGTTTGAATCAAAAGTTTATTTACCTACTGGGTTCATAACACAGCCTAAAAAAAATTGTTTGATGCTTGTATGGGTTGTATGTTGTTTTTTTAAAAAAGACATTTTGACTCCCCCCCCCCAACATGCGTTTACAGTGTCATATGGGATGGTGAGTTCGAATATGTACTACTACACAAGGGTGATGTCACAGCTCTTTCTAGACACACCAGTGTCAAAAATGGAGAAGACCAATTTTAAAACGTTATCTACAATGGAAGACTTCTGGAAGGTACTGTGGCATTTGGTTTTTGAGCAGGAATATGTTCAAATAATATGTACATGGTGTGTTATCAGAAAAAATATTGAGGCAATTTTAGTCTATTGCAGTGTTGAAAAGTACTGTATTTTCCGCTCTATAGGACGCACTTTTTCCCCTTCAAAAATGAAGGGGAAATGTGTGTGCGTCCTATGGAGCGAAGACACCATAGCCCCGCGACCCTCTCCTGGCTGGAGAGGTGACGCGCGGCTATGGCAGGAGCCTCTCCGCTGCGCCTTTCCGCTGCTCCCTGACCTGCTCTTTGGGGCTGGTGGTGGGCTTCCCCCGCCCCAAAGAGCAGGTTGAAAGGAACCTGAAGCCTGGAGAGCGAGAGGGGTCAGTGCACACCGACCCCTCTCGCTCTCCAGGCTTCCAAGGTAGCCGCCTGAACGCACCTTAAACGGCACCTTGTTTTAGAGCAGGAAAATAAGAGGGGGAAAGTTCTCCCCCTCTCTGTGCAGCGCCTCCTGCCGCTTCACTGAAGGGGCACTGGGCAGAGAGGGGGAGAATTTTTTTTTTCTTGTTCTCCCCCCTCTAAAACAAAGTGCGTCCTATTGTCCAGTGCGTCCTATGGTGCAAAAAATACGGTATGTATGATTTGGCAGGAGTTAATGGTACAATTTAATCCAGTCTTTCAAAGAAGCCAGTTAATGAAACTACTACTACCTCACCTTCTTATTTCTTGTGGTGCGATGATGACTTAATTGGAAAAAGATTTAGGTAGGTAGCCATGTTGGTCTGATGCAGTAAAAAAGTAAAAAAAATAAATTGTCCAGTAGCACCTTAGAGACCAACTAAGTTTGTTCCGGGTATAAGCTTTCGTGTGCATGTACACTTCTTCAGATACACTGAAACAGAAGTCACCAGACCCTTACATATAGTGGGAGGGTGGGGTGGGGTTAGTTAGGATAAAACCAACTTCTCTCCAGTACAGTGGTACCTCGGGTTAAGTACTTAATTTGTTCCGGAGGTCTGTACTTAACCTGAAACTGTTCTTAACCTGAAGCACCACTTTAGCTAATGGGGTCTCCTGCTGCTGCTGCACCGCCGGAGCATGATTTCTGTTCTCATCCTGAAGCAAAGTTCTTAACCTGAAGCACTATATCTGGGTTAGTGGAGTCTGTAACCTGAAACGTATGTAACCTGAAGCGTATGTAATCCGAGGTACCACTGTATACAAAAGTTTCTAAGTAATTTCGTTGTCCCCGAAGGGGGCAATGACAATAAAGATATTCTTATTCTTATTCTTCTTTCTCTTTGGATTGCCTGGAAACAGTTCTTGCCATCAACAGGACTAGTTTTCTGTAGTATGAACAGATATACACAGAGGATTATGCTGTAATAGTAGAAATTGTTACACCATGCCTATTCTAAAACATTATTCAGTTATAAAATTGTATCTTTAAGAAAAAAAAAAACCTGCAGAATCTGTTAATTTCCCTGAAACTGCATTCTGTTTCAGTTCACTGAGGGTCCTTTGCTAGATGGCCTGTACTGGGAGATGTGGTACAACAACAGAACCGTGGCAGAGAACAGGAGTTTTATCTACCATGAGAACCTGCTTTTGGGAGTGCCTCGCATTCGACAGCTGAAAGTGAGGAATGGCACGTGTTCAATACCTGAAGATTTAAAAGATGAAATTAAAGACTGTTACGATGTTTACTCTGTGAGTAATGAGGACACTGCACCGTTTGGGCCTCGCAATGGAACCGCGTATGTATTTTTCTCACATAAATATAGCCAACTCTAGCAATCTGGAGCAGATTTGGGGGGAATGCAGAAGCCTGTAGGGTGAAGGGGGACTCCATCTCACAAATGGGGGCTGTTCTTCTGGTGTGGGGACTTCGTTAGATTTCATTCAATCTGTGCTGTAGTCCCTATAAAAGCACTACAGTAATACCTCGGGTTACAGCCGCTTCACGTTGCGTTTTTTAGGGTTACGGACCGCCGAAACCTGGAAGTACCGGAACGGGTTACTTCTGGGTTTCGGTGGTTGCGCATGCGCAGAAGCGCTAAATCACGCTTTGTGCAGAAGTGCCAAATCGCAACCGTGTGTCCACAGACGCGCAGACCCGGGTTTCAAACGCTGGGGGTTGCGAACGTGCATCCCACACTGATCACGTTTGCAAACCGAGCGTCCACTGTATTTTACCTGAGATCCCATAACCACTAATTTGTTTCTGCTAACATAAACAGCCTGTGAAAATTTGGGGGAAAAAACTGTTTTCTTGAATAGTTCAGATGCATCCATGTCTGCCACAACAGTTTAATTTTGATGGAGAGAGAAAAGGCTGAGAGGGAATTTCCTCCATCTGTGTCAGAATTGTTAACCCTAAGAGTTTACAGTTAGGTTTTCCTGCAAAGTAGTAAACATGCATGAAAAGAATTTCTTCAGTGTGTCTTTTCCGGTTGCATTTCAGTTGGATTTATACCAATGAAAAAGATCTGAATGGAAGCAGCCATTGGGGGTTGCTTGCAACTTACAGTGGAGCTGGCTATTACCAGGATCTGTCCAGAAGCAGAGAGGAGACATCTGCTTTAATTCTTGGCCTTAAGAACAGCTTGTGGCTTGACAGAGGCACACGGGCAACATTTATAGATTTTTCAGTGTACAATGCAAACATCAATCTCTTCTGCATTATCAGGTAAGTCTGGAATTGTTGGATGATGGAACACAGCCTTTATGAAGCAGATGGTAGCGTCTGCTTTCACTGTGTAGATTTAGAGCAGGCTTCCTCAACCTCGGCCCTCCAGATGTTTTAAGACTACAATTCCTTTGTCCCTGACCACTGGTCCTGCTAGCTAGGGATCATGGGAGTTATAGGTCAAAAACATCTGGCGGCCCGAGGATGAGGAAGCTTGATTTAAAGCATCTGTGCGTATTTATTCAGAAGTAATTAACATTGAAATCAATGAAAACTAGAGCCAAACTATATACCGTATTTTTTGCTCTATTAGACACACTGGACGATTGGACGCACATAGTTTTTAGGGGAGGAAAACAAGAAATAAGAAAGGAATGCAAAGCATCCTGAGCTAAGAGGGAGCGCTTCTCCCTCTTTGCTCAGGAGGCTTTGCAGGGCTATCCCTGAAGCCAGGAGAGCAAGCGAGATTGGTGCGCACCGATCCCCCTTGCCCTCCTGGCTTCAGCGAAAGCAAGCCTACTGGCTTTCCTCCCGCAAGAGCCGCACACCCTTTAAAGGGAGCACAGCTCTTGGGGGCTTTTGTGGGAGGTGGGAGAAGGGACAGGGCTGCGCGCTCTGTCCCTTCCCCCACCTCCCACAAAAGCCAGGGGTAGCCGCACAAAACCTCCGCAGGGGAGCGGGATGAAGGCTCCCCGCTCCCCTGTGGAGGCTTCATCCCGTGGCTAAGCCAGAAGCTAGAACAGCCAGCAGGATCCTGCTCGCTGTCCTGGCTTCTTCTTTAGCCGCGAGCAGCCTTTCCTGGGCAAGGGGAGCCTTCATCCCCTGCCCAGGAGAGGCTGCACACGGCTAAGGCTACCCCAAGAGCCGCGCTCCCTCTAAAGAGCACGCGGAGGGTGTGTGCGGCTCTTTAAAGGGAGTGCTGAGCAGAGCCTCCCGCCTTCATTCGCTGCATAAGACGTACACACATTTCCCCTTACTTTTAGGAGAGGGAAAGTGTGTCTTATAGAGCGAAAAATACTAATAACAAGGTGAATTAATTATACATGTATTTATTTTTTGAAATGCAGGTTATTGGTGGAGTTCCCACCAACAGGAGGCCTCCTTACATCTTGGCAATTCCAGCCTGTAAAGTTGATCCACTACATTTCCACTTTTGACTTCTTCCTGGCTGCCTGCGAAATTGTCTTTTGTCTTTTTGTTCTTTATTACGTGGTGGAAGAAATCCTGGAAATTCACATACACAGACTTTTTTATTTCAGGAGTCTTTGGAATTGTCTTGATGTTCTCATTATCGTGGTAAGTGAGATCTAAGGACTACAAATCCTTCAGTAGTGTCACTGCTGTCTTTTGAGAGAAGTGCTTGTGGATTGATGTGAAGAGTGGACTGACTCACTAGTTCTAATGGGCACAGACCTTGGGTAATTTGTCTCGTGAGTTCCCTGTGCATGAGGAGGCAGTGTGCCTATCTGCTCTTCCAGTGGTTCTGCACTGGTTCTGTAGCTGCCCCCAGCTGCCTCTTGCTGGGAAGGAAAACCTCTAGGTGAGTTTATCATGATGGTTGAGTTCTCAGTTATCCCATAGAAATGGAGAGGGAGAGATATTGCAAGACTAGGCAGTTCTGTGTCTCACAAGATTTCTGGACAAGAGTTACAGGTTCTTCTTATGCTCTTTTAAGATGCATGTTCCATATTATTTATGTACTCTTTCTCTGCACTCAGCTATCGGTGGCAGCTATTGGAATTAATATATATCGAACATCTGCTGTGGATAGGTTACTGAAGGAGCTGCTGGAAAATCAAAATAACTTCCCAAATTTTGAACCTTTAGCATACTGGCAAACACAGTTCAACAATATTGCAGCTGTCACCATGTTTTTCGTCTGGATTAAGGTAATTCATTCTTAACTGATACTCAGGTGAATGAAGGCATTTCATCCCATATATTAATATCTTTTTAAGGGAATTTGTATTTGTTATTTTGATAAATCAATTTACATCCAAATCTGTTCATGGTTTTATTCCTTTAAATATGTGTTCTTCCCTACCCTACCATAAGACTCATAGCAGGAAGGAGAACATTCCAAACCAAGGGCAAAATCCATCAAATCCAAAGTTGCTTTTGAAACTCTTCATATTTTAAGAGCTAATGTTGATCCAAGAAAGCTGTTGCTAGGCAGGAAGAGAACACTCACTTGGCTAGACCACCTGCTTTTTGCCTTGAAAGAATGATTAAACTATTTGAAAATTAGATTTAATTAGATTAAATTTCCTTTCTAAGTGACTTATTACAACACTGTTTTCTGCTACTCGTGTCATCCTTGGTGTCTAGTGCTACCTAGCAGAGAGTTCCTTTGAACTTTGTTTTACAGTACTAGCATACCACACTCTGAAATAGTTCAGCTGTAAGGGCCAGATATCATTTTTCATAATTTTGGAACAATACACTCTAATCCACTGTGCTTTGTGAGTGTCTGACAAACCAGGACCTGAATCCATGATTTAAAGGTTCAGCAAACAAGGATTTGTTGTAGCCTCTGCAGCACTCCATAGTTTGCAAAGTTTGGCTGGCTTCTATTGTTTAGAATAGAATCCAGAGAAGGCAGGAGAAGAAGAAAACCATAAAAACCATGGCTTCCATGTGTTTGCCTGGAGCACACATTGTGAATTGGAGTCCGTCTATGATTAGTACAAACCGTGGCTTGTCAATATGTCTGAACAAGCCTACAGAATTGTTTAATGTTCCTTCTTTTATGGTTTACAGTGTTTAACAGCCTAATTCTTCTCCCTGTTTCCTACTCTCACTCAATTACCCAGCTCATGATATATTTTTCTGTTCTTTGACAGCTCTTTAAATTTATCAGCTTCAACCGAACAATGAGCCAGTTATCTACCACGATGTCACGATGTGCCAAAGATGTTCTTGGGTTTGCCATTATGTTTTTCATCATTTTCATAGCCTATGCTCAGCTAGCTTACCTTGTGTTTGGTGCACAAGTTGACGATTTCAGTACCTTCCAGGACAGTGTGTAAGTACAACAATAGAATCTTTAAAAGGCTGCCAGTGGCTTACCAAATGTCCTCATCGGACACAGAAGATCGCATCAAATTCATTGTTAAAATTCTGTCTGTTTTAGTGAAGTTCTTCTTGTGGATTTTCAAAATTCTAGCATCAAATAAATTTCTCTGACGTTACGCAAAACTTAGAACCATATGATTGTAGAGTTGGAAGGGACCTGGGGGTCATGTAGTCCAGCCCTCTGCAATGAAGGAATACGCAGCTGCTCCATATGGGGAGCAGACCTGCAATCTTGGCATTATCAGCACCGCGCTGTAACCAACTGAACTTTTAGAATTGATAAAATATTTTAATTTTTGCAGATAATGTGCATTGCGGCTGGACTTGTTTAGGCAGTTGCTAGCAGCCACCTATCTTCATGTTGAAAAGAATGTTGTAGACCACTGCCAAAATACAAAGGGGGGTGGGATCAGTTTTATGAGACTTACTCAACTATTGGCTAAAACTGTGTTGTTCTCTTTAAAGTTTTACTCAGTTCCGCATCCTGTTGGGAGATTTTGACTTTACAGAGATTGAAGAAGCTAACAGAGTTTTGGGACCCGTTTATTTCACTACATTTGTGTTCTTTATGTTCTTCATTCTTTTGGTATGTAACCATTTTATTCATAGCCATTTTTGTTTTATTGCCATCATCCTCTTAAGTTGAATTTTATTTGTTTTGTTTTATTATCTTTCCTGGGCTTCAATATGACTAATACTCAAAGGGCTTTAACAGTGTGCAGTTTCTGAGTTGTGTATGTCCACATGATAATGTCCACTCCTCATTATAAAAAAGTAACAGTTGTGCAGTTTGACAGTATGTGCATGGGGCCCTGGGGAAGTGCAGGGACAAGTACCCTGCCCCAATCTGTTACGAGCTTACTCAGTTTCTGGAATGTGAGACTGTGACTGCTTTGCGTTCCATTCTTAAATTGTGAAATACACTTCGTAGAGATGGCAGCCTCTCCCTATTGTCCATGTCCTTCTTGCATTTTTCAATGGAGGTGGATCAAGAGGCCTTCATTCTTCCAAAGCTCAGTTTGAACTCTAAATAAACCTAAAACTAAAATCAGTTCAGGAGCTGTTATTTTGAGACAAAGCCTTATGGAAATAAGTTATAGCTATGAATGCAACTGCCTGTTGTTGTTGTTGCCCATTGTTGTTGTTATATCTACTATATTTATACACCATGCTTTATCCAAGGATCACGGGGCCATTTACAGTATACATCTTGTCAGAGTATACTCTTGTCAGAGTGCATGATGCTGAAAGGGGGAGGGAGAGCACCAAGCCTGGCCTAATTTTATTTTTCTTTTTTTGCATTTGACCCCAGAGGGTTATACATTATATCCTAATAATAATAATAATGATGATGATGATGATGATAATAATAATAAATTATTTATACCACACCCATCTGAGTTTCCCCAGCCACTCCGGGCGGCTCCCAATCAAGTGTTAAACACAATACAACATTAAATATTAAAAATTTCCCTGAGCAGGGCTGCCTTCAGATGTCTTTTGAAGATAGGATAGCTGCTTATTTCCTTCACAGCTGAAGGGAGGGTGTTCCACAGGGTGGGCACCACTACCGAGAAAGCCCTCTGTCTGGTTCCCTGTAACCTCACTTCTCGCAATGAGGGAACCGCCAGAAGGCCCTCGGCACTGAATCTCAGTGTCCGGGCAGAACGACGGGGGTGGAGACGCTCCTTCAGGTATACAGGACCGAGGCATGTTCACTCTTTTTGAGAGGACAGGATAATGAACAACTAGTTCTGGTGGAGCTGTTGCAAATTACCCTCATTATTCTAGGCCCCCCTTCCTCTCACTTGGACAGAGCCTGCCGTTTTCTTTGAAAGTTACAAAACTTAATCTTAGCATACGCTCAGTAACTATATTTTAATGAAGTCAAAGGCTTTGGGTTTGTTTGTTTTTCAAGCTGCATTTTAAAATGCTTTGTCTTAAACAGAACATGTTTTTGGCCATCATCAACGATACATACTCTGAAGTCAAATCGGATATGGCGCAGCAGAAATCTGAAATGGAACTGTCGGATCTTATAAGAAAGGTAAAAGCCTTTTACAGGTATCTTTGCTGCCTTGACCTTACGGCACAAGCAAGGGGCTCAGAGCCCCTTCAGAATGGTTAGCAAATTAATTCACAATTCCTGGTTGGCAAATTAATTTACCAGTTCTTTTTATTAATCATATTTAAACATGGAGCTTCAGCTGGTATTTTATGAAGGTACCTGAATGCAGCTCCCAGGACATGTTAGGGATAAGGAACTTGTAGGCATTCAGCAGTTGGACTCGCAACTCCCATCAACTCCAACCTGTATAGCCATCAAGGCTGATGGAAGCTGTCCATCATCTGGAGGGTCCAAGGTTTCCATCTCTGGCAGGGAGAGCTGGCAATCTCTTCCCCATCCAGTGCATCACTCTCTCCTTTACAGTCCTCCACAGGTGGGAGAGCAAGTTTCTGAAGTGAGGAGGCCCTCCCTGCATGTTAGAACCCTGGAAAGTCAATATCTTCATGTGAGTAAACTTAACGGCTGAAGAAGATCGACACTGATCTCTTTAGCAGTTAGAAAGCAGCAATGTACAGGTCACAGGTCAGTTAGAAAGCATTTTGCCACACAAAACATTCCCAAGTTAATCCTCTGATGTGGAAGTAGGAAGCTCAGTGCATTCATACCAAAGGTAATGTGAGAGGAAAGCATCCATAAAAATACACAGTTCTAGCATATGCTGCTAAGTTTTATAGCTTTGACTATATATACAGACTGTATTTCCTATTTCAGGGTTACACTAAAGCCATGGTGAAATTAAAACTTAAAAAAACACCAGTTGATGACATTTCAGAGAGTCTGCGACAAAGCGGAGGCAAATTGAACTTTGATGAACTGCGGCAAGACCTGAAGGGGTAAGTTTAACTGTCCTCTGTAAAACAGTTGTACCTCTGCTTATGTATCCCTCTGGATATGTCAACTTTGACTTGCGAATGTGGCAAACCCGGAAGTGTATACTGCTGGGTTTCGTCTCATGCGCAGAAGCGGTGCCTTTGGATGTGGACTTTTCAGGTTGCAGACGGACCCCCGGAATGAATTAAGTTTGTATCCGGAGGGCCCACAGTACTCTCCCAGCAAAAGGCTCTTGGTGACCACAGTTCAAGAACAATGGTGGTGAGTAGCCTTTTCAGCATCCTGAACTTGCTTTCCACATGGTGCATTAAGGAGTAATTAATTTCACCAACCTTTTTTTGTGCGATGGGTGGATTTTGATCTTTTTCAATGGATCTTTTTGTATGGAATGCCAATTTTAGACATACTAACGATAGCAAAATAACATCATGGATCCAAGGAGCAGTTATATTTGCTGATTTGTGTCTGTTCATGCATAATGTTTTAACTTCTCCTACCCTGTATCCTTTGGCAACCTTTTGTTGAAGCTTGTGTGTGTGTGTTTTATTTCCAGAAGGGGACACACTGATGCCGAGATTGAAGCCATCTTTACAAAGTATGACCAAGATGGAGATCAGGAATTGACTGAGCTGGAGCATCAGCAAATGAGAGATGATTTGGAAAAAGAGAGGGTGAGTTATGGTTTAAATACCACGGGACGACTTCTTGAAATGAACAAATACTGTTTTTAGCTGTATTCGCTATTAGAAGTCTGGATTATATGATCCAAGCTACTGCTTTTGCTTTCAGCGAAGCAGTTTTATCTTATTTTTGCTTGTTCCATTTGTACTGTATTCTGCTTGTGCAGATCTTGGACCAATGCAAGGCAGAGTAGAACGATGCCTTATGTTTGGCCTTACCAAGCCACAAATGCCATCGTTAGTTTCAGAATAAAGAAAGTAAAAATGGCAAGACACAAAGTACACGTGGAATAATGCTGCAGGAAGCTGTCTCAAATAATCACTTAGGCAGAATTTTGGATTTCAGTTTGTGGCAAGCATGGGTCCCTGGTTGTAACAAGCTTGGGAGGAAAGAGAGCTTTGTGTATTTCTGATATTGTGCCTGCCCTATGAACCTTATAGCCTTTGTTATTTTCACCAAGGAGGACTTAGAGTTAGACAGAAGCTCTCTGAATCGTCCGCTGAGCGGCCGTAGCTTCCCACGAAGCCTGGATGACTCTGAAGAGGACGATGATGACGACAGCGGACACAGCTCCCGGAGGAGAGGCAGCAGCTCAAGTGGGGTTTCGTATGAAGAATTTCAAGTGTTAGTATTAGGAATTTTGGGGGTTTTAAAACAATGTCATTGTCCAACACAGTTCTGGATATTCCTTTTGAAATGCATCCTAGGAAACGACCTCAATCTGAGCCAGGCCACTGGTCGTCCATCAGGTTCAGTCTTGTCTACACTGACTGACAGCAGCCTCCAAGATTTCAGGCAGGGGATATTCCCAGCCCTACACGGAGATGCTGGGAACTAAATCCTGGGACCTTTGAATGCAAAACAGATGCTTTAACATTGAACTGTGGTGCTCTATCACTTACAAGCAGAGCCCTGCAACAACATGTTGCTTGTATCCCTCGTGTGGTTGTGTGAGAGAGACTTGAATCTGTTACTTGGGGGTGGGCATTAGCATCAAAGGCAAGTAAAAGGTAAAGGGACCCCTGACCATTAGGTCCAGTCGTGGCCGACTCTGGGGTTGCGGCGCTCATCTTGCTTTATTGGCCGAGGGAGCCGGCGTTCCGGGTCATGTGGCCAGCATGTCAAAGCCGCTTCTGGCGAACCAGAGCAGCACACGGAAACGCCGTTTACCTTCCCGCCGGAGCGGTACCTATTTATCTACTTGCACTTTGACGTGCTTTTGAACTGCTAGGTTGGCAAGAGCAGGGTCCGAGGAGTAGAGCAGGAACTCACCCCGTCGGGGGGATTCGAACCGCCAACCTTCTGATTGGCAAGTCCTAGGCTCTGTGGTTTAACCCACAGCGCCACCCGCATCCCTTTTATCAAAGGCAAGAGCTCCTGCTATAACCAGGATCTTCATGGGTTTTGCGTTTGTTTGTTTGTTTGTTTGTTTGTTTGTTTGTTTTCAGCATTTATATATGTATAAAACAGCCTGCATTCAACCCAGTGGGGCATGAGGCTTCTGCTTGCAATGGAGTGCTGGATCTGTCTTGGGAGAAGGTGCAGGGAGAAGGCAGTTGCCAGAAATTGCTCAGAGTTCCATTGGTGGATCACTGTCTACCTTCTTCCCATCTCTGATTTATGAATGTTCTGTATTGCCTCTGGAAACTTCAGTCTGGGAACATAATGTGAAGGAATCCAGCTGAAAAATATCTGAGGGAAAATGCTTCTGTTCCAGTGGAAAACAGAAGGGGGAATAACACTAAATACAGTTGGGTAGTAACAACAAGTCGTCCTGTGACTAAGTCAGCAAAGGAATGTGGGACTATTGTTTCTGGACAGCTGTGCATTTATGCTGTCATCCTGCTAGAATAAGCTAAAACACTTGAGTATCATGACCACTCTCTAATCTTGATGTCTTTCTGTTGTGTGTTGCAAAGCCTTGCATAGGGTTGTAGCTATATGAGCAGCCAGCAAGCATAGGAGATGATTGTTGCTGATTCTGTTGCCTAGGCATTCTGAGCGAGGTGCTGAAAGGTTCTTGGGTTGCTGCTGTTAGTGTCCTTCCACAGTAGTACGTGTAGACTGCTCGATTGTCTTCTGAGATGTCCAGATATAGGGGAATTCTACTTGATTATGAATGTTCAAAGAACATTGCATGGTGCCTTTCCTCACTTTTAATCAAGGCTATTATATATTCAGCGGTAGAACTATACGATTGCCAGAGAACATGAGCTCTCGGCTGTTTTTCTCAATTTAAAGTGGCACCTCTTGTGTGCTCCAGAAGACAGTTGCCATGCAAAGAAGCTGTGGCTCCCATTGCTATGGTCTGTGGAGTGTTGCTTGCAGCATTTCACACACCCCGTAATAAAATAACCATGTATTTATGCTTTGTTGCGGATTTATTTATCAAGGTACTTCACCTGCATTAAACTGTTGAAATCCATATAACAGCCCTGCAAGGTTGGCCACTATTCTTACCATTACTGAAAATGGGAGGTTGAATGGGAGTGGCATTCCTAAGGCCACTTCATAGGTCCATGTCAGAGGCAAAATTCAAAATGAGGCTTCCCTGATTCAGATGCTGCTTCAGTACTGACCACTTCGCTTGGCCGCGGCTCCTCGGGGTTTCTCCCTGTTCTTACACTACTTTTTCATTGGAGATGCAAGAGACTGATCTGTGCAAAAGTACATGATAATAGACCACTAGGGCAGAGGGGCTTTTTCCTAACAAGTATTACATGAATTGCTTGATCATTAAATCTCTAGTCAAAATAAAATACGCATTGTTTAAGTAAAAACCATATTTTATAAAAAAATATGTTTGGCTCTAGGTTGGTGCGGCGAGTGGATCGCATGGAGCATTCCATAGGCAGCATTGTTTCTAAGATTGACGCTGTCATCGTGAAGTTGGAAGCCATGGAGAGAGCAAAACTGAAAAGGAAAGAGGTGTTGGGAAGGCTGCTTGATGGGGTCACAGAGGTAACTCACATGTGCCAGAAAAAGGCAAACAGTTCTTGCAAATTTGCTGTTTCACTCTATTCCTGTTTTCTTAAGACAAAGTATTCTGTTAGCTGTGTTAGTAATTTTAAACCATTTAAACCACATAAGTGTTTCTTCCCAGTTTAAGAATTCATACTCCAGTGTATCTTTTTTTGCAATCTTTGTATGATCGGACACTATGATATTTGTGCCTAGGACGACAGGCTGGGCCGTGATAATGAAGTCCACAGGGATCAGATGGAGAGACTTGTACGAGAAGAGCTGGAGCGATGGGAATCGGATGACACAGCATCCCAAGTGAGCCACAGACTGGGAACTCCAATGGGGATCAATGGCCAGTCCCGGGCTAGGAGTTCCCGCCCTTCTTCCTCACAGTCCACAGAAGGCATTGATGCCGGAGGAGGTGGGAACAGTGGCAACAATGTCCATGTCTAGTAGACTTTTTCCTTTGCCTACAAAATTATGAGTATTGCGCACAGTTAGTGATTTGGCTAAGTCACAGGAAGCTCTAAGATATGCAGAGGCAGATTGAGTAAGCAGAGAAACAGCCGAGCTGTTGATGCTTTTTAAAATATCAAATGGGATACTAAGAAGTGTTTTAAAAAGAAAAGTTAATTTGGGGTTGTCTCTAATGTAGCACTCAATTAAAATCACTTAGCGATATACATACAGAGTAATGTAAAAGTAGGTTGCAGGTAACTTTGTCACACGATAGATTGTACAGTAGGTTGTGCACCAAGTTTCCACCAGCACAGCTGTTATATTGGATTTCTCTGTTGTGAAATAGCAAAACCTTCGCATCTGCTAGGGCAAGAACCCTTGCACTACCAAACAGAACTGATCCAGCCTTGGACTTGGTTCCAGCTACTTAAGAATCTACAGAAATGTCACAAATTTCTCTGCTTTCCATAGAAAATGAGTAAGCTCATATAGTGAATTGTCAGCTCAATAACTGAGGCTGCAATCCTATACACACCTACCTGAAAGTCAGCACAATTGAACACATTAGTAAATATGCATGGGATTGCACTGTTAGTAGTTGTTTTACATGTTTTCATACAGATGCATTGAGGCTTCCCCTCCGAACTCTATTCCCTTCAAAAATGCAATTAGCCCTCTAGAGTGGGGGACGACGACCCCTAAACTATCAAGTTTCAATTTGCTATATAAAGTATAAAACACACCGATTTTTAATGCAAATCTTATCTGTATGTTCTTAAAGTTAGCAGGATTCTGGAAATCCTGTACTCTTAATAGTATTGCAAAGAAACTGTCCAAATCAAAGGATAAATAGCTGTTGTCTGCTTTCAAGAGAAATGGGTATTACAGTAGTTTATCCTAACTACTTGCCAAAAAAGTAACCTCTGCATTTCATTCACCAGAGAGAAATGAAATCACACAATGTCCAGAATAATGTGGCTGGGATGGTATGCTCTTTTTCTTCTTCTGTTTTTCTACAAGGAATGGCACAGGAATTTTCTGTTACTCAAGCAAGCGGTAGTTCTCAAATGGCAAGTGAAGGCAAAGTCCCCTCTGGTTCTTAAAATGCTGCTATTTTCACACAGTGTGCCTCTAAACATGGGTGATTTAATAGCAGTGCTTTTCTTCTAGAAAAAAGGTGCTGGTACTCGCCATGAAGTTGTTACAGTAAGTGCCACATTTTTAACCAGTGCTTTTCTTCTAAGAAAATAAGGTGTCAGTACTGCATACCTTTGAGTACCCCCAGAAAAAAGTACTGTTTGATAACACCCTGTTTAATAGCTCTGCTTCAAGCTATAAGCAGAATAGCAGCTCTGTTTCCAGACCTCTGAAATTCAAATGACATTCTTTTAGCCTGGTAGGCAGTGTCCCCAGCCCCAAACGTTGAGAGGGTGACGCAATTTCAATTAAAGCTGCAGCATGAGGGTGAAAGGGTTAACTACACCCTCCCACACCTCTGAGTTGCATCCCAGATAATAGGTGTTCCCCCCATCTTGTTTCTAGAGTTTTGGGATGGGGTAAGAAACTGATTAATGAAATTTGGGAAGGGCTAAAATGAAAAAGAGTTGATTCCTAGAGAGGAGTATTAACCATAGAGAAGGAAATGGCTGGATGAATCTATGCAGGTCATAACTGGCAAAAATGGGGGGAGTGAACAGCTAGATGGCAGGTCACCTACACCTGAGGAAATTGCCCCAAAGCTGAAGGAGGGGGGGGGATGTTTTGCTCAGAACATAATGCAGAAAGCATGTCTATCCTACAGTAAAATTCCACTGTGGAAGCAGCTTTTGTGAGGTGCCAGACTGGCAGCTCATGCCTTTCAATTGAACAGTATTAGCAATGCGCCTTGCATTAATTGAAAATTAAAGGGACCACAAGAGGGACCCAGAGTTCTCTTTTTTGGTAGGAAATTTACAACATTCTATTCTTAGGCACTGATTGTGGTTGGGTTGTGGCTTAAATTAGACATGAATTTAAAAAAAACAACAACCCTGAAAGGTCATTTAGTGATGTAGCAAGAGCACAAAAGTCAGCAAGTCAGAGTCTTTTAGATTTCTGAAAGATTTTATGTGGTGCATTTCCAAAACAACAACCTGTGTGACAGTATGACTCATAGGGACACATTCAGTTGGCTTTGTTGCTGGGGGCTAGATGTCTTCAAGAGGGTGCTTCAGTCCACAGGGATTTCTCACAGTAGTGCTAATGGCATCCCAGATCTTTCGTGCCATGCTGTCGCAGATGCCAAGCCGCAGAGTGGGAAGCTGCCATTGCAACACGCCTTGGCGTGCTTGTTTCAAAGGTGTGTCTTCCTGTTTGTATTTACAGCCATCACAATCATTATATCTTACATTTGCAGCGTTGCTATAAAAACCAAAATGTTTGCATTCATAATCAGATTTGTTTAAATATATTAATATATATGTTTATATATATTGTTGTAACATGTTGTTACTTAATAACAAACTTCATTTTGAAGTGCAATAAGATTTCATGGGTTATCCATGCATACTGACAACGTACATACATTTAGTGTATGACAGCGAAGCTACCTGTTTTTGTATCCCTTTTGTTTCACACAATGGAAGCGTGAGTTACCCCCTGTTTTTAGGTTAATGTCTTAATAGCAAAGGTGTGTTGGAAAGTTATTAGTTATCCAAGTCTTCCATAGTGGTCAAAGATGTATTGGTTTAATAGTGACCACCTCCCCACTTTAAATAAAGACTTTATATGGTTTGCAGTAGTTTGTGTGTGTTATTAGGTGGGGGGGGGGAAGAGGCTGGGTTTCAATTTAGTTCTGTGGGCCGGTTGTAGGAATAGGTGGTCTCTTGACCCAGTTCAACTCAATCCATGGATCTTGAACTAAAGCAAACGTCTCTGTTTGCGTAAGGAGCAGATTTATATCCCACCATGTGAGCTCCCACCTCTGGTTTGATTTTGTATGGGCAAGACATTGACCACCTTAACCACTGTTTGGAAGGACAAGGCCAATTTAAATGTGACATTGTAGATTATAAATACATATAGTTTTATATGTAGATGGCACTGGTGGGGGAGGTCACAGGCCAGGTTAGAACCATGGGGGAGGGTGCTTTGCCACACCCATTTCCCCATTCAGAATCCCTGGCTATTTGCTAATTGCTAACGGGAGGAAAGTTCCAGTTGGCACAATGGCCACTTTCCTTCCACTCTCTCTCTTGAAAGAAAGAAAAGAAAGAAAGAAAAGTTTTATAAATCAGCTGTATACTTTACATATATTACATGTTTACCATAAAAATACACTGTAGTGTTTAGTAGGCACGCGTGCCCTGCTCGATTAAGTATACTTCTTAATAAATCTCAATTTCAGATACGCGATAGAGAGGAAAATGAGTGTCATGCATATAAGAGCCACGTAATTCTTCACCATGCCCATGAAAGTCATGTCAATGCCTTGCATCTTCAGATATTCTTCTCCAGTGCATCTAGAAAAGACAGGTTGAAGGCAGAAATTTTGTTAGAAATGCATTGTCCCTAATTTTACCTAGTTTTCTTGTTTTACTCTCAATGCTGTTTCTTAATACAGCCATACCTCATGTTATGTTTGCTTCAGGTTGCGTCCTGCGGCGACCCGGAAGTACCGGAAAGGGTTACTTCCGGGTTTTGCCGCTCGTGCATGCGTAGATGCGCAAAATGACGTCATGTGCATGCACAGACGCGGCGAATCGCGACCCGCGCAGGCGCAGGTTGCGTTCTTTTCAGGTTGCAAACGGGCCTCCAGAACAGATCCCGTTCGCAACCAGAGGTACCACTGTATAAGTCAGACATATGACAACAAAAGATAGAATACAAAGAAGACACTGCTATTAGTTGATAGAGGATGACACAGACACTCCACACACACACCCTACTCTAAGACTAATACAGTGAAGCCTTCCTCTCCACTCCACCACAGCCCACTTCTAGGATCTCTTCTCTCCCATAACTGGCCACATCACCTTTCACCTTTGGACTTTTATAGATGCTGGGTTATATCCAGCTGTGCCTCCTCTGTTCATGCATGGCTCCATGGGTGGAAAGGGAGCAGGCAATGTTTACAAATTTCTTCTTTCTCCTGCAATTCTTTGCACAGGCTCTGCCATGCTGTTCCAAAGCATCCCTGCAGAGGAAGGTGGCAAAAATCTTCTGTTCACAAGCTTCCACTGGAGTGAAGAGCCTTCCGTGAGCAGAGGAACAGAGCTGTATGCAACCCAGTTTGTAAACCCATCTCATCCTTGGTGCTTTAGTGGCTGAGTTCCGAGCCCAATGCCAATACAGTGGTACCTCGGGTTACATACACTTCAGGTTACAGACTCTGCTAACCCAGAAATATTACCTCTGGTTAAGAACTTTGCTTCAGGATGAGAACAGAAATTGTGCAGCGGCGGCAGGAGGCCCCATTAGCTAAAGTGGTGCTTCAGGTTAAGAACAGTTTCAGGTTAAGAACAGATCTCCAGAATGAATTAAGTTCTTAACCCAAGGTACCACTGTATTGTGCTCTCCAACTCCCTTGTAAATAGAGGTGGGCTGAGGAAATAATACTATAGGAGATAGTTGTTGTTTTTTAAATAAGGCATAGTATTGTGCACTCCACCAACAGAGAAAGGAGCAAGCAGTCTTCAAAGAATGATTTATTTATTTTTTAAGGCTTGAAGTTGGGAGGTGAGTTAAGGGCAGAAGAGCAGTTGCCTCTTGCTATTTGTTGCTTTTTGCAAAGGGTCAAATATTCAGGAATGGGGGTTGGGGAGGTTATGCTTAGGCTCTATTTAGTGAGTGTGTTACACTGTTGGAGGCAGTATGCTTCTGAATACCAGTTGCTGAAAACCAGAGGAGGAGATTGCTAGAAGAGCCACTGGCCAGATCCAGTGGGCTCTTCTTGGTTTAATTCTAGTTAAAAAGGTCAAGGACCCCTGGACAGTTAAGTCCAGTCAAAGGCGACTATGGGGTTGCGGCGCTCATTCGCTTTCACGCCGAGGGAGCCAGCGTTTGTCCACAGACAGCTTTCCGGGTCTTGTGGCCAGCATGACTAAATCACTTCTGGTGCAATGGAACACCGTGACAGAAACCAGAGCACATGGAAATGCCGTTTACCTTCCCGCCACAGCAGTACCTATTTATCTACTTGTACTGGTGTACTTTCGAACTGCTAGGACGGCAGGAGCTGGGACAGAGCAACGGGAGCTCATCCCGTCATGGGGGTTCGAACCGCCGACCTTCTGATCGGCAAGCCCAAGAGGCTCAGTGGTTTAGACCACAGTGCCACCTGCATCCCTGGTTAATTCTAATGTGCAAGAAATCAGCTCTGAGTAACTGTTAAATAAACTCGGTATCTTTTTTTTTTAGCTTACTGTATAGCTCAACTCTTTGCAAAATGCCAAGTACTTACATAGTAAATGGACTAGGAGCGATGCAGGTTACGTTGACCCCTTGTTCAAGTTCTGAGCAAAACTTAAGCCCGGTAAATTCATTTACTTGCAAAGCCTTTAAAGACAAACAAAACTGAATTACTTGCTTGTTTCTACTGTTGTTACCTAAGAAGACTTCCATATTTTCACACCTACAGGAAGAGGCAAAATGACAAGAAGAATTTCAGTCTTGTTAAGGATATGAAAACATTACACATTTACTTCTCAATATCCAAGATTGGTGGAGATCCCAAAAGTAGCTGAGGTTTCTCAGTTTGGCTGTCAGTCGCTGTGCGCATTAAGAGTCAACCTGTCTGAACAGCCTCACATGCTTTCAAGCACTATTTTTTGCCACAAGTTAGTATACCAAGGATCAATTGGTGCTTTTAAGAACATAACTGGAAAATGTTGCATAAGAAATCCTGCAATTCACACACACCCTTTGTAGCAGAAAACACTATTTCACCTGAAGTTTTATATGCATTTATTTTCATTTATTAGATTTATTGAAGTTCTCCAAGTGATTTACAGCAAAAAAGGAAGATATACAGTATATATTACCATGGGGGGAAGTGGGGGGAATCAAATAATAATAATTCGTATAAAATCCTTTTATAAAAAAGCCATGCTCAAAGAATAAAGCAATACTCAGACCCACTAATTAACAAATGAACAAAAATGAACAAAATCTCAATCTCCCCCTAGTCCAAAAATCATTCACATCAAACTAACAATGTGGGTGGGGGAGAGGGATATTTGATTCTAATTAATGTACTCCAATACATAAGAGAGTTAACAGGCAGCACTGTGCAGTTCACAGCCTATATCACTAGATGTCACTGTGAGATCACTTTTCCACACTTTCGTTTTGTCTTGTGATCTCAAGTCACAGGTCCAAAAGGGGTGGGGTGTTTTTCGTTCCCACCGCTCATCATGTAGTGGTGTCCAATTCACATAATTCACCCTCTCATTTAAAAGAAAAGGATGTGGAAAGTGTGCTTGTGCCCAGTTCACACATTCAGTAACCAGTGTATGGCAAATGCTTAATATGTGGGGTCTTCTTTGTAGTACATGAGAAGGGGGGCAGGCCTGCACTTCCACCATCAGAAACAGCCTTTGTCCATTCCCAAACCAGGTATAACAGAGCCATCATCCAGGCAGTTGCTTGATGAAATGAGAAGGGACTCTTAATATTTCTCCAAGAGCAGAAATCAATGAAGGTACATCAATGCCATTGTTGTTGTTGTTTTTAAAAAACCCACCTGCCACACTAGGGTCCTAATCCAGATTGGTCCCACACAATGGCATTTTAATGCCTGCATTTAAAATTAGCTAAAGTAACATGTGGCGTTTAATTAAAATGTGTTTGCTAAGCGAGCAAACATGTTTTTATTAAACACCTGCACATATGGTGCAGCCTTAAGAGAACTTATCGTACCGTATTTTATGTAAACTGCTTAGAAGTTTGGGTGTTTAAGAAGTATTTAAAATTTAAAAAAAACAGAGTCAATGTTGAGGGGAAAGATAGCCTTCTCTGGTCATTTATATGAATTTGTAGCCAGGGTTATGATAGCTGGTGGTGAGTTCTAAACTTCCAGAACCATTTCTAAAGAAGAAAGGGGGAAAGGCTGATACCTACATTCAGGCCATAGCGCGGGATACTGAAATACTTCAGCCACAGCAACCAAGGTGAAATGGTTGTGATGTTCACCAGCAAGCCAGAGAAAACCTACAAATGGTAATAGTAGTTTTAAAAGACAGGGAAAAGTCAAACTGACAGAAAAATTTTTCACCCAGAGCTCTTAAAGGATTTCAGCCATTTCCAGAATTCTTTCTCATCGCCGTGAAATATACAAAGTGGTTTTGTGGATTTCATGTTTACCAAGACGTTATTCCTCTGGAGCACCCATCATCAGTAAGCATGTACTTTTTGAAGTTCAGCAAACTGTGTGTTTTTTTTATTCACCACACCCATTTCAGGGGTGCATCATAAGTTAGTTTAATGGCAGACATTTTTCCTGCGGGAATGAATGGCTATTCGTTTTCTGTGGGATAAAGAGTCTTAGATAGGGCACCATCTTTGCAACTCCCATTATGTCTGTAAACATGGCATGAAGGCTGGCAACATCAACCCCACTGTGTGGGAATCCCTTGCAGACGACCACAGAGCCTGGAGACAGACAGACAGACAGGTTGCACATCCATAGCAGGAGACAGACAGACAGGTTGCACATCCATAGCAGTGGCCAGAACAGGAATGACCACTGGGAGGATAGCAGAGATAAGAAACCCTGTGGTGCATCTGCAGCAGCACAACTGGATGCCTTCATCTGCCACAGCTGCAAAAAACCATGTCTCTCATACCTGTCTCAACAGCCACAGCAAGTGCTCTTAACTTTTCACAGTTTGACTTCACCCCAAACGGGCACTATCTAGGAGTCTTACAGCTATTGAAGGCAAACTTTAAAAGGTAAAGGTAAAAGACCCCGACAGTTAAGTCCAGTCACGAACCACTGGGGTTGCGGCACTCATCTCGCTTTACTGGCCGAGAGACAGTTTTTGTCCGCAGACAGTTTTTCCGGGTCATGTGGCCCGCATGACTAAGCCGCTTCTGGCGAAACCAGAGCAGCGCACAGAAATGCCGTTTACCTTCCTGCCGGAGCAGTACCTATTTATCTACTTGCACTTTGACGTGCTTTCAAACTGCTAGGTTGGCAGGAGCTGGAACCGACCAACGGGAGCTCACTCCGTCGCAGGGATCTGAACCGCCAAACTTCTGATCGGCAAGCCCTAGGCTCAGTGGTTTAGACCACAGCACCACCCGTGTCCCTGAAGGCAAACTTGCTCCCCTATGAAACATCCCGTTCATGTGATAGAACTTTGGGCGGTGGCTGAAATGTGGCAATGTGGCCTTTTTGCATAATATCTGTCTAAACATTCCCACCCCCACCCACCAAAGGAGGAGGGGAAAGAGAAGAATCAACCAAAACTCACAATCATAAAAACAAAGCAAATATTTATGATGAGGTTTGCAACCGACGTGACGTTTTGCCCTGTTGCTATTGCCAGAGACATGGAACTGGCTGCGTAGGCAACTAATATAACAGTAATCATCATGGTAAAGAAGGCTACCACAGTTGGCTTGAAACCTGAAACAAATTAAAAATGTTAACACAGTGGTACCTTGGTAGTCGAACGGCTTGGCTCCCGAACAAATTGGCTCCCAAACACTGCAAATCCGGAAATGAGTGTTCCGATTTGCAAACGTTTTTGGAAGCTGAATGTCCAATGTGGATTCCGCAGTTTCTGATTGAGTGCAGGAAGCTCCTGCAACCAATCAGAAGCCACGCCTTGGTTTTCAAAGTGTTTCGGGAGTCAAACAGACTCCCAGAATGGATTAAATTTGAGAACCAAGGTACGACTGTAGATGTACATACTCGGCATCAAAATTTTGCAATGCAGGCTTCCCCATGAACAAAACTGTACACATATGCAGCTTTGCACTAGCATGTCAGCCTTAATATCAGAGCTGGTTTTATTTGTCAATAAAGAGCATTGTTGACTGTGATGCTTTTGGTCCTTGCATGTATTGTAAACAGAACACAGAATACAATGTTCTATGATCTGGTTACCTGAAAAGCCAAGAATTTGCCTTTTTTGCAGCAGCTGCACTTTGGGTCAACATTTTCATCCAGCTCTCCACCACAACCCCAAGACTGATAGCCTGGTCAATCACTGTCCACTCAGATCACATCTATGTATATGTGACATTTGTATTTGGAGTCCAGTGTGCATCACTTTCATAAATGCATAAGAGCTGTGTTTAACCTTTCAGTGCTCAGTCCCCTAGCTCAGGAGAACTTTTTGGAGCTTTTTGCTATCCCTTTCTGCTTTAACTACCCTAATTCTGGGGTGAGTGGGTCTTAATGAAATCCACAAGCCCATACACAGTGCTTGAGGGGGCTGCCAAGATATAGGAGTTAGCAGGTCTCTCCTACCCCACCTCAAGCATTGGGTATATGTTTTATATTATTGCGAATTTAGAATCAACCTATTATATATTTTACATCAAAAGTGAGATTTGGTCGACGAAAGGAAAACAATAACTTTACTATTTATTTCCAGAGGAACATACATGTTAGTCTCCTACGGCAAAACAACCGATGCATCTGTGGCACCTTAAAGACTAACTAATTTTTTTTTTTTATGGCATAAACATTTCTAGTATCAAGTCCACTTCCCCAGTTGCTGGTACGGGAGGGTGTGTCTGAATACACACATGGTTTTAAGTGGCGAAATAAGCATATTGTGCTTTCCAACAACAGTGATATGCAACAAGCAATCTGCCTGCCACCATCTAATATCTAAATTAAGGAAAAAAGAAACATGACTTTTGTAGTATACTTGCCTATCAAGAAATAATTTAAGGAAGTGAGGATGATGCCAGGTAAAGTCCTCATGGGCACCATATCAGCTAATATCTTTGAGAAGAAATATGCAGAAACTCTATAGTAGCCACTTATATATTCATGTCTGCAACACAAAATACACACATTCAGGACTTGCACAACCAACAAATGGATTCATAAACGGCAGCAGTTTTCAATCCAGTTTTCAAACTAGTACCAGACATTTCCCAGAAGCTTATTTAAAACAGTTATGTCCTGCTTTATAGACTTGTGAGGGTGTCAAAAGTGCTTTATGAAAGATTTACCCAATATAATCACATTCAGCTTTACTGTCAAGAACAGAAAGTGCATGGTGTCCAGATGGTGCCAGGATTATTCAGGCAACATGTCCTGTCCTTGGTCTTCCCTGTGGCACAATGGATCAGTGTGTCTGGCTGTTAACCAGGAGGTTGGTGGTTCTAGCCCACCAAGGGCAAGATTCTATCATTGCAGGGGATTGGACTAGATGATCCTCAGGATCCCTTCCAACTCTACAGCTGTATGATTATATGAGGTCACTACTCTGCAACAGGCAAAGCACATATTCTGCCACTTAGCTAGGGCCTCTGAAGCTTTAATGAAAGTGTGCTTGCTCTACCCAGGTCCACAATGCATCCAGCATGCAACTGCTGAGCTAGTATTCGCTGAAATGGAATATGGGCTCAACATTCACATATTCCTTAGGTGCCAAAACTGATGCTATAGAGCAGGGCTGGGTGTGGCGGCCCTCAAGGCTCCTTTTTCTGGCCCTTAATACTTTCTCCAGGTCACACACCCTCTTCTCAGGCAATATCTGGTTCTTCCTGGCTGAAATGTGTCTTTGAATTGCGATGATGCCTCTTGCTTGTCTGGTTGGAGGACAGAGAAAGGTGTGTAGAAACTAGTCTATGTTTACAATGGTCAAATTCTTGCTCCTCCCACTTTTGCCCAGGCCCTACACACCATGGATATGTGACACTTGCATGGTTGCCCAGAAGAGAATGTGGTCCTTGGATTGGAAAAAGCTTCTCACCCTTATTTTAGAGAATTCTTTCTCCCTAAACCCGGAGCCCATACAGACAGCCAAACTTTAATTCAGACTGAGCACTCTCAGCCAGGACAGCTTGGCCATCTGTATCTCCTTACCAAATGAAGAGAAGGCTTTTATCATAACCAGGGGCTGATATGTGTGGCAAAATGGCCGTGAGCATGGGCTCCATAGGTGGAACTGACTGATGAGTTACTCAGCCAAAGAACAGGTAAGCAAATAAGGCTACTAGCAGAAGAGTAAGCTTGGTTTTCCAATACACACAGTTTTACCTACATAAATATCCTTTTTTCTGTGATAAAAAGTTCAACAGTCGTAATACTATTCAAACACTGATTGGTCGTCAAGAAGAACAAAGCACCAACTCTACAAGGGAACCCAAAAAAGACAGAATTAGAGATACCAAGGCACAGATTAATTTCTGCATCAATCTACAATTTAAAAAAAAAAATGTGCAAAAAGCCTTAGGTATTTTTGTGTGGATTTCTTCTAAAATATGCATCTCTGCAAGCAATTTTCCGATATAATTTAGTTTTGTACGTTATTTCTTCTAATATATTTTTGTGCACACTGTTTAGTCAGAGCAAAACTGAACTGCAGCTTTAGAACTGCACTGCAAAATTTGGAGAAGTGCAAATTTTGAAAGACAACCGTCCTTCAGTTGGCTTTCTGGTTTAGGTGCAGATTAGGTAGTTTCACAAGAAAATGCATAAAAAAACAAATTTCAAGAGAACTCTAGGAAGCCCTTCTCAGATAGAATCAGACAATACCAGACTTTTTCTAAAAGGGAAAAAAAGCCTTGGGTAGAGCTTGGGAAAATTACCTTCCCCTGTCCCATGGTTAAATAAAACTTTAAGCAAATACATTGGAGACTGCTGCATAAAATACGTCCTAAAGTAATTTGTTACCTAAACCTTTCTGCACATAAATACTAGCTGAAGATGACGCTACATTGCATTCTCTTTTTTTGAAGCGTTTACTCACCTATTTTGAATGCCAGTGGCATCATTTTTAACTCCAGCGAATACGGATCCTACTATTAGTCCCAGAAAAGTGGCAATACATATCTAGTGCGGGGAAAGAATATTTCATATTGAAAACATGCTGTCTTGGGCAGGGAGGAAACTTTTGAAAAATAGTGGACTTCGTGAAAGTATAATAACTGTTATCTATTAAGTTGCTCTCCTGCTGTGATGATGAGCACTGCACTTTGTTAGGGAAGGATGTGTGTTGATATACCACACTGGTCATTCCTGGCAATACTAGTCTTAGAACATAGGGTTGTATCCAACTAAGTATCCAGCTGAGCAGATCCACAGAAATCAGACCCAAGTTAATAATTCCCATTCGTTTCAATCAGTCTTTTCTAAGTACCGGTAAATGGTGGATACAAATCATACTTTGGCATAGGAGAAACCACAAAAGAAGAAGTAACTATATCACTGTAGGTAACTTATAAAAATGGGCTTTGGACCTTCACTGTAACATAGAACAGGGTTCCCAGACTGTGGTCTATAGACCACCAGTGGCCCACATTTCATTCACATGGCCCACAGCATGTCTATGGATTTGGGATTGAAAACAAGAGAAAGCACATCCACTGCATTAAATATTAATACTGGTTCTTTAACTGAATTTTATTCTTTCTTTTATTTCTTGAATTCTATGCACACACACCCCTTTTGTAAAGTAATGTTTGCTTTAAAATGCTATTGGGAATAATAACTTGAACGACTCAACTTGAATTTGAAAAGAAAACATTCTACTAAATGTTTACAAGGTAAAATCCAACAGAGATGTGCTTAAACTCTGCCAGATTTTGGAACAAACCAGGTATTGTTAAACACATTTGTAAAGGTAAAGGACCCCTGATAGTTAAGTCCAGTCGCAGACGACTCTGGGGTTGCGGCACTCATTTCGCTTTACAGGCTGAGGGAGCCGGCGTTTGTCCGCAGACAGTTTTTCCGGGTCCTGTGGCCAGCATGACTAAGCCACTTCTGGCACAATGGAACACCGAAACCAGAGCAGCGCATGGAAACACCATTGACCTTCCCACCGGAGCGGTACCTATTTAAGTACTTGCACTTTTTTGGTGTGCTTTCAAACTGCTAGGTTGGCAGGAGCTGAGACCAAGCAACAGGAGCTCACCCCGTCACGGGGATTCGAACCGCCAACCTTCTGATCGGCAAGCCCAAGAGGCTCAGTGGTTTGGACCACAGCGCCACCCACGTCCCTCTAAATACATTTATACAGAGCAATAAAATTGCCCAGCCAATTTACACATGCACACATATATTTATATGTATCTCTCTCTATATGAAATATACAGAGAGAAGGAGGGAGAGGACAACGATCAAACTGATTAAAAACTATGCTTTGCTTTCTTAAGAACAAGCAAAAGTGATGAAAATCTCAGCCAAGATGACGGTAACAGCCTGTTCAGTCGTGTTTAAGCAGGAGGGATTGCCTGAGCCTTAACACTAAAAGTGCACTTGATACATGGTACCGTAGTGCTAAGTACTTGTTGAAAGGACCAAATGTCAGGGATAATTCTACTGCTAAGCCAGTTGAAGTGGGAAACAAAGATCATATCAAGACCAATTTAAGAAGATTACCAAAAAAGAAAAAAAAGGCTTAATGAAATGTGGGGTCTTTTTAAGAATGCATTCAAAATCCATCCCTAATGAGGTTAGGGAGATAGAAATGATTGTGAGAAAAAAGTCAGGCCCATTAACCCTGGAAGATTATAGGTTCTTAAAATCCTAATTCTTGTCACAAGGTCAAGCTTTTACAAAGCAATTAATAGGGATCCCCATAATATCAACATACACACACAAAGCTTTTAACTTCACGGCCTCTGAACAGATGATTAGCAATCACTATGTATCTTTGAAAACCGCTGCAGAATTCTTGACAAATCTGCAGCAGAAGTGGAGGTCATAGCGAAAGGAATGGGCACACCGTCTGAGAGGAAAACTCAAAGAGCCCTTCGGATAGAACACCTGCTGGAACAGCAATACATTGTTGTTTGCTGTTTTCTACGGCTCTCTTCAGACATTATGACCCAGTGTTCAGAAAATCAATGAGGAGGACAGCAGGGATGACAATGTTAGCTCTGCCCATGCCTGTCCCTCGTCGTTTCTGTCACATTCAACTTGTGGATGTTTCTGGTACAGGCGTGTGCTTGAAATGTGCTTCCCAGGGGAAGAAGAGGGCACATACAGTTCAGGTGTGATGGAGTGGTTGGACGCAGAGAAGCGGTGGGAGCCACCAGCTGGGGAACCCCCAGGGGAAGAAGGCTCGGAGCCTGGGCATTGGTGGTGGGACAACAATGAGTGGTCAGAGGGAGAAAAGGGAGCTGACTGGGAGGAGGAGGAGGAGTCGGAAGCCGAAGAGGTAACAGGGTTTAGTGAGCAGGAAGGGGCTGTGGCAGAGAGCAGTCCAGAACCAGAGGCAGAAGCAGAGGATGGAGGCCAAGAGGCAGAGATGAGGCAGGCTACTGATGAAGCCAGGGAGTCTCCCCCTCCGCTGTGACCAGCTCCCTTCCCCACTGGTCTCCCAGAACCCAAAGAGGTATGAAGAGGGCGGAGCAAAGACAGTCAAGGCAAAGAAGTCTCAGAGTGCTTGGGAAGGAGCCAAGGGAGAAGGAGACTTAGAGAGCTGCGGAAAGGTAGGGACCTTCAGTCCTCACAACTGTCTGCTTGGGGCAAGATCTGCTGGGAAGTGTTGCTGTGCTCACGAGGCCTGAGCTATTTTGTTTCTTTGAATGGTTCACTTCACTGACACCAAGTACCGTATTTTTCGCTCTATAACACGCACCTGACCATAACACGCACATCGTTTTTAGAGGAGGAAAACAAGGGAAAAAACATTCTGAATGAAACAGTGGACGTATCATTTTTGTGCTTCATGCTGTGGCCACAGACATGTGATCTGATGGTGAATTTGGGGTGACCCAATGCAAAAATCCTGAGAATCCCTGTGGATCCATGCTTTGTACCACTTTTTTGCACCATTGCAGCCCCAGGCAACAGTGGGTGCGTGATTTTTGGGGGGCAGGCTGTAGCCATGGGCATGCTATGTGCTCTGATGGTGAATTTTGGCTGACCCAATGCAAAGATCCTGAGGATCCATGTGGATCCATGCTTTGTAACCACATTTTAAGTGGGGAGGGAAGGAAAAACACAGAAGGCTAAGAATGCAGGAGAGGGCTATAACGTGAGGAAAGCTAGGCAAAAGTTTCCCCCCACCCACCCACACAAGCCAGCCAGCGTGCTCTCTCTCTCTCTCTCTCTCTCTCTCTCTCTCCCTCCCCCTCCCACCTGCATGTTTTCCGGCTGCCTGATATTTATTTTTTTTAACTGCCTTGACAGAAGAAAGCATTTTAACTGCATTAAGAACTATTTAGCAGCGAAACCTAAGCTTTGCCATCCCTTAAGAGGTACAGACACTGTAATCTTCCAGATCGCATGAATTTACAGGCAAAACACTGTTTAAGGATTTCATCCTTTTAAATGGAAGAAACCATATTTGAATGCTGTGTGTCCCCAAAAACAAAAAGCAGGAAGTCAAATCAGAATTTTAAACTGAACCTGTAATCTCTCTCCCTTCACAAACATTGTTCCCTCCGGAGCAGGGAGAGGAGTTAGAAGGACGCTCTGCTTTCCTCTCTGCTTGCCTGGAGGGGAGGGGCTTTCCCTGCTCTTTGTTCCCTTTCAGCAAACACAGCAAGGAAACAGAGCGGGTGAGCAGTAAGACCCTGAGGCAGAAGGCAGGAAAGCACCCACTTCCTCTGCTTGCCTGGAGGGGAGGGGCTTTCCCTGCTCTTTGTTCCGTTTCAGCAATCGTGAAGCCCGATTTGATTTTTGCCCGATTTTTCGGCTCCAGGGACCACACATTCGCTCCATAACACGCACAGACATTTCCCCTTCCTTTTCAGGAGAAAAAATCTGCGTGTTATAGAGCGAAAAATACGGTAAGTTAGGTCTGTCCTGCTCCCAACACCCACCCTGACACCATCCCACAGTATATCAAGCATAACTATTCCTATAGCTCTTTGTTATTTAAATTAAATTCATTTTTAAATAGCCCGCATAGCTTCCTAGTAACATTAATCTCCCCTGCCAAAAAGAAGGGTTAATTTGGGATACCTGGGCAGTGGAATTTTGTGGATTTCCAATCAGATTTTTGAATGTGCGTTTGGACACCCATTTGAGCTGATGAAGAAAGGGTGTGGTGTACGGAATTCCTTTATAAGCTGTCGTTTTCTTTTTATCGTCCGAAGATAGTGCATCGAGGTCTGCCATCATTTGTTTGTAGTAAGCACTTCTGGTAAAGCGTATGGCTAATCCTAATGCAATGCTGTCAGTGTCTTCCATGTCACTGTCTTCATCAATGGCTGTTTTGGGTGATAATGAAAACTGAGGTTGCTCCTTTGCAAATGAGCAACAGGTGCAAATTAAATCACAGTTTGTGTACTCTGAACTATCTTAGGTTGTGTACAGACTGACCATCTTGCAACAGATCCAAAGCTACTTCTGGGTGAACACTGAAATGCTGCGTTTCACAGTCTACGGCTAGCAAAAATACTGCTGGTGGTAGTTCTATGCCCACAGATCTTTCTATGGGCATAATTGTTTCCCCAGTCCCCCTGTTGCTAGCAGAGCTGCTCCACACAGGTGGAGAAGCACCTCTGCCCCAAACTGAAAGCACTCCAGCCAGAGGATCTGGACAGTTAGGAATACTCTCTAAGGCTGCATACATACCATACTTTTAAGGCACATTTAACATACATGACTTCCCCCAAAGAATCCTGGGAACTTCAGTTTGTTAAGGGAGATGAGAATCATAGCTCTGTGAGAGGTAAACTGTATGACCCACAATTTGTTGGGGGAAGTGATGTGTTTAAAATGTAATATAAATGAACAGTGTGCATGCAGCCCAATATTGTCTTAGGGTTGTGATTGATTAGACCAGAAGCTATTTAAATCAGGTCTAGTAACTCTGCCAATTCTATGGGTGGGGATGGGTGGTATTTTCACAAAAAAGTAGAACCTCCTATCACATTTTAGGGCCAAATAGATAAGTACTTTAAAAAACACACACAGAGAGAAGTGGTTTGGTGCTGATACACACAGATTCATCAAGGTAACTCTGAAGACTTTCAGAATACATACGTATAGTAATGATGGTCATTTTACTCATTCCAACAGCAGTTGAATCTTCATTAATGATGTCCAGAAAAAAATCAGCAGGGTTGTTATATGGTTCGCACAAATAACCTGTGAATAAAAGATGGTTTATTTTGACACAGCCGGCAGCTGAGGCAGCTTTAATGAAAACACATTTACAGGTACATTTACGAACTGTCACTTTCGGTTCTCTCAGTTTCTCATGTTTTCAGTCTTAAATTCAGTTCTCCACATTCTGCACTCTTCCATTGTCTCCCAAGACAGATGGATGCCAACAAAGCTAATGACCCATACTTAGGGGCCACTGCGGTCCCACTAGCCAGACATAATGAACTGCAACCGCTGCCCACCCCTGGACTGGGTAAGCAGCCATTATGGCCCCTGCTTGGCTAATTCAACAATGGGATTCTCCATTAGATTTTAACTCTTGCCTGGATCCAGGAATTTGAAAGGACTCATGCTCAATTCTGGGTCTAAAGTTAACATACCACATGAAAACTCACCAAGACCTTTGAAGTATGGAAGAGCATTGTCACATGGGCCATGGTAAAGAAGTCTTCCAGCAGCAAGTAGCGTCAGGCTGTCAAACAATTTGTAAATAGAGTACCGGGGCTGATGGATTGAGAAAATTATTGTTCTCCCTTGTACCGCCATCCTGAATGCAACACAGGAAAGATCGTCAACTACTGTAATTACCTGTCGTTTTAATGTTCCAAACCATTCACAACACAAATGGACATAACTTTAGATAACAACACTGGGCTCTTGCATTAAGCAGCACTGTAAGCAAAATTCTTACCAAAACTGATAGTCTTCTAACTCAACCCCTCTTCATTTACCCATATCCGCTTAGCATGTCACACAACTCACAACATAACCATAACATAAGTGCTGTCTTGTGGGATCGCACCAGAGTTGGAGGCATGGCGGAAACTATTGCATAAGAAAGTGAATATAAAAGCTGTGACGAAAAACAAAAAAAAAGGAATGCTGTCTTTAAAAATAATTCCCTTGTTGAAAAACAAACCAAGCCAAGGAACATCAGACTGTCAATATTCCAGCCATGGCTCAGGTTTTCACCCCCCCACCTCCGTCTGTCTGTCTCTTGCTTCAATCTAGAGAGTACATCATTAGCCATAAGGTGCAGTCTCCAAGAGTCTAGCACAATTTACTTTTTTAAGAGATGCAGGACGGCATTGGCTGTGCTGGCATCCAGTCCGGTTGTTGGCTCATCTAAGAACAATACTGTAGGGTGCGTAATGAGCTCTAATCCAATGCTGGTTCTTTTCCTCTCTCCCCCGGAAACTCCACGGATAAAATGAGTGCCAATCTGGGTACAGGAAATGAAGTTTCAAAACGAGGATCCTCAAAACTATGAAAATGTTTCAGTTAGCACACAGGAAAAATCTCTGGACCTCTCTCTCTCCCCCCCCCCATAAGATTTCATCACCCCTATCTTTCAGGTTCCTCTCTTACAACCAGCAGCTTTTTTAGGGCATTTCCTCTCTTGGGGCTCTGAGCCAAGGGGGCACAAAATATGCCACAACTATGACATAGTGCGCTTGAGAATATGCACAGAACAGAAGGCAAGAGGGAGGTGGCGTGAAAATAAGAGATATTCAAGGGGGGTGTCAAATTTTGTCCTTACTCAGGGCACCATTTTACCAAAGTCCACCCTTGTTTATAACACATCCATTTCCCAGCCACAGGTCTTTCTGGAACTCAACCCATAACCCTTTCTTTTCTTTCTTTCTTTCTTTCTTTCTTTCTCTCTCTCTCTCTCTCTCTCTCTCTCTCTCTCTCTCTCTCCCCCCCCCCCCCCGCACTGCTGCTCAAACTCTGGTCAGAGGGAGGGAGGGAAACTAGTTGCTGTTATAGACCAGCCAACCTTGGTATTATGGGTTTGATTTCAATGTAACCCACTCTGGGTCTTTTATCTTTGTACTCTATGCTACCTTCCAGCAAAAGCCTAAGGTTTTCTATACACACTCATCCTCTCTATCTTCCATCCATCCATCCAGGCAGGCAAGCCAGAGGCATGAGTATAGTTCAAAGACACATTCTAGCACTTGAGGAGGGCATGGTGCAGGACTGGTGAGAGTGTGTGGTCCAAAGAGGGGGCGTGGCCTGGGAGAGCCCCAAAGACCAGGCAGAGCGGTCTGCAGGGCTGCATTTGGTCACCAGGGCTGGGGCTTCCCGTGTCCACAATGGGACAATGCCAGAGTGGTGAGGCTTCTCTCCCCAGCCCAGGGCTCCACAGCTTACTCCAGTGGCATAGAAGAGAGATGCGCTGCATAGCTCCCATGCTACCAGCATCGCATAAGAAAGGGGCTGAGATAGTCTCACGATCAAGTGGGAATGGGTAGCAAACAATGGGCACTTAGACTCCCTGCAGAGGTAGGCAGGGAGAATCATAGAATTGTAGAGTTGGGTCCCGAGAGTCATCTAGTCCAGCCCCCTGCAATGAAGGAATCTCAACTAAAGCCTCTATGGCAGATGGCCAGAAAGGCTGCATAATCTGCCAGTATTTATAACATGAGTTCTGACATTAACAATTAATGTTTGGTTGTATTAAATGCCACTACACAGATACCTTGGAGTCTGCAACTTTAGACAAATCCAGTTCCTTGAGAACAGTTTCAACTCTCTCTTGCTTTTCCTTTTTGCTCATAGACAATGGTAGCCGAAGGGCCGCTGAGAACTCTAAATTTTCTCTGACTGTCAATGTTCCCATCACTATGTCATCCTTATTGATTTAAAAAAAAAGTTTTCAATTGAACATTATACTAGGTTTTATCACTACTGCACAATTGTTAGTACAGTGGTACCTCAGTTTACGAACTTAATCCGTTCCTGAAGTCCGTTCTTAAACCAACTCCGTTCTTAAACTGAGGCGCACTTTCCCTAAGAGGCCTCCCACCACCGGTGCCCTTCCACCGTTTGGCTTCCGTTTGTAGACCGAGGTAAAGTTCGCAAACCGGAAAACTACTTCCGGTTTTGCAGAGTTCGTAAACTGAATAGTTTGTTAACAGGGCTGTTCGTAAAACGAGGTACCACTGTACGCATTTACATAGTAAAGAAAGTGCTACTGTGCCGTGTCAAGAGAAGAGGATGCTATTTTTTGTTTTATGTATTGATTGATCGCTAAAGGGCACTGAAGGTCAGTTGATATTACCAGAGCTGGCTGAAGTTGCCTGCTCAGAAGATGATTATTTAATGAGAATTGATGACAGGTGGCTAATAGCTATGGCTCACTCCATATGTCCAGGTACAAGCTAGAATGAAATCAGTTGGCAAACAGCCAGAGCAAGAGAAAACTCTAGCTTTGCAGCCTCCGCTATATGCCAGGGGCAGCTGAGCCTGCCGCCTGGTTGCTCGCCCCCATGCCCACTCACGATTCTCTGACTGAGCAGATGGGTGGGATCCATGGGTGGGATCCAGCAGGCGGGGTGGGTGGGGAATGCTGGCACGCAATGGTGCCCACCAGAGAAGGTGAGCAGATTTACATGATTAACAGTAATCATGCACAGAAAAGGAGACACTGATAGCACTGGCAGACAATTAACACATGACGTATCATAAAAATCATTTGTCTAAACAGAATAATAGCTATCACACATGTACCGCGATAAAAGATCCACTACAGACTTTATTTACCTGAACTACATATCCGGAAATGCATTTAAAATTTGGAGGCAAAGGGAAGCCATTGATCAAAATGTCTCCTGTCAGGCCTTTAGGATTTTTCCTTGTAGCTAAAATGTCCAGGAGCCTATAAGGAAAACCAAAAGGACTCAAGAAAAGTTACTTGTGCCAACATCTGAAGATCATACTGTTGCAAACTTAAGAAGAGCCCTGCTGAATCACACCAAAAACATGTCTAGCCCGGTACACTAACTCTAGGGGGCCAAGGTATCTTTTGCCCCCTCAATACATGTTGGAAGGGAGTCGGGGCCCCTCGATGTTGAGGGGGCGGAGGAGGCTGACTGTGGAGCTGAGAGCAGCACAGCTTCAGTGGCCAGCTCCTCCAGAGTGCTCACCATTCTCCGGACAGTGTGACATCACACATGTGATGTCACACATGCGAGTTACGCATCAGGCCCCCTCAATCTTGGGGGCAATTTGGTGCCTCTTCTCATGCTAGCCGACCAGATGTGCTCAAGCAAGACATGAGCACAACCACACTCCCTACTCATGTCCCCTTGCAACTGGTATTCAAAGTCCTGCCATCTCCATTATTAGTCTAGCATTATCTTTTTATGAATTTGCTTAATACCCTTTTAAAGCTATCCAAGTTGGGTTACCATCAATGCACCCTGTGGTTGAAAATTCCAGAGTTGAACTATGTGCTGTGTGCAGCAGATCTTCCTTTTATCTGCCCTGCATTTTCCAATATGCAGCCATGTTGGATAACCCAAGTTATGGTATTATAAGAGGAGGAAAAAACACTTCTTTTTACCCATTTTCTGCGCACCATACTGAATCTTTTTACCTTGCACTTTTCTGGTTTTGACTGATGCCATTTTGTTCTGATCAAATATGCACGTTCATTGCAGAACCTCACTTACTGGTTGTGAATGTAAAAAAAAAACCTGTAACAATGTTACGTTTAATATTATCAGAAAATAGATCTTTACCCATATGTTAACACTTACGAAGATTTGCCGCAGCCTGTAGGCCCTAAGATTGCGTTGAGACCAGGTTTCATGACACCACTGTAAACGAAAAGCAATTTGTCAGTAGTCAGTTGTTTAATGTGTAAAGCCATTCCAATAAAATGACATCTTTGATAAAATTGTTCACTTTTGCACAAAAATAAACTAGTTCTTTCTTCATAGTTTGAAAACGAGTACTTTCTTCATAATTTGAAAACTAAGCATCTTTCCCCCCACCCCTTTAAATATCAGTGTACAAGAGGCAGAAAATGTTCTACAACAGGAAATATCCTGCAACTTTCATCAGCCTTAGCCAGCATGACCAACAGTCAGGGATGATGGGAGTTGCAATTTAGCAACATCTGGTAGGTGACAGGTTCCTTACCCCTTTTCTACAAGATTATGGGTTATATGCCATAAATATTCATCTTACATTTGGGTTTAGTTTCTCTGTATGGGTTAGATCCAGATTGTCCCTATTCTTAACGGATGGGATCCTTTTGTTCATGGAGGGGCCTAAAAGGTTCCTAGCTAGGGACAATGGGAGTCGTAGTCCAAAAGCAGCTGCAGACCCAAGTTTGGGAAACCCTCTAGGCAGTGGTTTTTTTCCCTGGGGGTACGCAGGGGGTACGCATACTCCTAAACATTTTGTAAATCTAACCTTGGCCTAATTGAGGGGCAGTATTTCAATATGAGTAGGAAAATGAGAGTATCCCTAAACATTTTTTTTAGAAGAAGAAAAAAAGCACTGCCTCTAGGTGAAACAAGCCTGGCCTCTGTAACACAGAGAGATGGGTTTAGGAGGGCATCTCTTGACAATGAGTTTTCCAGCTGCAGAGTAGAACGCACGTAAAACAATACCAGGGGCAGGAAAGGACTGGTAAGGAACATAGAATGCTGCCTCATACCACATGATACTGTGGATCCATTTGCTCAGTACAGTGGTACCTCGGGTTAAGAACTTAATTCGTTCTGGAGGTCCGTTCTTAACCTGAAACTGTTCTTAACCTGAAGCACCACTTTAGTTAATGGGGCCTCCTGCTGCTGCCGCGCCGCCAGAGCACGATTTCTGTTCTCATCCTGAAGCAAAGTTCTTAACCCGAGGTACCATTTCTGGGTTAGCGGAGTCTGTAACCTGAAGCGTCTGTAACCTGAAGCGTCTGTAACCTGAGGTACCACTGTATTGTCTATGTCAACTGGTAGTAGTAGCTCACTAGGGCTTCAGGTGGGGAATCTTTCCCAACCCTACCTGGAGATGCCAGGGTTTGAACCTGAAACCTTCTGAATGCAAAGCAGATGCTCTACCAATGAGCTGCAGCAACTTTCCCTCTAGTGAAGCCACTCCCCACCTTGCTTTCCGTACATGGAACAAGCAGGAATTGCACCCCAAAATAAGTAAGCAATGGCAATTAAGCATACCTGACATCCGTCAAGATATCTTTTTTAACCACTTTTCGAAAGCCGTAGTGGCCAGTCTTCAAATGCACTCTGTAGCTGATGTGATGAAAGGTCATTGTGCTTCCTTCAGCAAAGTCGGATCCTAGAAAATTGATTTTCTTCTTCCGTAGGTAACCTGCATCTTCGTCATCACATATGCTTACATGCTTTTCAATTTGTCTGATTTTTGAAGCAAATGCTGGTGATGGCAATAAACAAATGAGTGATCAGAAAAGTCACTGTAGGTTTGTAACAAACGAGGAACCAGTAGCAACAGGTAGCAGAAGTATATCGTGAGCCCAATTCTAATCTAACACCACCAGCAATAAAAATTTTACGAAGGCAATTTAAAGGAAACAAAATGAGGGCAGGGCATCCAAGTTTTCTAAATTAATTTTCTGTTACACTCTCTATTTGCGTGAGCCGTGGGGATTTCCAAGGGCACCGGTTATCAGGGTTTGGCTTCCTCTGATAGAGAGGGCTTATGGTGTTTCTGTAATATTTGTTTAACTTAAGAAACACTGCCCCATCAGATCCCTAGAGAGGCGTTCCATCATCTTATGCCTTTCAGCCTTCTGGTAGCTGTCTGCCTCTCTATCTTGGCCTATGTTCACATCATACATTTAAAGCACCTGACTTTCCCCAAATAATCCTGGCAACTGCAGTTTGTTAAGCATGCTGGGAACTGTAGCTATGTGAGATGGTAAACTACAGCTCCCATAATTATTTGGGGGCAGTCATGTGCTTTAAATGTATGGTGTATATGCAGACTCTGTCTCAAAAATGAAGTTGTCTCTTACAAACAACTTAAGATCCAGCTGTGCTTGGGGAGTGGGTGGGAGTGTGTCAGTGTCCCTGAGCTCTGTTGGATTTCTCCATTCAGAATATTCTAGGGAATCTTCCAGTTATTTATGAGTGTCCAGCTGATGCACAACTGTACACACAAACATCATGCCGAACCAGAAGTGAATTTAATAATTGCAAAAACGGCTCTAGAAGAGCCCAGAAATGGGGAAAAGGAGTGAAAACAGCGCCTATCTATCCCAGGAGCCTTGTAAGAGGAATCCTAGGAGCCCTTGTGTTGACCATTGAGGCCTGTGGAGTTTGAGAAGGTTTGTAGGGAACAACTGTGGTGGAGTTTGGCATTGGGTAAGCACTGCTGGCTTTTTAAAGGGTTTACAGAGGTTTCAAGGGTGTGTTTGCAGGTTTTTCCAATGGTGCTTCAAATATACACAATTTCACTGGCGCGTACAGTGCCTCGAAACATAACCCCTGTGTAAATTAGTTTTGTATTTGGGAAAATATAGTTCTTCCTACAGGCACAGAATTCATTGATATTATCATTGCTCTGTGGACTATGGCTGCATGGATATCATGAGCACCTGCTGAAGCCTGTCAGCAATTTCTGCCCTCTGTACAATCCTTTAGTT
The DNA here is from genome assembly GCF_965113315.1 of Podarcis vaucheri. Classification (NCBI taxonomy): domain Eukaryota; kingdom Metazoa; phylum Chordata; class Lepidosauria; order Squamata; family Lacertidae; genus Podarcis; species Podarcis vaucheri. The sequence goes on from NC_138767.1 coordinate 16,606,261, forward strand.
TTATTCTTTTAAATTCTTTAGGGAGCTATGTACTTCCCACTTCACAACGCCCACACAGGAATGCACATTTACCATCTTTAAAACGATGGCTAAAGGAAATAACTAGGTTGCCCATTTATCCCACAGCAAAGCTGGCACCAGTGTGCAAAACACCCATTTCCATTTTGCAACTGTGTTCCCCTCATGCATTTAACAGAGAGAGAATGACAGGGATTTGGAGTAACAAATGCAACTTAAATTGTTTGTGTTTTGTTAGCCAACTTATGTACTCTGGAATAGAAACATTTTGACAAAATAAACAACCCGAGCCAGTTGTAGCTATTAAAAATGCAAAATAAGAACCGAAAAAGACCTGTGCAACCATTCACCACAGAGCACCTCCTAAAGGCACACCCTTGACAGCATCACCCTAAGTGCACAATTATTTGGGGCGTAGTTATGAGAAAATACATACATATATAATTGTCTCTCCTTCTGAGGTGAGCATGTGTTTTTAGGAAACATCTTACATACAAATGATCTTATTGCACACTGCCACTATAGTTTTAATGCATCGACAGTTTATAAATAGTCTTAGTTTTAGTTTTTAAAGCTACAACGAGCAGAGAAGGGCCATGGTTAGAATTTATTCCCCCCCCCCTATTTTTTTTTCTTCAAACACCAGAGCCCTTCTTCTGCTCACCCACCCCAAGCAGTGGCGGAGCTTCATGCTCCAGCACCAGGGGGGGAGGCGGAGAGCAGGGGGGGCTGGCTGCCCGCAGGGGCGTGGCGCGCATCTTGGGGGCGTGGTGCCCAGCGCAGGGGGGGCAACTGCGATGGCACCCTGCTGGGATCATGCTGCCAGGGGTGGTGCGCTCCCCCCCCCGCACTCCTCTTCCTCCGCCAGTGACCCCAAGTTCTGGATTCAGGGTGCATGTAGCATCCCAAAACCAAAACATCTGAATGTTTTATTCAGTGCTTTTTTCCCTTTAAAAATGTTTAGGGATACTCTCATTTTGCTACTCATATTGAAATACTGCCCCTCAATGAGGCCAAGCAAAACATTCACAAAATGTTTAGGGGTATGCCCCATTATTATGTTTTTTATGTGCTGGAAAGCCGCCCAGAGTGACTGGGGCAACACAGTGAGGTGGGCAGGGTATTATACCCATCACCATCATCAGGCCTAGAGGCATTTCAGAGCCACTGAACCTGCCTTGCCCCACCTTCCAGTCTCTGCTTCTCAATTTGTATTGTATTCTTTTATGCGCTGTGGCTTGCCGTTGTTTTATCGATTGTAGTTTAGAAACTATTGTACTTCTTAAGTGGATTTCTGTTAATTTCTATATGCTGATATTTAATGTTATTCTATATTATTTGATGTAGGTTGCGTATTTTAACGTTGTGTTTTATTGTCACGTTTTTGTATTGCATTAGGATTGTATTCTTTTATGCGCTGTGGCTTGCCGTTGTTTTATCGATTGTCGTTTAGAAACTACTGTACTTCTTAAGTGGATTTCTGTTAATTTCTATATGCTGATATTTAATATTATTCTATATTATTTGATGTAGGTTGCGTATTTTAACGTTATGTTTTATTGCCACGCTTTTGTATTGCATTAGGTTGTCATAAGGTATACATTCTTTGTTTCTTCAGCTCGTAAACCGCCTAGGGTGTTGTAAGATAGAAAGACGGCATACAAATTAAAAGTGGTGGTGGTGGTGATGATGATGATGATGATGAACGAGATTTGGAAATCCAACCCATTTTGAAGAGCGCCCTTTTGCTGTTTCCCTGAGGGACTCCACCCAACCCCAACCCCAACCCCACCCCTCATGAAGATTCACTCCCCCCCCCCTCAAAACCACGGGATCACTAGAGGGCAGCCTCAAATCAACTCACACACTTCCCCTCTTGTTTCAAAACCTCTTCCAGCCACACCCTCCGTCCCTGTTTTGTTTTGTTTTGTTACCCATTCATGAAGGCGCCGGGGCGGGCGAAGTGCCGCGCATGCGCTATCAGCAGTCCCTCCCACTCCGACGGGCCGAAGGGGGCCCCAGGTGAGCGCCTCGGCAGGTGAAGGCGGGAGAAAGAGAGAGAGCGCGCGCGCCGAGGTCCCCGCTCCGGCTTCTTCTCCTCCCTTCCCCATCTCACCGCGAGCCAGGAAATAACGGCTCCGCCGGGGACGTTCCATCGCGGCCCATTCGCCCTCCCTCCACCGCGCGGCGGGGGTGGCGTGTGTGGCCCGAGCGTGGGAGGAGGCAAAATGGGGGGGGGGGGGACACAAAAAATAGACGTCATGGACGGGGGGGGATTCAGCTAGGATTTGTGTTGGGGGGGGCAGGCTTCATGTTGGGGGTTGGGGGGGCAGAATCTCAATTAAGTTTTTTTAAAAAATTGATTTACTTGATTGGGAGGCAGCCCCTCCCCCTTGGCTACACCAATGGGAGGGGGGGCTCCTGTTTCTGGGTTATATGGGCTGCCCCCGCCCCCCATGGGACAAGGTGAGGCGACAGGATCCCCAGGGTCAGCAGGATCTTTTTGCAGTGGTACGTCAGGTTGCAGTTCATGGACCAAAGTCATCACAATTTGCCTTTCTAGATGCAGTGGCGTAGCGTGCAGGGTGCAGGGGGGGGCGGGCGCAACATCTGGGGGGGCGCTCGCACTCGCAGCTCTCTGCCCCTAGGGCAGAGGGGGCACAAATTACTTGCCTTGCCCTGGGTGCTGACAACCCACGCTACGCCACTGTCTAGACGGTTTAAATATGTCAATGACCCCTCTGGCTATACAAATGAATATTCTTTTTTATGTGTCCATCTCTGAAAGAGGAAATCCAAGCGCTGGAAACACAAACCATTGTCCACTTGAGCTGTGGGAAGGAGCACTCACTGGCTGTTTGCAACAACGGGAGAGTTTTCTCGTGGAGCTTTTGGACAGCTGGGCACTGGAGAATTAAAAGAGCATCTGATTCCAATGTAAGCAGCAAAAACAGTGGTACCTCGGGTTACAGACGCTTCAGGTTACAGACTCCGCTAACCCAGAAATAGTGCTTCAGGTTACGAACTTTGCTTCAGGATGAGAACAGAAATCGTGCTCCGGCGGCACAGCGGGAGGCCCCATTAGCTAAAGTGGTGCTTCAGGTTAAGAACAGTTTCGGGTTAAGAATGGACCTCCAGAATGAATTAAGTTCTTAACCCGAGGTACCACTGTGTTTTCTGCATTTATATCCCCACCATTTTTCTCCATGCAGCTCCAAGGGGACTTGCCTAGTTCTCCTGCCCCTCATTTAATCCCCACAACCACCCTGTGAGGGAGGCTAGGCTGAGAGGTAGTGGCTTAGCCCTCAAGGTCAGCTTCAAGGCTGAGTGGGGCATCGAACCTTCGTCTCCCAGGTCCAAGTTCAATGCTGTAACCACTGTACCACCACTGCCTCTCCCTCCCTCTTTGTTTCTGGTTTAGATCTTCACTCACCCTTTCTTCTCCCATGAGGTGGGAACCTGTGGGGGGGGGTATTTTGTGGTTTGCCTCAGGCACCAAAATGTCTTGTGCCAGCTCTGCCCCACCCCCACCGTGTATTCTTCTTTTTCACAATTAACACAATTAGTTATTATTTATTGAGTTTATTTATTTTATCCGAAAGGAGGAAAGATCAAAAGAATATGATATCCAGCAGTGTCGATTAGGTATGTTACTGCAGTATTAATTAAAATGTGTTCCGTTTGCTCTCACGATACATAAAGAGAGAGTTAAGCTACAGGGAACCAGGCAGAGGGCCTTCTCGGTGGTGGCGCCCGCCCTGTGGAACACCCTCCCATCAGATGTCAAAGAGATAAACAACTGCCTGACCTTTAGAAGGCATCTGAAGGCAGCCCTGTTTAGGGAAGTTTTTAATGTGTGACATTTTAATGTATTTTTAATCTTTATTGGAAGCCTCCCAGAGTGGTTGGGGAAACCCAGCCAGATGGCAGGATACAAATAATAAATTATTATTATTATTATTATTATTATTATTATTATTATTATTACTACTATATCTATCTTTCTAGCTATACTAAACCAAGGACAAAATCAGTCAGCACCTGGAAGCTAACACTACAACAAGACCTACAAGCAGGCTTATTTGGTGGTGACTGCTCTTTAAAATGGTACTTCAAAATGTGGCAAACCCAACCTGGTGCTTTTTGGTAGTACTCTTGCTCATTTTGATGAGTGGGAAGCCCTGAACCTCCACTCAAATGGCCAGAGCTTACAGCACCACTGTTTTAGGGAGCAGCAGTTTGCACTCATTCACTGGTCTTTAGCTGGTGGGTCAGGACCAGCTACTGGGTCATACATAACCTGATCCAAGGTGGGTCGCAACAGGAGCACTTACCACCATATATGGTTTAAGATTAAAAAATGGGTCCCCAAATGCATGTATGTGTAAAAGGTGGGTCCTGTGTCTGAAAAGGCTGAAGCCAAAACACATTCACTGCATCTGATATTATTTGTTTGTTTATTTTCAGGGTACCTACAGAAACAAAATGCTGTACAAGTGTAAGATGATAGTCTGCCCTTGTTTCCTAAGGCCCACACTCATCAGTAAGTATATCAGCACACAGCAGAGATGAAAGTAGATTGAGGGTGAGTTGAAGTGATAAAGCTGTAAGCCATTCAGGGTCCAACTCAGCTCATGAGGTTCTGCCGCCTAACCTAAACTCAGAATGGGGCAAAGAGGCTACATAACAGAAAAGAAATATTTAACATTTTTTTAAAAATCATTAACCATAATACTGGGTTATCTGTAACCGATTGCACTTCAAGGAACACAATCCTTTTCATAAAGTGTATAATAAGCAGTTATTTTTCAACTATTTAGTTACCATTCATATGCAAAACTTTCCCATTCATAGGATGCCCTAAATAAAAGCATTTCTAAATTAAATTTGAGATATGCTAATTTCTTGACTAGCTCCTATTTGGGGCGGGGGGGGGAGAAAGAAGATATTTCACAAACTACATGCAATGAAATAATAGCTTGAATTCTGATTTAAATGAAAGTGGGCAAACTGATTCCAAACACTGTGGATGGGAAGCCATGGGGGGGGGGGCGTAACCTGCAGTGATGAAAATAAGGAGCATCCTTTGTCCCAGCTCCCTGCCCCACTTAATCTGTACACACATTCACCCCATCTCCCAAAGCTGCTTTTCTTTTTTAAAAAATGAAGCAAACTTTGTTGAGATCCTAGTATAGGCTGCTTTGCGTATCTGATACACTGGCTTAACAGGTTTTCACATGACACTCTAGCACCACATTCAATAAACGCATAAAGTCCTCCACCCCGAAGTCAATGTTTTGTGCAGTGTCTGAAAAGGAAGGTGTGTGTGTGTGTGTGTGTGTGTGTGTGTCTGTGTCTGTGTGCAACAGTATGCATGACAGTCTCTACTTTCCAAACACCATGCTAACTGCATGGACACCAGGGGGACAGGGCCAGAAAGGGGATTTGGGGGGTGAAATTTCAATCATGTTCTTTCCTCCTTCCCTTCATGCACCGAACATAAGGGAAGGTTCATGGGTGTAATGCTAATCTGTGTGACATGCTCCAAACACACCAAAAGTGCTATCAAAGCAGTAGCAGAAGTTGTATTCCAAAGCCCTGTGAACGAAAAGGGCTTCATTTTAAAAACCCAAGTTTCTTCCTAAGTTGAATCTGTTTGCCTTTACACACTTCAAAATGTGAGGGCAAACCTCTCAAAAACTGTTCTAATAAATATTCTTCCTTCCAAACTTTATATCCTATTGGTTTCTGTTGGAGAATTAAACACATGATGAACTCTCTCCCACTGAAATTTACAGAGCTTACAAGTCAGTCTTGATTGGATCAGGCTAGTTGAAAATAACTGTTCAGGCATTTGCCTGCCTGCAGTTGGAAGTGCCACTAAATAAGTATAGCAATATTAAAAGAGAATATTTTGGTGCACTACAAATGCAGACGTTTGGCAATGTTTTTCTCCATTATGTGTTCTAAGAAAGAAATAAGACTGCCAGCAGAAGAGAATAGTCATGCCTTTAGCTCTGCTACTTATGACACCCCCAGGGCAGCCTGGATCATAGATCTGTTTTCCAAGCTGTTGCTTTTTAAGAGAACTTTTTCATGAAACGCAGCTTCATGTATGAAATCGTAAGGAAAGATACGGTCATGCAAGCAAGTGCAACATGGTTCTGCCACAGGCCCCATGCAGTTGGTTCGATCCCTTGGCTTTTGAGATACTGTTCTCCAGTGCACCTACAAAGAAGTACAAGTAGAGGTTTTGAGAATTATTCCTAGAATTGCAATGTATTATAAGTGTCCCCCTCCCCTCCAGAAGTAGCCAGTGACTTTGCAGCTTAGCACAGAAAGAGCACATAACCCTTTCCCAATGGTAGTAAAGGGTAAAGGGGCCCCTGGCCATTAGGTCCAGTCATGACAGACTCTGGGGTTGCGGCGCTCATCTCATTTTATTGGCTGAGGGAGCCAGCATACAGCTTCCAGGTCATGTGGCCAGCATGACTAAGCCGCTTCTGGCGAACCAGAGCAGCGCACGGAAACGTCGTTTACCTTCCCGCCGGAGTGGTACCTATTTATCTACTTGCACTTTGACGTGCTTTCGAACTGCTAGGTTGGCAGGAGCAGGGACTGAGGAACGGGAGCTCACCCCATAGCGGGGATTCGAACGCCAACCTTCTGGTCGGCAAATCCTAGGCTCTGTGGTTTAACCCACAGCGCCACCTAGAAAGTCCCAGTTTCAGTCCTGGGCATCTACTGTAGTGGAGCAGGAAAAGATTCCCTATCGTAAACTGAAGAGCCACTGCCATCAGTGTGGACAGCACTGAGCTAGATGGACCACTGCTCTGATTCATTATAAAACAAGGATAGCTAAGCTTTTTGGCCTAAGGGTGCATCTATCCTTAGCCAATACTCTGGGGACCACATGGCAACAGTAGGTTGGGCTAAGAATGAAGGTAGACACCACACAGAACACAACCTCCATCCTCATTTGGTCAGCTGAAGAGGAGGGATACTGACCTCTCTGCACTCCATGGATGATCAAGTCTGATGACCAAGGAACTTGCCTTCCCATCAGGGTACTGGATTTGGCAGATTTAAAAACTTCTCCACCTAACCCCAGTGCTGTATATAATTTTAACTTCTTTTTTTGACATTACTGCAAAATTAGTAGGATCTTTTGGGGGAAGGGATCTGCTTGGGCAGTGGTGGTGAGACTACATCAGCCCCACCCACCCCCAGCTATAAATCAACTACCTATGTTCCAGCATGACCAAGATTAAGTTCAGCACAGAAAAGCGTACAGACTATGCATGGATTTTCCATATGCCTCCGAGTGGGCAGTAAGCATGATCCTAGTTTCATGGTTATGAATTAACTTGCAATTAAGACAGCTGTTTTTTGTGTGTACTTAATGAAATAAGATATATACAGTATAGTGAAATGTTCCTCTGACCTGATTTGGCTCAGGGGTTTCCAGAATTCCTCATTTAAAGGGATTACGCTAAAACCATTCATAGTGTCACTGCTATCATAAATAGTATAGTGTCAAAACAATAACATAGCAATTTCTTTCTAATGCCTTTCTTCCCCTGGGAGGCATCCAAAACAATGACCATTTTTGGAGGGGACAGGGAAGTAAATTAAACCCAAGGCTCACCTAGGTCCATTCACATTGCATTAAACTATGGTTCAGTATGTCTGAATGCAGTCATCATATTAATGTGAACAGTACTCTTGTGGGGGTTTGTAGGTGCCTCCTGCTAAGTGGGTTAGATCTAGCTAGAATGAAAATATATTTTACTTACATCTGTAATTTGCTAATATCTGTACAGTTAGAATTGCTCCAATTTTCATTCATGCTTACGTTGCAGAAATTGAGATCAGCAAGTTCATTAACCTGCAGTGCCTTTGAAAGTAAAAAGAAAAAATGATATAAAGGCATCGTAACAGCAAGAGAGTTGTTGCAGCGTAGTTTCATGTAAAAATGTTGTAGTGTGCAGACTATTCTTTTCTAGCTAGTATAGGATAGAAAATGAGCTGTGAGTTTGTTTTGCTGATTTAGTCCTCACTTCCACTATGACATTTGTTGGGTGATATCAGACAGGCCATTATCATTCAACATTCCCTCTTCCATTTGCAATATGGGAGTAATATTGTTGTAAGGAACACAAAGGTTGTATGTGAAATGCTCTGAGCATTTGGGGAAAGTGTCATATATATTTGCACGTTCATTATTATTTACAACCACATAATGGGGGTAAGGTTTATTTGAAATTGGTGGCTCCCAGACTGTAGACTTTTTTGTGGTGGTGAATATAAAGGAAGCTATTCTTCAGCCCAGATTACTACAGCTGGAACAGCTCAATCGGTAGATCATGGGGCTCTTAATTTCAGGGTCGTGGGTTCAAGCCCCACATTGGGCAAAAGAATATTTTGCATTGCAGAGGGTTGGAGTAGATGACCCTTGCGGTCCCTTTCAACTCTCTTGATTCTATGATTCTAAGTGACTTAGTATGCAAATGTTCCAGCAATCAATGAAGTGCTTCAGCCCAGGTCGACTTTAGGGGCAGCTGTTAACCAAGGCATTGCAGACGGCATCAGGATTACATTGAAAGTGATATGTCCTTTTGCTTTCAGTGGATCTTACAACACAATTCTATGCATGTTTATTCAGGAGTATGACCTACATTCAGTGGATAGACTCTCTAGCAAGTATGTTTACGGCTGTAACCTTAGTCACAACTCACTTTAGCTGGATTGAGGGCAAAGCCTGTAAAACTATATATATATATATATGCCTGTAATTATGGGGCAGAATTTCCAAGCGCTTGAGCTGATTCGTTTGTCTTTCACCAAGGCTCCATTATAGGTAGAATAGTTACTTTTGGGGGGGAAATGATTTTTGCATGAAGCACTTACTGTCATCCCATATCGAGGTATACTGAAGTATTGGAGCCAGGCAAGCCAAGGCAGTATACTGGTGAGATTTACCAACAACCCAGAGAAAATCTGCAGACAAAACCATAATTAAAAATTTAATCCGATGACGCTTTGTAGTCAACAATCTGGATTTGCATAATAAAGAATTAATGAGCCATTTTGTTACAAGGAGTGAGATGCAAGATACCCAGACAATGGAAAGACCTTGTACAATTGGTACAAAACTGTTTGGGAATCAGCCCTTCTTTTGAAAGATTTAACAAATAAACTGCGGTTGACACAGAGACAGAGCAAGAAGGATGGCTTTACTCCGGTGTGGTTTAATTTCATAACATATGCCAGTACAGTGGTACCTCGGTTTACGAACTTAATCCATTCTGGAAGTCCGTTCTTAAACTGAAACCGTTCTTAAACTGAGGCGCGCTTTCCCTAATGAGGCCTCGGATTCCGTTCTTGGACCGAGGTAAAGTTCGCAAACTGGGACACTACTTCCAGTTTTGCGGAGTTCGTAAACCGAATCGTTCATAAACAGGACTGTTCTTAAACCGAGGTACCACTGTATTCCAGAAAACGAACCATCCCACCCCTCACCAGCATTTGGCTCAATCTGATTGATCTAAATTTAATCATAAAGTATTAGCTTCACTTTGAAACCCCTTCCCACATCCATCAATTTACCAATACTTTATAATGTTTAATAGGTGACGTAAGAGGAAAAACGACCATTACTCATACTTGATCTAAGCAGAACCACAAGGGCTCCTGATTAGGCATTTAGTTATGTGATATTGAATGTTATCTGTTAACTCTGTTCTATCCTGTTTCCCGTTGTTTTTGTTTAAACCAATTCAGGAACCAAGAACTTACACGTTGACCACTAATAATGAACCCTATGTTGTAGATCTTACTGCAAATTTATTATGCTAATTTTGTGATAGACAAATGACATGAGAAAACTTGGTCTATTTATTTGTATTGTTTACTATTCCTGTGGTCCTTGTTTATAAAACTCAATAAAAAGCGATTCCGGCAATAAAGTTTTGGTTATTAAAAAAAGGGGGCACCCACCTGATTCAGTTTCCTAGCTGCTGCAATGCCAGCAACTTCCTAGCAACCATTTAAGGATACTCACAATCATAAAAACAAAGGCGATGGTCATGAGTAGATTTGCTACAGCCACGACACTCTGTCCTGCGGCAATTGCTAGCGCCATAGAAGTCGCTGTGTAAGATACCATCATCAGAGTAAACATCATGATAAAGAAGGCCTCTGCTGTTGACTTTAGACCTTAGAGATCGAAAAGAAAAAGCGTGTTTTTTGATGAAGAATATACAGTCAAATATTGTTACTAGTTTATTACGCATCATAGACTTTACATACACTTTATTTTCATGATGTTGCATATTTAATAATGTCTGCATGGGCGAAATGCTTTCTACTCCTTGTGCAGCTTTACAACAAATAATATGAGGTTGCTCATATTATTTTAGTTTTAGGTGGAAAGCTGAAAGAGCGTGACTTGCCAATGGCCCATTCAGACATTACCTGACCTTTGGTACAGGCCTGGGCAATATATCGCCCTGGACCGATAGAAGGGGCAGACAGTGATGACAGCTTCACTCAGCAGTATATTGCGGATGAAACCGCTGCCTCCAGAATCCCTCTGCAACCAGCGCCTAGTGCACTGAGGGTGCAACAAGCTGCCAATGGGCACTGGAAGCAGAGCGGCCGCAGTCTGGGTGCCAGAGAGTGCTATTTTTCTTGAAAAAGAGGTGCCGGAACTCATCATTAACTCCTCCCTTGTTCTCTTATAATGGCAATAGTGGCCACCTAAGAAGTGCAAGTTCTGGCAAGTTCCAGCTGAAAAAAAGCCCTGGTGACGGAGGGATGGAATATCCTAATGCGTAGGGTTGATGGGCTGGAAAGCGGAACAGGAGCATTTGCACATGACAAAATTTTGTTGCAGGATCCACTTGGCAAGCTCTGTTGCATAGCTTCAAGGACAACATACTTACCTAACATGAAATAAACAATGCTGGTGAAGATAATGCTTGGTAAAGTCCTCATGGGTATTAAATCAGCCATTAGCTTTGAGAAGAAATATGCAGAAATTCGGTAGTATCCACTGATGTACTCATGTCTATGAATATAAACAGTACAATATTACCAGGTAAAGTTTTAAAGTACTGAAATAATTTCACACAGTAAACAACCGAGATACATTGTATGCAGTTTGACAAAACTTTGATGTTGCCATAATAAAATCATCCCCCCAAAAACTCTACGTCTGTTCAGTCTTATTTATCAGTCTTTTAAGAAAATGTTATGCTAGGGATTAAATCGTTTTTTAAAAAAATTACCATAAAAATATACATTGGGGTTATGCAGACCAGAGATGTAAAACAGTTACTTCCTCATCTCAGGGGAGGCCGGAAATTGTAGTTTGTAGTTACACTGTAAGACTGTCTCCTTCTCTTTAGAACTTCTTGGGTGTTAAGATCAGCATAGGGTAGAACTCTTGGTAGTTCACTACCCTCAGAATTCATTTATTTTTTTTGGGGGGGAGCGGCCTGGAAGAGGGTGGACCCTATGCTGTAATAATAATTTTATTATTTGTACCCCACCCACCAGGCTGAGTTGCCCCAGCCACTCTGTGACTTCCAACAGGTATAAAAACATAATAAGACATCAAACATTTAAAAACCCTCCCTATACTGTAAAATTACCTCTCCACAGAGGTGTGTCCGGGACCTTTATTATGTAGTTTTGTCTCCTGGCCTTATATATTAGGACCCACTCTATTCCTGTGACTCTTAATATGTTTTGAACTTGTTTTAATATTGCGTTTTTAAATTGCAACCTGCCCTGGGACCTTATGGTGAAGGGCGGGTAAGAAAGATGATTCTTGAAATAAATAAATAAAATAAACAAATAATTAAGGCAAATAATAATAATAATAATAATATACAGTGTTGCCTGTTCAGCAGTGTTCTACTTACATGAATATCTTCTTCTCCACAACAAAAAGCTCAATAGCGGAAATGCTGCTGAAACACTGGTTGGTGGTCATAAAGAACATAGCACCAATTCTATGGGGGGTGGGGGGAAATACAGATTGTCACCATAAAGCCTTTGAAAAAATATTTGATATTCACAAAAAGGATCCTCTTTCCTCCCCGAAACCCACTTTTTTTAGCAAGCTCATCCTTGGACAATCCCATGTTCTCATCTTCACCACTGCCTCACCCACTGGGAAAAGAGCTGGTAGAAAACAGGCATTTACAGTGTATGCCCTTGGGCAGCTGCCAATTTATGTTAAAGATACTAGCCCCTTGGGAGGTAAGTTGAGGCAGAATGGGAGGCGCCAGTACTCTGCAAATTATTATTATTACTATTATTAATAATAATAATAATAATACCACGCCCATCTGGCTGGGTTTCTCCAGCCACTCTGGGCGGCTTCCAACGGAATATTAAAATACAATAACCTATTAAACATTAAAAGCTTCCCTAAACAGGGCTGCATTCAGATGTCTTCTAGGAGAGCCAGTGTGGTGTAGTGGTTAAGAGCGGTAGTCACGTAATCTGGGAAACCGGGTTCGCGTCTCTGCTCCTCCACATGCAGCTACTGGGTGACCTTGGGCCAGTCACACTTCTTTGAAGTCTCTCAGCCCCACTCACCTCACAGAGTGTTTGTTGTGGGGGAGGAAGGGAAAGGAGAATGTTAGCCGCTTTGAGACTCCTTCGGGTAGTGATAAAGCGGGATATCAAATCCAAACTCTTCTTCTAAAAATCTGGTATCTGAAGAAGTGTGCATGCACACGAAAGCTCATACCAAGAACTAACTTAGTTGGTCTTTAAGGTGCTACTGGAAGGAATTTTTTTATTTTAAAAATCTGGTAGTTGTTTTTCTCTTTGACATCTGGTGGAAGTCAGAAATTTAAAGGAGGAGCTGCCATCGCTTGCTTTTACAAGACGGAGCACTAAGATACTGGCTGGTTAGCAGTCCTATCCAGTTAAAGAATAAAAGAGATGTATAAAGTCCAAGCAGAAGCTAGTCTTTGTTTTACAGGCTGTGTTTTTCAATTAACAGGAGCTAAATTTCAAGCTTCAAAATCGGAGGCAGCAATGCTTATGAATGCTTATAGTTGCAGGAAACCACAGGAGGGCAGAAAGGGCTCTTGAGGTCAGATCCTGCTTGCTGGTTTCCCACAGGCAAACTGTGATGCTGGTATGAGATGGGCCATGGACCTGATCCAGCCTGATCCTCTTATCTTCTTAGAAGAAGAGTTTGGATTTGATATCCCACTTTATCACTACCCGTAGGAGTCTCAAAGCGGCTAACATTCTCCTTTCCCTTCCTCCCCCACAACAAACACTCTGTGAGGTGAGTGGGGCTGAGAGACTTCAGAGAAGTGTGACTGGCCCAAGGTCACCCAGCAGCTGCATGTGGAGGAGCGGAGATGCGAACCCAGTTCACTAGATTACGAATCTAGCACACTTAACCACAACACCACACTGGCTTAAGAAGTCTGAAGATTTCTCTAGAATCAAAAACTGCCGCCATTTTCTCCTCACACAGCCCCCGGATTGCTCACCTGTTCTGCAAACCAGTAGTATCATTCGTTACCCCAAAGAATATGGCACCTACGACTGCTGCCAGGAAAACGGTAACACAGAGCTGAAACATAAATGAAATATACAGCAGTGTTATATCGCATACAGTCGAGTGCAAAAATCACTAGCTGTCAACTACAAAATTGAAGACAAATACAAATCAAATCCCTTCTGAAAATTGGACTTGTCGTTAGCAACGAAACACCCTCCAGCAGCTAAAAACCACCGCAAGCACCATATTAAATTATCATGGTTTCATATAGAACTTTGGAATTTAGCAGGTTAAACCTGCTGCAGCCTGAGAAACGGCATACCAGACACGTGCCGTTTTCTTTAAGGAGGCATTTGAAATCAGCTCAAGCTGTTTATATTTTGCAATTGACTTATTTTTCGGATTATGGCTGTTTTACTGAGGTCTCATCTGCTGCTATGTATTTTGTGGGTGCATGATTGTTTTGGTGTTTTGTTTTTTGGTATTCTTTTTTTTACAGTGCAATAGAATTCTATTCATATCTACTCGGAAGTAAGTTCCTGGAATGCAAAGGGGCTTCCTCCCAAGCCTGGGACATAGAATTGCAGCCCCAGCGTGTTTTTATTATTTGGTTTCTTAGCATGATCTACATTTGAAATAAAATAATATTGATATCATTAATAAAATAATATTAATGATAAAATAAGTATCATAACTGGCAGTGGCCTGTGATGATGTATGCAGCAAACTTTGAAGAAGGGTGTTGATTCAAGGCAGCCCAAATAGGTTCAGAATAGGGTTTCCCAAACTTGAGTCTCCAGCCTTTTTTTGGACTACAATTCCCTTCATCCTTGACCACTGGCCCTGCTAGCTAGGGATGATGGGAGTTGTAGTCCAAGTTTGGGAAACCCTGGTTGAGAAGGGTTTTTTATTATTAAAGTGGTACCTCTGATTACGAACTTAATTTGTTCTGGAGGTCTGTTCTTAACCTAAAACCATTCTTAACCTGAGGTACCACTTTAGCTAATGGGGCCTCCCGCTGCCGCCACACCGCTACTGCGCGATTTCTGTTCTCATCCTGAGATAAAGTTCTTAACCCGAGGTACAATTTCCGGGCTAGCAGAGTCTATAACCCGAAGTGTTTGCAACCCAAGGTGTTTGTAATAAGGTTACCAGATTTTTTTCAATGAATCCAGGGAAACTTTTCAACTTGAGTAGGAATGAGAGGATTTTATCAGGGGACTGATTTATAAATCCGAGGACTGTCCCCGGGAAACGGGGACGTCTGGTAACCTTAGTTTGTAACACAAGGTACTCCTGTATTATAAAGTGTGATATATGGTAAACATCTTTTCTCTTTCTAGCTGATGAAGTATCTACTGGTATACTAATGTACTTGGAGCACACAAGGCTATACCAGGGGCGGAAGTGACAGCTGAAGGAAAGGATTAGTGTTTGAATGACCGAATGACTCCATGAAGGCTTCTCTAACCTGCCACCCTAATGTTGTTGGACTACAACTCCCATCATTCCTGGCCATTGGTCATGCTGGCTGGGGCTGATGGGAGGTTGGAGGTGCGCCAGATTGACGAAGGATGCTTTCGACCATCGTGGGTAGGGCACCATTTGGACTCAGAATGTATTGGGCTGGTACTGCCAGAATGGTTAAGACCTCATATCAAGCATTAAGTATGAATGATTAAAACCGCGGCCAATGTGATGGTATCAGGCAGTTTGGCAAGAGCAGCCCTGAAACGTAACAGAGGGCCCTCCATACATGGTACCGTGATGTTAAGAACCTGCCGAAAGGACCAAATGTCAGGGATAATCCAAGCACTAAGCCAATTGTAGTAGAAAACAAGGATCATAGCAAGGCCCAATTGAGAAGATTAAAAAAGAACTGTAGGGCATTTGGAGACCGCATTTCAAATCCATTCCTAATGAGGTTAGGGAGATCAAAACGATTGGAGGGGCTGGGGAGTCAGGACCGTTAACCCTGGAAGATTAAAAAGCTCTAAAAGGGCATTATTCTTGTCACAAGGTCAAGCTTTTACAAAGCAATTAAGAGAGATCTCCATAATATCAACATACACATGGAATCAAAGGCCGTAATTCTAGGATTCTGAGGAGATTTTTGGCTTGTGGACAGCAAAAGTTTAAGAAGGAATCAAATGGATCTAATTAGATGTTTTATAGAGCCCCAACCTCTAAGGGCCAAAGAGGTTTGCTGAACATCTGAAGCGCAAAGGTGGGAGAAACGTAAGCCTTCTCATGGCCTTCCTCCTGCGCTCCCCTCCCCAAGATAATCTTCCTCCTTCAGGACACCCAGATGCATATTTGTTGGGGCTCAGAATAAATGCAGTTGGGAAAAATACAGGCTTAAAGCTGATTTGGGATAAGCAACATTCCCTTGTTCACCACTTCAAATCTGCCACTCTTTTGACCAGATGTGGGGAACCTTTTTATTTTCTCCTTTTTTATGCATACCTTTATATAAACAATGAAGGGAAATGGCAGCAAAGCATGTCAATTCATCGTACCAGTTTAAAAGGTCGGGACTATGTGGTTAAAACCAAGTGGGGAACTTTTTTTCAGCCTGAGGGACGCTTCCTCTTTAAAGTACTCTTCCAGGGAGGAGTGATGGGCAAGAGCTACAGCTGAGTCAACTGCAGGTGCAGAAATCACAAGCTCTTTGCTTCCAGCCCCATCTTAGCCTGGCCAGGCACAGCTGTGAACATTACTGTCAGGGAACTGACATCAGAGGGAAAGGAGGTGATAGGGCTCCCAGAGACGGGGAGAGACTCAACAGCCAAAGCAGGGACCAGCAGGGGGAGCGCGGGGTCTCTGGAGGAGGATCTCAGTAATACTGAGAGAGACGCAGCAACGCAGGCAGGAAGCGGGAGAGAAAGGGGTGAGAGACACGTCCAGCGAAAATAGTGGGGAGGTGTCAGAAGCAACTGCAGGGAGACCCATGCTTCGTCGGAAGCTGTCACGTCGTGAGTCCAGGAGACGTGTTTCCGTTAAGGAACTTCTTTGTTGGAGGCGTTTCCGCAAACAGCCACTGTCGGACTCTAATAGTGACTAGAGCAGACATGTCTGAGGAGCTCTGTCACACACAGAGGTTTGTGGGGCCGCACAAACTCTGAAGGGGCACCATTTTAAGCACAAGCAGCTAATCATCCCCTGATAGCAGTCCGACAGTCTCTGTACGCTGCCTGTGCAGGAGAAAGCATCATGAGCGACCCAGCCGGAGCCGGAGTAGCAGGGGGAGGAGCTGATCCAAGCTTGGAAGAAAGATACCGAGCATTGGAGGTCCAACTGGCGCTGCAGACGGCGAGGCTCGAGGAGAGGAGGGCTCAAGATGCAGACAAGAAGGGGAGAACCACTCAGTTCCCCAGAAAGGTACCAGGATTGGTGCAGAAGTTTGGGGGGGACCCCAAGGATTACCATGCCTTTAGGACTGAAATGCAATATGCCCTGAATGTCCAGTTTGATGAGTTCCCTGATGAGGAATCTCGAGTTGCTTTTGTAATTGGGCATCTTGAGAAGGGCGCGCGAGACTGGGTTCGACCCCTGATGGCAACGCACAACGATATCCTAAAGGACACTATGAAATTCTTTCGTGCAATGGATATCATGTTTTCCAGCGACATTGAGGAAGGGGTGGTGCGCAGACAGTTAATGGCTTGCAAGCAGGGAAGCAGATCTGTCCGTGAGTACTGGACTGAATTTACCATGCTGATTCACAGATTGGGGTGGGATTTATCGGCAGCACCCATTCAGATGCTATTTGAAGAAGGTCTTTCTTCAGCTGTGAAAGACGAGCTGGCCAGGAGCCCCAGGGCGGTGTCTATGGATCAGCTGACCAAATCTGCGCTGACCATTGGAGCGCGCCAGGAGGCAAGAGCCTTGGAGAGGCGGGAAGGGAGAGGGGAACGTTGGAAGGAGTTACGCATTCCAGACATTCCTGAGCCAGCTTTCCCGCCGGCAGAGCCGATGGAAATCGGAACAGCCCGCGCGCGCGCAGTTTCAAAGCCCAGTGAGGGGGCGAAGAAGGAGGGAAAGGGAGCCCGGAAATGCTATCTCTGCCAACAGCCAGGCCACTTTGCCAGAGTCTGCCCCCAGAGGAAGGAATGGCAAGGAATGGTGGGAGCTGTTGAGGGGGAAGAGCAGGGAGAAACGGAGCAGGTAAAAGCCAACGCCTGGTTGCCATCAGGGCACTGCAGCCAGGCCAAAGAGCAGTGAAAGTGCCCCTTCCCCAAGTGCCAGTGCCAGAAGCTCCTCGACCTGCTCTAGTGATTGAAGTGTCGCTAGAGCTGCAAAATGGACACCCCCTAAAAATAAAGGCACTGTTGGACTCAGGCAGCTCCTGCAATTTTATGAGCAAGGAGTTTGCTGCTGAACACCAGATACAGACTATCCCTTTAAGCAACCCCCTGCAGGTGACCACGATCGATGGCAGGGAACTGTTGGGAGGAGGAGTCAGCTTGCAGACCATCCCAATGATAATGAGGGTGGCAAGGCACACAGAACTGATAGCGTTTAATGTGGCCACCTTGGGAGGTGCTCCCATTATTTTGGGAATGAGCTGGCTAGCCCTACATGATCCGCTGGTGGGCTGGCATCAAAGAGTGGTTTCCTTCGGTTCCGCACATTGCTTAGAACACTGCAGGGGGGAAAAGGGGTCAGCAGGGGCCCAAGCCACCCTGGCAGGGACTGAAGTAATGGAGAAGGGGAAGGTGCCACCACAGTATGCTGATCTCAGCGACGTGTTCAGCGAGAAGGAAGCTGACCAACTACCTCCGCATAGACCCTTTGATTGCCAGATCAATTTACTCCCCGGAGCACAGCTTCCTGTAGGCAAGTTGTATGCCATGTCAGACAGGGAAATGCAGGAGTTGCGAGCGTTCATTGACAAGAACCTGAAGAGAGGCTTCATCAGAGAGTCCAAGGCAGCGGGGGGTAGCCCAGTGTTTTTTGTGGACAAAAAACACACGGACAAGCCGAGGCTGGTATGTGACTTTCGGGCCTTAAATGCAGTGACCGAGCCGGCGGCTTTTCCTATGCCCAGGATTGATGATATTTTGACCAGGGTGCGGAAGGGAAAGATTTTTACAAAGCTGGACCTAAGGGGGGCGTACAACCTGATACGTATAAGGAAAGGGGATGAATGGAAGACCACCATGTTCACCCCTTTGGGGGCATTTGAATACTTAGTTATGCCTTTTGGATTACAAACAGGCTCCGCGTGTTTTCAAGCTTTCATGAACCACGTACTGGGGCCTTTGCTCTACAAGAATTGCGTGGCCTTCTTAGATGACGTGTTGGTGTATTCGGAGAATGAGGAGCAACATGTGAGAGACGTCAGAGAAGTGTTGAGCAGGCTGCAAGCCAACAGACTGTGGGTGAAACTGGAGAAGTGTCAGTTTCATACCAAGGAGGTGGAATTCCTGGGGTACCGCTTGTCAGATAAGGGGTTGGCCATGGACCCCGGCAAGGTTCAAGCGGTGCTGGAATGGAAAACACCCAAGACCAAGAAGGATGTGCAGAGGTTCCTAGGGTTTGGAAACTTTTATCGTAAGTTCATCCGAAACTTCGCCCACCTGACGGCGCCCATCACGGACTGTCTCAGCAGCAAAAAGAAGTTTGTTTGGACGGGGGAGGCGGAGCGAGCGTTTGAGGAACTGAAAAGGGCCTTCGCCTCTGACGAACAACTTCTACATGTGGATTTACAAAAAAAGCTGAGGGTCGAAACAGACGCGTCGGACAGAGCCATAGGGGCGGTGCTTCTTCTGCAGCCGGGGAAGGAGGGGTCAGAGTGGCGACCGTGTGCCTTCTTTTCGCGAAAGCTGAACAAGTCTGAGAGGAACTACACGGTGTATGACCGGGAACTTCTTGCAATTTATGAGGCCTTCCGGAGATGGAGGCACCTACTAATTGGTGCACAACAGAAGGTGCAAGTGTGCACGGACCATAAGAATCTAGAGTATTGGAGAACTGCGCGAGTGCTCAACCAACGGCAGTTGAGATGGGCCCAGGAGTTCTCCAAATTTAACTTTGAGATTTGTTACGTACCAGGCCCGGAGAACGTTAGGGCGGACGCTCTCTCACGCAAACCTGAATATTTGGAGGGAGAGGGTGCACCCGAAGAGACCCATGTCATTCCCGAGGACCGCTGGGTGTGTGGGGCGGCATTGGTGGGGCAAAGGGAACTGGTAGAGGGAACGGGGCAGGATGAATACGCCCAGGACAAACTCAGGAGTCTTAGGAGGGAGGGAGACAAACCCGGGGGTTTTGAGGAGAGAAATGGGGCGTTGTACTACAAGGGAGCGTTATACATACCTGAAGGGGAATTGAGGGAAAAGGTACTCAAGCAACTGCACGATAACCCCACAGCAGGGCATTTTGGGCAACACAAAACCATGTGGCTGGTTACCAGGGAATTCTGGTGGCCCAAGGTTAGGGAAGATGTACGGGAGTATGTGAGAGGGTGTGACCGATGCCAACGAGCCAAGGGGGAGAGGCGGGCGCCGGCAGGTTTATTAGAACCACTACCCACGCCGGAAAGACCGTGGGAGGCAGTGGCAATAGATTTCATGACTGATCTGCCCAGGTCCAAAGGGAAAACAGCCATTATGGTGGTGGTAGATCTGTTAACCAAGATGGCCCACTTTATAGCCTGCTCACATGCGGTCACAGCAGAAGAAACCGCCAAATTGTTTGTGGAAAATGTGTTTAGGTTGCATGGCGCCCCCTTGAGGGTGGTTTCGGACCGAGGGAAACAATTTACTTCCAGGTTCTGGAGGAAGCTCATGAGCTTACTGCATGTAGAGGTTAATTTCTCTACTGCCCGTCATCCAGAAACCAACGGGCAGGCGGAAAGAGCTAATGGTGTCCTCCAGCAATATTTGAGGTGTTATGTTAATGACAGAGAGAATGATTGGGTGGAGAAGCTGGCGTTGGCAGAATTTGCTTACAACAATGCAGAGAACGTGTCCACGGGGATGAGCCCTTTTTTGGCCAATCACGGGTGTCATCCCCGAGCCTTCCCAGGGGGGGAGGGGGAGAACTGGAGCGTTCCAGCAGCAGAACAGTTCGTTGAAGAAATGGAAGCGATCCATCGCCAACTCCAACTTAATTTAAACCGGGCGAAGGAGGAATATAAGAGGCAGGCAGACAAAACCAGAAGGGAAGGGGAAAGCATTAGGGTGGGAGACCAGGTGTGGCTGTCCACCCAAGGGTTACCATTTAAAGGAGGTTGTAAGAAGTTAAGACCCAAAAGACTGGGCCCATTTGAAGTCACGCAACAGGTCAACCCAGTGGCTTTCAGACTCCGGTTACCGAACCACATGAAGTTGCACCCAGTGTTCCACAGATCGTTGCTGTCACCGTATATAGGGGACAGAGAGGGGAGGGTCAATAGGGGACCAGCGATGGAGGAAAAAGAACACAGCTACCATGTAGCGGAGATTCTAGATTCCAGGTGGAAGGGAGAGCAAGTAGAGTATTTGGTAATGTGGGAAGGGGAACCGGAGTCGGAAAACACCTGGGTCAGGGCAGAGGATGTAGATGACGAGGTTCTAATTGAAACTTTTCATCAGAGATTCCCTCGTAAACCCCAGCCAGTGGCGAGGTTCCGGAGGGAATACTTCGCCACCACCGACGAAGAAGAGGAGTTGGAGGGATTCTCTGATTCCGAGGTGGAGGAGGATTCAGCGAGTCGGAACGAAGACCGATGGAGGGAAATGTTCGAGACGTCTGAAGATGAAGAGGATTCGTTTCGGGGTTTCAGCTCCTCACCGCCCAGAGGAGAGGGAGGGGGCGGGGGGGAAGGGGGCCCTGGAGGGGAGGTGGATGTCAGGGAACTGACATCAGAGGGAAAGGAGGTGATAGGGCTCCCAGAGACGGGGAGAGACTCAACAGCCAAAGCAGGGACCAGCAGGGGGAGCGCGGGGTCTCTGGAGGAGGATCTCAGTAATACTGAGAGAGACGCAGCAACGCAGGCAGGAAGCAGGGGAGAGAAAGGGGTGAGAGACACGTCCAGCGAAAATAGTGGGGAGGTGTCAGAAGCAACTGCAGGGAGACCCATGCTTCGTCGGAAGCTGTCACGTCGTGAGTCCAGGAGACGTGTTTCCGTTAAGGAACTTCTTTGTTGGAGGCGTTTCCGCAAACAGCCACTGTCGGACTCTAATAGTGACTAGAGCAGACATGTCTGAGGAGCTCTGTCACACACAGAGGTTTGTGGGGCCGCACAAACTCTGAAGGGGCACCATTTTAAGCACAAGCAGCTAATCATCCCCTGATAATTACCTCAGGCATTCTCCACCTAGGTTCAGCTGTAACTCTCCCTGGCATTCCCTCAGACGTTCCCCACCTGTGTTTAGCTGTCATTCTCTCCAAGCTGCTATGTGCACGCAGCCGAACAATGCCCTTCTTCCCTCCTTGCCTGCCTACGGGCTGAGGTGACAGTAGTGGTGGGGAGGGGGGCATTTGGGCTCCTTTTTTGCTTCGATCAATTCTTCCACTGGTCCCATATTCATTCCACCAAGTCCCTGCTGCTGCTCTCTGCAAGGTCCCCCCAACCTCCGGCAATCTTCATCCTCCCTGTCACTTTCCCACTGAACAAGCCTCTTCCAGGTGATCCTCGCCCTCAGAGCCAGTCTCCTCTTCCCCTAAGGCAGCCTTTCTCAACCTGTGGGTCCCTAGATGTTGTTGGACTACAACGCCCATCATCCCTGAGCTCTGGCCTTGCTAGCTAGGGGTGATGAGAGTTGTAGTTCAACAACATCTGGGAACCCACAGGTTGAGAACCACTGCCCTAAGGCATCCTCGTATCCCCTGCTTTTGCCAACGCCCTCTTTCCCTGCCCTCTGTGTAGGCGCCAATCATGGGACACAGTATGTATTTTTGGCCCAATACGCAGGTCTCTTCAGTGAAATGGGTGTTGCTTCCCAATATGGAGCTGGAGACCAGGATAGCTACTACAGTGGTACCTCAGGTTACATACGCTTCAGGTTACAGACTCCGCTAACCCAGAAATAGTGCTTCAGGTTAAGAACTTTGCTTCAGGATGAGAGCAGAAATCGTGCTCCGGCAGCACGGCAGCAGTGGGAGGCCCCATTAGCTAAAGTGGTGCTTCAGGTTAAGAACAGTTTCAGGTTAAGAACGGACCTCTGGAACGAATTTAGTACTTAACCTGAGGTACCACTGTATTTAGTAATTAATTTATTATTATTATTCTAAAGTCTATGAACAGAAAACCTTGTGGCAAGGTGGAAGGAGACAAAAAACAAGAAACTTAAGAGAGAGACTTCTGGTTATTCAAAACAACACAGACAAAGGTAAAACAAGATAGGGCCTTCTCTGTGTTTGCCCCCCAGACTTCGGCATGCTCTTCCCCCAGAGGTATGGATGACACCTACACAGGGGTTTTTTCCACCGGAACTCAATCCTGGCACCACTCAGGTAGGCCCCATTGCCATTATAAGAGAACAAGTGAGGCGTTCGTGGTGAGTTCTGCCGCCTCTTTTTCTAGAAAAATAGCACTGCGCCTACGCTACTGTTGTTTCAGCGGCAACTCAAAACATACCCATTCCCCTAGGAATTTTAGTGGCTTGTGTGAATGTCATGGAACCTATTGTTTCTGCTGGTGGTTTTTACTGGTTTAGATGCTGGTTATTTTAACCACTTCATTTTATTGGTTCTGTTTTTTAATTCCATTGCAATATTTAATAGAAAGAAAGGGAAACAAATCTCATAAATAAAGAAATGGTTTAGGTGAGCATCTTCCAATATAGTCATGCAAACTACCATCTCCAAAACAAAATGTGGGTGGTGGTCATGGCTCCGGGTGAAATATTCCAGCATCTATGGAAAAACACTGGTGCATTCTGGTATCCATTTGTTATTTCTGCCATTCTCTACACCTGGAAGCCCCCAACAGCTTAAGGTTATTTCTTGTGCAATCAACATGTGCACAACAGTAACTCACTAGCTGCACAGGTCAATGCAAGTATTGTATCACTGGGGTGTAGATTAATGAAGAAAGCATTTTAAATGACTAGTATTACCTGTGCTATGGAGGCTTGAGGGTTGCCTAGCAGATTTTTGAACGTGCGTTTAGAGACCCACTTGAGCTGGTGAAAGAAGGGAGTGGAGTAGGTGATTTCTCGGAAAGAGGTCTCCCTCTGGCTCCCCAAAGACAGCCTCTCTAATTCTGCTTTGGTTTCTTGGTAGTAAGTGGAACTGGAATACTTTTCTGCCAATTTCTCTGCCAGTGTCTGATCACGACTGATGTGTTCGTCAATGTTATCTTTGGAGAGATGGAGAAATACATTTAACATGGTCTTCTGGATCTATGGGAGTTGAGCTAGAGCACAAAACACAAAATGTAGCATAACATAAAGGCTGAGTACTTTATATGACGCTGGTAGCGCTGTGGTCTAAACCACAAAGCCTAGGGCTTGCCGATCAGAAGGTTGGCAGTTCGAATCCCCGCAACAGGGTGAGCTCCCGGTCCCTGCTCCTGCCAACCTAGCAGCTCGAAAGTGCAAGTAGATAAATGGTACCGCTCTGGCGGGAAGGTAAACGGCGTTTCCATGCGCTGCTCTGGTTCGCCAGAAGCAGCTTAGTCATGCTGGCCACATGACCCGGAAGCTGTACGCCGGCTCCCTCAGCCAGTAAAGCAAGATGAGCGCCGCAACCCTAGAGTCGTTTGCAACTGGACTGAATGGTCAGGGGTCCCTTTACCTTTACTTTATATGACATAAGCTTTTGTGGACTAGGGTTCATACCATCCAAAGAGGTGCTTTGCTCTTCGCTTTCGGTTTGGTCCACTGTTTGAATGAAACGGACACAGGAAGAGCCTCAATTGCCCACCTAGTCCAACATCCTGTTCTCAGCAGATACCCATGGGAAATCCACAAGTAGGACTCAAGCACTAGAGCACTCTTCCCTCCTGCAATTTCCAGCAACTGGCATTCAGAAGCATTACTGTGGAAGCAGAGCATGGCCATCATGCCTAGTAGCTGTTGATAAGTAGATCTTCCATGAATTTGTCTGCTAATGCAGCCTAAGACTGGAATAGCTTCTTCTTCTTTTTGTAGCCATTGGTGGCCCATGGTCATTTTGTGGTCAACTAAGACACCGAGATACTTTTCACATGTACTTGATCTCTCAGGTGACATTCCAAAGTTGGGACATGGTGACAGAGAAGAAGACCCTGTCCCATGTTCAGCCTGACCCTAAAACTGTGGTGGCCAAACTCGGACCTCCAGATGTTTTGGGACTACAACTCCCATCATCCCTAGCTAACAGAACCAGTGGTCAGGGATGATGGGAATTGTAGTCTGAGGGCCGAGTTTGGCCACCACTGCCCTAAAGGAATGACCAGAGTTGTATGATAGGAGCCAGTCCTCCAGGTATCCTGGTCCTAAGCCATTCAATTGCAATCCCAACCCTCTTTGTGCCAGGATGAGGTGGTTTTGGATTGAGTGGAGGCCTTCGGTGTCTTCCAGCCACAGAGCAATACCAGAGTCACTCTGCAAGTGCAGTTTCCCATTCCAAGCATGTCAGTGGGCAGAAGAACTATTAGCAGGTCCACATCACCAGCAGCAGCATACAGAAAGCACCAAAATGAGGCAGGGACCGGCTAACCAGGCCCAAGATGTGCTAGCTCCCCAGCCAACCCAACTGCCATCATTTGACAGCATCAGGTCCAATTGCTGCACCAACTCCAGGCTTGCACAGGGATTTATGCCTACTTATGCCCCTGCTAGCATGAGTAATGGGTCTGGATGCAGTGGTAGCTCGGCAAGACTTCACTGCTGCCTGGACAGGGTTTGAGCTTCCTTGTCAGGCTGCTTTGAAACCAGCTCTTTGTTGCTCTGATCTATAAATAATAACAGTTATTTATAGAATCATAGAACTGCAGAGCTGGAAGCGACCACGAGGGTCTAGTCCAACCCCCTGCGATGCAGGAATCTTTCGCCCAGTGTGGGGCTCTAACCCACGACCCTGAGATTAAGGGTCTTATGCTCTGTCGGATTGTAGGTGCTGAGACTTCACCGTGTGTCAGTACCAGTGGGAGGTAGGCGGTATGTTGAATGCACACGGATGCACAGCTGAATGCCGTAATCTGCATAACAGATGGGTATGATCTCTGAATAGATTGTTGTGCTGGCACCGGCACTATACAAACCAGTGGTCTCTGTATGGTATCGTACAGGAGCGATTTCTCTATGGCAAAGCTAATCAACGCAGAATGACTCTAACAAAGAAACTGTGTTTTGCACACCTATTTCAATTTCACCCGTCTTGTTTGAAGCCACAGCCGTCGAGTCTCCATTAATGACATCCAGAAAGAAGTCAGCAGGGTTGTTGTACGGTTCGCACTCATAACCTACAAAGAAATAAAAGGCTTGCAGGTCTTTCAATAAGCAGGTGGTGAAAATGTATTGCAAAGTACTTGGGATCGTGTATTCAAAATCTTCAGATCTGTTCCCAGCCCCCAAATTGTCTCCAGATTATCAAACAGCCTGCAGCCGTCCATGCTTTGGTAACTTCAAGACTAGGCCATTGTAATAAATACATCCACCCGCTCCCCTGTAGCAAAGCCAAATTGAGCTGACTTTAACAAAACAACAATGGGGAGATATGCTCACATATAGCAGTCCCCACTATGTTCAGTAGAGAGTCTTCTGAAACCTTACCACTGGATTTGAAAAATTCTATGGCGTTCTGAGCTGGTCCATGATAAAGCATCCTTCCTGCTGCCAGTAAGGTCAATTTATCAAACAGTCGGAATATGGAGTAGCGAGGTTGGTGGATGGAAAAGATGATTGTTTTCCCTTGCCTGGCCATCCTGAACAGAGTAGGCAGTAAGAAAGGTGTCAACCGGCTTAAGGTTTTGTAAAACATGGTGTTACTCATTCAAAATCTGCAAGCTAAAAAAACCCCTGCAATTCATCATAGGTCAAAATTCTCAGCATACAGCTGTGCAAAGTGAAGAGATCACTTCTCTCTGTGCTGCCTCACCTCTTCTCTTCTCCATAGCCCAGTAACTATGACTACTTGCATAATGGGCCCTGAATTGATGTTCCAGCTACCTAAGAAGCTGATTTCCCTCCCTGATTTAGCCCACCAGATAGCTTCTGCCTTTTTTCCAGCTCTGCTCAGTGTTCAAAACTCCCATTGTTCTAGGCACATTTTGTGACAGGGAATTTCATGAGCACGAGCAGTTTCTGAGCTCTGGGTGCAGTACTGCGCCTAAGATTTCAGATTAAAACTGCAGAGTGGAAGGAAAAGAGGACATTTTCCTGCCTCCCTACTTCCAGCTGCTCTCTGAAGGCTATAAAAGAGACCCCTCTTAAGAATATTAGGGGAGTGGGCAGGGGAAGGACTAGACATGTGAAAAATGGACATAATATTTTAGCTGCAGTTCATTCATTTTCAGCTTTGTATTCTCGTTATTAAAAAAGCACGCCTAGACATTCCGTTGTTGCACCCATAACCTAGGTTTAAGGTGCCATTTTGCTCCTATCTCAGTTTCTAACACTGGATCTGCTGTATGGCAAGCTAAACCTGGGAGTAGGCTGTCAGAAACGGCTTGGGAGTGGGGTTAGGGTTTTTTATATTGTTAGGTTTCTAATACTTCTTGAAGTGTGCCTGCTTCTGCACTTCCATAATACCTGCTCAACTGCATACCTGTGAAGGAAGAGATTATGAATGCATTGCACACCTCCAGGAAAATGAGACTTGTTAAAGGCTGGCTACAATTCCCCAATGTCCGGTGAGCCGCAGGAAAAAAAGGGACCTAGTCCATTCTTTCAGCAGCTACACAGTTTGCATTTATTATTACCGTACTTTCCCCTTTTGTCTTGTTATGAGGCTGGGAGTATTGTAAGTCCCATCAAAGAACTATTCAAAAAAAAAAATCAAGTGCTGTTACTGCACTTCAAGATTGATTCTCTGAAAAACACTAAACCTATTTAACAAAACCTCATTTATTTACTGTACGGTATATGACTTTCCCCCAAAGTACCTCTGGAAAGCACAGACGGGTTCCCCTAGCTCAACAAAAACCTGTGAGTTGGGGCAGGCTCAGAGGGAGTGACTGACCCAAATTCACCATGTAAGTCTAACCAGCTTGGGTCTCGATTATCTAGGGAGAATGCCTCCTTCCATACAAAACTTCCCGGCACTTAGGATCTTCCGATGATGCCCTGCTCAGGATTCCATCTCACGGGGAAGCTAGGTTTGGCCCTCGTTTTTGCAATTGTGCCTTCCAAGAGAAGTTCTTGTCACTTTTCTGCAGAAAACTATTTGTCCCATCTGGCCTTTTAAAGCTGACGTTGACTACCTCATCCTCTGTTTTCTGGCAGTTTTGCTATATTGTTTTTACTTTTTTGACTGGTTTTAGAGAAGTCTTGGTTTACTGTTGTGCTTTAATATTTTGGACTACTGTATTTTAATATTTTGTTGGAAGCCGCTCAGAGTGGCTGGGGAAACTCAGCCAGATGAGCAGGGTATAAATAAATTTATTATTATTATTAATTATTACATTTGGAAATCCCTGCAATACATTGTATGTACAGTGGCACATAAATAATTTTAAATAAATTGTGGTGTCTGGTATATATTGCAGTGAAATGCAGAATTTAATAGTCAAGTAAGACTGATGGCTGGTTGAAAGACGAAAGCAAGGTTTATTATTTATGGCAAACAAAGCCACATGTCAGCTCAATCTTACATGTGGCCAACACGGAATCAAGACGTTAACAATAACTGATTTGGAGAAGCAGGAAAGAAGTAAAGCATGAGAAACAATCTACATATCAACAAGCAGTTCGTCAAAAAGGAATCAGGAAGGGAAGAATAGGTTGCCTTTCCGTCTACCTCCCCCCACCCTGGTTCAGGTAACTTATTGCAAGCATTGTTGTTTCCTAGCATAAATAACATGGCTAAGTAAAACTCTGGACACAGGTGGTCTCTCCATCCCAATTCCAGCCCTATCAACTAAATCCCCGTGGCTCACACAAGAATCATACTTTGGGCATCACAGTTCGTTGCACCAATGCTGAAGAAAGCGCTATTATTTCATCCCATGCACGGCCAAAGACACGCATTACCTATTCTAGCAATTACCTTTTCAGGAGTAGCAGGACAGCATTGGCTGTGCTGGCATCCAGCCCAGTGGTTGGCTCATCTAAGAACAAGATTGCAGGATCAGTAATCAGCTCCATGCCAATATTGGTTCGTTTCCTCTCTCCCCCCGATATGCCACGAATGAACTGGGTTCCAACCTAATGCAAAACAAGAACTTGAGCGATATTATGTATGTCGATTCTGCCATATAAATAAACATTTAAAATAATAAAGATTAATATTTCATTAGAAGAATTTCATTTATAATGATAGAGAAGGGGAAAAGAAAGTGAGAACGGAAAAAACCCCTTACATTACCATACATTAATATACAAATATGTATATTCTTATTATCCTAACACATATAATTATCAATAACCTAATATCTTCTGTGTAAACCCATTTCAAATATTGTAATCAAAGACAGTCTGCGTCTATAAGCTATCCATATTTTGCAAACATTGCCATGTTGTCAAGCCATTGATTAAGAGGAATCGTATCTCTATTCTTCCAATCCATCGGTATCCATCTCTTGGCCACCATTAGGGCATGTAGAATCCATTTTCACTGTCCTGTTGTCAATTTCAGTGCAATGGGTATAGTGTTCAAAAGAATATTCACCTCTGAAATTCTTAATTTTTTTCTGTAGTGTCTTGTTTGTATAGTTTTTATCCCGGAATTTAGTAAGTGTGGGACATAGTTTTGGAGAAGCAATGATGATACCTTTGAATCTGCCACTTTTGTCAAGCCTAGCTCCTTGAGGATCTGGTTGATCCTATCCTCCTTTTCCTGCTCCCTCACAGTCTTCGGTAATCGGAGGGCAGCTGAGAACTGGAAGTTCTCTCTCACGGTCAAGGTCCCCATGACTACATCATCCTGGACAAATCCAAAGGAAACAGATAGATACGCAACTCAAATCAGGAGCTCCAGTTCACATACCAAAGCCACAAATCACGCGCACAGCTCCAGGCAAACCTTCTCTATTCCATGCTCTGCAACATTTGCATAAAGCAAACTGGGACTATGCATCGGGACTGGGCAATCCCGATTTTAACACTGGGTTTTGTAAAGGGTAAAATAAACAGAGTCAGAGACTATCGGTGGCTTACCTGCACAACATATCCAGAGATACATTTGAAATTGGCAGGTTGAGGGGCTCCATTGATTAGAACGTCTCCACTCAAGCCATGGGGATCTTTCCTTGCGGCTAAAATATCCAGTAGTCTAGAAGAAAAAGGCAGAACTACATGACACAGGACTCCCCACCCACCCACCCACACAATGTTGTTGGTTTTTTTGTTGTTGTTAAAGCACACTGGGAGTCAAACTCGATTTGATTGTGCACAATTTTAATGGAAATAACTCATCCCAACCCATTCCAAAAGCAACTATGTGGACAAGAGGAAAGCTTATCTCCAGTGCAAAAGTGTAGCTGGGGAGGATTTTTATCAGGCCCAAGGTACGGAGGGAAAGGAGATAAATCCCCCCCCCCCATGGTTCTGATCTGATTGCGCTTTTCCCTGGTGTGGCTGCCATTTAAGAGTTTTATTTTAAAAAGCACAGATCACCAAATTCATAGAACCATAGAATTGTAGACTTAGAAGAGACCACGAGGGTCATCTAATTCAGCCCCCTGCAACGCAGGAATCTTTCGCCCAACATGAGGCTTGAACCCACGAACTTGAGATTAAGAGCCTCATGCTCTGCCGATGGTGTTGGCTCCTGAAACCTATCATTCTACTTCCCAAGAAAAAAAACTAATTTCTATTCATTTAACCAAAATATCTTTTGAATTCCCAAGCCACGTTACAACTTTTTAGCACCACTCATTTGGGGAAATTGAAAGCTGAAAATTTCAACACACCCTATTAACCGATGGGATGATCTCTCCTCCCTCCACTGCTGTTCTGGGCAGTCTCCCAGTCCTCCATAAGAAAGTGTGTGTGTGTGTGTGTGTGTGTGTGTGTGTGTGTGTGTGTGTGTAGGAGGTGTATGGGGAAGAAAAGAATCCCCATTATTTTAGCCGGAGTCATTCTGCCGGCTTCTGCTAGCAGAACAGAGTAGATGAATCCAGCCCTGTGTGTTGGACATAACTTGCAGTTTGTTCACACAGATGTCTTGACTCAGTTTTTAGACTGCTCTGCTCCTCTGTCTGCCTCTGTCAAGACCATAATAGCATAATCAGCATCGTTTAGCTAGTCCCACTGAGAAACGTAACTGAGGACATGCTCACAACATTATACCAGAATTGCAGGAAAGAGGCTGATCCTCCAGCAAAATTATTTTAGACCAGACTATGAACCCCTTCTGGGCTTCAATATATGAAGCCATGTTTTCTGCCTGGAGGGCTTTCTTTTAGTCAAGGGTAGGAATTGGAGCCAAGTTAACATGTAGCCGCTTTTGCTCACTGCCACAAGACTTACGAAGACTTGCCACAGCCGGTTGGCCCAAGGATTGCGTTCAGTCCAGGTCGCATTATCCCACTGCAACATAAAACCAGCACATTTCTTGTGAGTTGTTTCGCCTTCAGTACATTGCATCTATTGGTCAAACTCAAGCTACAGATTGATTCAAAGCCTGGGTTTGAAAAGGCAGGAGGCCTTAAAAAGTGCATCCGTACAATGGTCTCAAAAATGCCCCTGCGAGTTAACATTACAGCGGCAATCTGGACAAGCTGCCCTTCAAGATAGCATACGTACATACTTTATTATGATTACAGTTGTATTGCACCTTTACTTCAAGGAGCACAATGTGGTATAATTAAGTTCTCTCCCTCCAGCTGTGCCTCCGGTCTTTTCAAGGCTTCCTCTGCCCTCGCTGAAGTACTCTTCGGGCTCCACAAGGACTCTCCAGCGCTCTGCTGCCAATTCCAAGTCTGAATCGATTTATTTATTCCCAGCACTGCATGCGTATGTGGTCATGCGCGAGTCAATCACACGCATGTTGTGGGAGGGACGACTAGAGTTAATCCAGCACTGATCGCAGATCCATGGGGCATCCCTGAAACTTACAAATCAACCCTATGGGTCCCTAGGGTTAATAACGACTGCTTTCATAACACATTATTTCAGTTTATCTAAGGGCAAGCTACCAAATATTCCGTAGGGTGTGGCCCCCTGTTACCTTTCACACAGGGAACAATATAATTCGGTTAATTATTCATAGTCGTATTACTGTCTGTTCTCATGTAGCATTGAACTTCACAGTCAATTACACACCATTTGCAACCACCGCCGTGTTTGCTTGATCAATTTTTGCTCCCGACATAGGTCAATAAGCGAGCATTGGCAGATTTCCACAGCGGTGGCTGCCATTTTAGATCCAGCGATTCCCACAGAAAGTTTGCCATGCCATCTTAGGCAGAAGATCTGTTAGCACTGCCATCACGTACCTGCCAAAGGGCCACCCTTCCTCCACCTATGCTTTCTAAGGCAAAAATTGTCCACTGAAAAGGCTTTGGATAGTGCAATGAACTCTGAAACCGTTTCAGTCTCCTCTTCCTAACTTATATCACCCAAGTTCTCAGTGGATTTCGCAGGGTCTGGTCTTCGCTGATGCTAGGCCAGCAGATAAGGAACTTGGTTGTGGCTGGTTTATCAGCATATTTGGCACCCATCCTTCATGAACTCAGGCACTGCCCTTGATCTGTAATATGGGGATAATAATACTGGCCTACAAAACAGGGCTGTTGTAAGGATTACTAAGATAATGCAGGAGAAACACAGGGGACCCTCTCAAAGTATACACACACATACATATGGAAAGTGAGTGCACATTCAGGCTGAGAAATACGTACTTGATGTCTCTCAAAATGTCTTTCTCAACTGTTTTCCGGCAACCTATGAAGCCAGACTTTGTCTTCACTCTGTACCAGATGTTGTGAAAAGTGACTGTGCTGGCTTTCATCTGCTTCTTGCCTGGGATGCCGTTTGTACTGGTCTCGGACATGGGGATGCCAACTTGTGGGTTCTGAGCCATCTTTCCGGAGGTGCTTTATCCCTGTGAACCACAAGATGAACACAGACAATATAAGCAACAAAATTCAGGTGGCTCCAAGGTGCCGCTCATTAACAGACTTTTAAATTCTTTATTCAGGAGAATTGTTTTTCTGCTTCTGTTGTTTTACTGGAAATAATGAATCCTAAAGAGAAGCTATATTTTGCTGCTTGGTAACAGAATACAGTATTAGGAACCACCACTCCTCTTTCTACTTTTTTAAGGAATATGATTTTTGCTGCTATTCTATGTGGGTTCTTTGACTATATAAAGTTCAATAAGCGCTTTTGCTATTTGTCTAAAATTATTAGAGAAAACGGTAACAGGAATATGTTTTCACTTTTATCTATTTTTATCTGCAAATTTTAGAAAATAAAAGAAGGGGGAAATATTGGTTTTGCTTATAAATATTCCTTGAATAGAGGAATATTTATGGGCAAAAACAGGGTTTAGGGATGCATATTCATTTTAATTACTGATATCCTATCAATCCAGGATATACAGAGAGATTTCCAACATTCCAAATATTTCTCAGTTTTTTAATATATAATAGCTCTTGGTTGATTTTGAGAATTTCTATTGAATCATTTGTGCCATATCCCTAGACATTTTACTGATTTAGTTCCTCTGCCTTTGATATTTGTGTTAGTTTGCGTGTATGTGTGTGCTATCCTAGAGGTTTATCCCATCCATTCTGACTTGCTATAGCTTTTGTAACCAGAGAGTTTGTCATATTGATGCAGTGAATGTTATTTCTCCATAGGAATTCCAGGAAAGAAATAACACCGTTTGCAGAGGTTATATGGCAGCGAGCATTCATCCCAATTTGCTTGCACAAAGCTTATATGAGTTTTTGCAAATCAGTGCGTATCCCACACTTCTTAAGTCTATTTCCCCATCACTCTCCTCCTTGCAAAAAGGTCGTTTTTAAAACATGGATTTGTTTCATCGGGGCACTTAAATCCATTTTAGTTGCAGAAGCATAGATTTCCAGTATGAACACAATCGAATCCCACAAAATAGTGACAATCAGTCCCACTAAGCTCATTGAGAGATGTTAGTCTGCTGCTTTCATTGTCTAATGTTTACTGGATTGTGCCAATACTGAGAAAATATGCTGTACCCTAGTATTATTCATTTATTGTAGTGAAGGCACTGAAGCGCTTTATGTAAGATATGAAATATAGACACTGCCTGCAAGTTTGCTGCCTAAAGGAGACTGAAATTAGGGTGAATGAAATAAATGGGTATGGAAATGGGAGAGGCAGATCAGTGAGAAAATGCCCAGTTATTTCAACACACTATGTAGGGCTACTCATGATGCCAAGCAAAACACAGCTATCCAACCAAAACAAAGTTTCGAAATTTGCACTTGTCCAAATTTGCTATGCAGCGCTCCAACCAAACATTTTTTAAGGAGAAAATGAGTATTATTAGGAGAAGCTGTGCAAAAAAGGATGAAATGTGTACATTAGTGAAAACTGCTGTTAAAGGAGAAATTTGCACTAAAATTTCCATAAGGATTTTTCCAATCGCAAATTGCTGCAAAATGTGGAGAACTGAATTTAATAACGGGACAAAAATACAGAACTAAGAGAACCGAGACTGACAGTCCCTTCTATCCTTCAGTCATCAGCAGCTGCCCATTTGTTTTTAGTCTGAATTCAAGGCTTAGTCAAGCCCTGAAAACCTTGGGATGGTTCCACAGAAAAGACCTTCACTGTCGCCACTATAAGTCAACAGCAGAACCTCAACAGAGGATATCAGAGACCAGAATCAGCATATTGGAGAAGGCACTGCTTTGGTTGCCCTGGGACAAAACAGTAAAAGACTGCAGCCTGCATAACTAAGGACCACATACCTCGTTGCATTAATCATAACGCAAGCATCCAGAAGAATGATGTGCGCATATAGCACATCAGATTTCAATAGCATATAGCACCTCTCCTTTTAAAAATATACAGAAGTAGCAGGCAGGACAGCCCTGCTCTCAACTATTTTAAATGGCCTATTAAAAACTGCTACACCTGCCCAAACTACAGATACATTTTGGGTGTAATATTGGGGGTGTGGGGAGCAATGCTAAATGGAGTTTTCTCATATAATACTAAGAATGCTTTTCAGGCTGAAATCTTATGCACACTTTCCCAGGAGAAAGCCCCGTTGAAAACAGTGGGACTTACCTGTGGGTCAGCATGCATAGCATATAAGGAAGCTGTTCTCAAATGGTGCGGCAGGAGTAAACAAAGAAACATTTAAACATTTCAGTGTAGCACAGTTCAAAAATAATCATTTTATGCTTTCTAGGTGTCCCACGATCATATTACAAAGTAGTTGTGTTCTATGTTATGAATCAAGAACTGCTAAGAGCTGTTTGGTTTTGTTTTCCCATGTATTTCTTATCAGTAAAAAAATTAGGTGTGGCGAGCAAATTTCTATTCTGAAAGCATGACCCAGAAAAAAAAAGTTCAAGAATCACCGGATGAGCCCAAAAGCCCATCCAATCTATCATTGTCTTTGCCCAGCGGCCAAACAGTTTCCTTTGGGAAACCTACAAACAGCTCATGAACATTGCTGTTAGTTTTGTGTGTGTTACTTTTGAATGTTGTTTACAGGGAATTGGAAACAGATGGGCCATTTTCAAATTCAATATACATTTAAAGTCCCTGGAATATTTATAGTAGTAGATAGGTAGCCGTGTTGGTCTGCCATAGTCAAAATAAAAAATTTTTTCTTCCAGTAGCACCTTAAAGACCAACTCTGCCTAAGGCATGATGGAGAACAGCAATAACCAGGAAAAGATATGTGTATCTGAAGAAGTGTGCATGCACACGAAAACTCATACCAAGAACTAACTTAGTTGGTCTTTAAGGTGCTACTGGAAGAAAATTTTTTTAATTTTGAAATATTTATGTTTGAATTACCAGCTTTTTAAAAAAAGCTCATTTAAATGACACTCCTGGTAGTTACCGTATTTTTTGCTCTATAAGACTCACTTTTTCCCTCCTAAAAAGTAAGGGGAAATGTGTGTGCGTCTTATGGAGCGAATGCAGGCTGCGCAGCTATCCCAGAAGCCAGAACAGCAAGAGGGATTGCTGCTTTCACTGTGCATCAATCCCTCTTGCTGTTCTGGATTCTGAGATTCAGAATATTTTTTTTCTTGTTTTCCTCCTCCAAAAACTGGGTGCGTCTTGTGGTCGGGTGCGTCTTATAGAGCGAAAAATACGGTAGTTTAATCTACACTTTAGTGTCCACATTATTTAAGCAACAAATATATATATATATATATAGAGAGAGAGAGAGAGAGAGAGAGAAAGCAGCCTGCATTTCCAAGAAAATTCAAGTTGTTTCCCTCACAATATACCAGATATAATTTAGCCAAAAAATTCTTAAACTAATTCAGGGGAGCAGGGGGAATAATATCTCTTATGCTGCTTAGTTGCCCTCACATTGATTTTATTTTTAAGATACATTAGATAAGCGCTGGTCGTCTCCCAGGGAAGTTGCTTAATTCTTTCTGACTTTAAAGAAATTGGAATCAGTCCATTAAAAAGAAAAATACTAATGTTTCCTATACTTAAAAGAATAGGTAAATCCTGTCAATTTCTGTTTCTCTGATTTCCCCACTCTTTGTCATATTTCTTATGTGAAAAGTCCTCACCAAAAAATAATCAGTGTTTTAGGGCACATTTCTCGTAAAGTAAATTTTAAAGCAATTTTGCCTACTGTGTACATTTTGCAAGGAATTTACAGCAACATAATACATTTCTCGTTGCCGTTGTCAGCAGTATATGCATTTCTATGCACATTTTACCCTACATGTAATATGTTCTTTGTTGGTTGAACAAGTGCACCATAAAATTCACAGTACTGCAGATTTTGAAGGATGTCTGTTGTTTGGTTCACATATTTTTTTGAAGAACTGTGAATTGACAATTCAAAAGTTTCTGTTATGAATCTATTTCTTAGTCCCCTAACACAGGGGCATTTGCATCCAAGATTTTAAAAATTCAGAATCCATCTAATGCTCATATTAGTTCTGAATAGGTTTCAGTCACCAAGACTTCTGTTTCTGCCCAGATTGCACTCATTTGCACCCAATTATATATTCCCGTCATTCTGAGAAACGTAGTGGATCCCTCCTGTGTTAGCCACTTTCCACCTTAGAGGCTGGTTTTAAGTCTCGGTTTCCTTTTAACCTCAATCTGTGAATCCCGTTCTCAGATTAAAAGCTACCTTTGAGTCGGAATAATCGGCATAGGGACTAGGCAACAGGTCCAAATTGCCCCAATTTCTGCCTTGCTATCAGAAATAGCAGGTTGGAGCAGCTGTGAAACACGCCTGTTCTGTTTCGGTCGTGTAACTATAGCGCATAGTTAATTATCTCCCTTCTTCACCCATGATGTGCTTGAGGGGAAAAAGCCCCACATTTAAAATAAAATTTTAAAAAGCAAGAAAGCTTTTTTGGAGAACTGTTCTCAGAAGTCAACTTTGGACTTACCTTTTGTGTGTAAGAGGCAGCAGCAGATAAGGATATTAAAAGCTAGAGAAGGTTGAAGAAACGCTGTCGGGTGAAGCTTCAATTCTAGTCTTTTGAACAGCTTGCAAGAAGGCAAAGTCTTCCCCCTGACTGGGGCACCCAAGGGACCACTTTCTGTGGCATAAAGCGCTAATCCACAGAGCCAGCTAGGTTCTCCCACTTCCTCTCTCTGTCTCCCAGGCAAGTCCTATTGTAGGGCCTTGTAAAGGAGGCAGCTCACCCCTCCCCTTTCCAGCTGCAATTAAGGGAGGGGTGAAAGGTCTGCTTAGGGAAGGGCGAGCCCAGAGGCTCACTTTCTCTTGTCTGAGAGCTGATAGTGCCGCAGGAGTAGCTCAGAATGTGTGGAAGAACTTACTGGTATTCAATAACACACCCAATTCCATCCCGTTGCTAAGCCAGGAGGACCCAAGCGAGACATGGCCTGAAGGTCCTCAGGCTGGAAGGCAGCAACTGTGAAGGGGAAATTAAGGCTAAATGTATAA
Organism: Podarcis vaucheri; assembly: GCF_965113315.1. NCBI lineage: Eukaryota > Metazoa > Chordata > Lepidosauria > Squamata > Lacertidae > Podarcis > Podarcis vaucheri. The sequence goes on from NC_138767.1 coordinate 16,643,960, forward strand.
CCATCCTCCTTCAGGATGCTTATGCAGACTTCTTTTCCTGCATCTCTGTGCCCAGATCCCGTGTGATTGGGCTAGAACCCAACAGAAGCAGGTGAGAATAAGCAATGCTTTGAACAGAGAGCTGGTGTTCCCCAAATGCTACAATGGAGCTTCTGCAAGATGGAGTTTGTGGTTTGAGAGACAAGAGAGAAGAGTGACATGCTCTCTCAAAGACGACAGATCCCAACATTCCTCCATGCACGTGCATAAGCAGGAGGAGGACCTAGCAGGGTATCCCAGAGCAGGTAAGAGGACCAGGACCATATAAATAAGGAATTTTGCAATCATAGAATCATAGAGTTGGAAGAGACCACAAGGGCCATCGAGTCCAACCCCCTGCCAAGCAGGAAACACCATCAGAGCACTCCTGACATATGGTTGTCAAGCCTCTGCTTAAAGACCTCCAAAGAAGGAGACTCCACCACACTCCTTGGCAGCAAATTCCACTGTCGAACAGCTCTTACTGTCAGGAAGTTCTTCCTAATGTTTAGGTGGAATCCCAAGAAGTCTGTGCCAATTATAGGATTGACAGTACCCGGAACATATGGAAGTAAATGAACTAGGCCTCTGGCCTCCAGAATGCGCAAAACAACCTGGGCTCCTCCAAACGTTTTAGACTACAACTCTCAGCCAGCATGGATGATGGGAATTGTAGTCCCACATCAGAGGTGATTTTCTCCTAATGCTAATGCCACAGATTTGTGCAAGCAATTTCTCCTGACATCATGCTTTTTTGCATGTTAACTTCACTATCATCATTTTAATGCACATTTACCCCCTGACATATGCCGTTCTGCAAACATTGGTTGGAGAACTAGATTGCAAAATTCAGAGAAGTGTGAATTTTGAAGAATGAATGCGTTTTGGTTCTCATATTGTTTTGTACATAATCAAATCCCCTCCTCAGTTATGAGTACTTCATGGAATTAGTAACAGTTATTCCAGTTTCATTTATGTGTCACAAAGAGGCACAATTTTCTGTAAAAGAACTGAAGATATTCTTCTCCCTGTTAATAAAGCAGCGTTCTTTTTTACTAGATATGCATGACGGCCACTTGTATAACCATAACTATACAGCCATGTAATAAAAATGGATTGTGCCCATCAATAGCTAGTTATATAAGTTTGACCTTTTGCATCAGGCATTTATGATGATTTGTCCGTTGTATAACAGCTTTTTCCCTCGAAAGGCATGACTGAGCTATGAAAACTATTCTGAGTGCCAACCAATTAGCATTATATGAAATGCTAATTTCATATAATGCATAAGATTTGAAGCCAAGATACTGCTCTTAAAAGTCGGCCAACCTAACATAGGAGGTATAGAATCATATTGAGGTCCACTATTTAGTATAAAGTTCTTTTAAGAGATTAGTGACTCCTTACAGTGCAATACTATACAGTGGAACCTCGGGTTATGTACCATCCTCCTTATGAACGCTTTGGGTAACGAGCTCCGCTAACCTGGAAGTAGATGCTCCCGGTTGTGAACTTTGCCCCAGGATATGAATGGGAGTCGTGTGGCAGCAGTGGGAGACCCCATTAGCGAAAGTGCACCTCATGTTAAGAACGGTTTTGGGTTAAGACCTCCGGAACGAATTAAGTTTATAACCAGAAGTACCATTGTATTACACATGTCTACTCAGAAGTAAGCTCCAATGAGTTCAGTCGGAACTGCTCCCAGGACTGCATCTTTAATCCATTACACTCACTGGAGGGAAAATATTGAGTATCTTATGAAAGTGAACATTGGGTGTTAGCAATGAGAAAGAAAAACAATCTGAGAGTCAGGATGAGGATGAAGTGCCTATGTACCAGCTAGCCTGAGGCATGCCAAAGTCACTTCCCATTTAAAGGTAAAGGTAAAGGGACCCCTGACCATTAGGTCTAGTCGTGACCGACTCTGGGGTTGCGGCGATCATCTCACTTTATTGGCCAAGGGAGCCAGTACAGCTTCTGGGTCATGTGGCCAGCAGGACTAAGCCGCTTCTGGTGAACCAGAGCAGCGCCGTTTACCTTCCCGCTGGAGCGGTACCTATTTATCTACTTGGACTTTGACGTGCTTTCGAACTGCTAGGTTGGCAGGAGCAGGGACTGAGCAACAGGCGCTCACCCTGTCGCGGGGATTAGAACCGCCGACCTTCTGATCGGCAAGCCCTAGACTCTGTGGTTTAACCCACAGCGCCACCCACTTCCCTTTTAGATTACCACAATGTGTTCCGCGTGGGGCTGCCCTTGAAGAGTGTTCAGAAGCTGCAGCTGGTGTAAAATGTTTTATAGACTTAGGGCTTATCCACACTTCCTTTCCTCCACTCTTTCCAAGCCTTGGGCCACGAGGTGTACACTACAGCGCCCAGAATGCTTTGCAGGAAATAATGTGCTTTAAATGTGCTTCAGAGGTATTGTGTGGACAAGGCCTAAGTACCTTTTGGGCACATAACGACCTATTAGTTTCCAAGGTATAGAGGCTGGTATTCAGCTGAGTTTTACTCAGAGCAGACACAGACAAATTAGGTGTTATAGGAATTCCAAGGTCTCGTATATAAAAATCCTATGTTCAAAAATCTACAAGGCAAACACATACATAAGTAAATGAACCGCGTGTCTGAAATAGTACAGGAGAGCAGTCCTGAAACCATTTTGGCTCTCCCAAACTGACTTCAGATATTTCTCTGCAAGGAGGAAGGAAATGGGAAAGACTCTCCATTGTCTTTTGCTTACCTGTCTTAAGGGTATATGAATAGGGTGAGCTATTTAGCATCTCAAGAGGAATGGCCAGGCTGCCCAGGTGAAGCAATCAAGTGACCATTATCAGTATCCTGCCAGACAGGATTTGTATTGTAGACGGCCCCTTGTGATGTATTTCTACCGTAGCCCGCCTCCTTCTGTGATGTATGTGTGATGTTTTAGGGGGTGGTCTCTGGCTAAAGGGTGGGCAACTTCAAAAGTCTATATTAGGGTTTGCGCACCATTGTTCTGGGTCCCTCCTGCCTCCTGCATGTGGTTGTGAACACCCTGTTGCAACAGTTAATAAAGATCAGGCTTACTAGCTGCCTTGCTTCTCAATTTTCTCTGGTTGGCCTCTGTTCTTTTCTCCTACCAATAGAGAAACTACTCAAGGACTCTATACGGGCTCTTGCTGTTGTTCTTTAGTCATTTAGTCGTGTCCAACTCTTCGTGACCCCATGGACCAGAGCATGCCAGGCACTCCTGTCTTCCACTGCCTCCCGCAATTTGGTCAAACTCATGCTGGTAACTTCCAGAACACTATCCAACCATCTCGTCCTCTGTCGTCCCCTTCTCCTTGTGCCCTCCATCTTTCCCAACATCAGGGTCTTTTCCAGGGAGTCTTCTCTTCTCATGAGGTGGCCAAAGAAATGGAGCCTCAGCTTCAGGATCTGTCCTTCCAGTGAGCAAGCAGGGCTGGTTCCCTTCAGAATGGAGAGGTTTGATCTTCTTGCAGTCCATGGGACTCTCAAGAGTCTCCTCCAGGACCATAATTCAAAAGCATCAATTCTTTGGCAATCAGCCTTCTTTACGGGCTCTTAGATACCCCATAAGGGAAAGGGAGCAGTATTTTTCTTATAACATATGTTTTTGGGAATTATAGGGACAGAACTACCTAAATTGTGTAGAAATTTAGTTAGGTATGCTACTACGTACAGCAGCAAGAATGCTACTCGCCCCAAAATGGAATGAAGCAGAAGTCCCAGCAAAGGAAGACTGCATACGAAAACTTATGGAACATGCAGAGATGGCGAAACTCACCGGAAGAATGAGAAATCAAGATAACAAAACCTTTTATAATATGATGAAAATGGTTTATTGAAAAATTTCAGATAAAGTACAATCGGATAAAAAAGCATTGGCAGGATTATTGTAATAACCTGCATAACACTTTGTATTTAAATTAGATAATTAAATGAATTTGGATATGCAGAAGATATTAAAAAATAAATTTAAGGAACTACAGAAAGAGGGGGAAAGATGTCAAGCTTTGAAATGTTAAAATGATTGTAAAATTAATGAAATGTATAAATTTGAAAAATATAAAAACTTTTTGTAAAAAAAAGAAGAAGAAATTTATGTGCATGGCTAAGTTAGGCCCTTTCATTTCATTGGTCGGTCTACTCTGAGTAACACTGAGTTGAATACCACCCAGTGTATACACAGGGATTGTGACCCTCACCAGTCGGAAAGCCTGATGTTATCACCACCTGCTGCTGCTGAAGGCTGAAACTCAAAACTCCCAGTTCCTATTATAGCCGCTAGATGGAAGCATCTATTCTTATATTGCTGAGTGTTGAAAGATTACTGTGCTGTATCATGAGAATTATGAACAAGGGATGGGTTTTTCCCTCCCTTCTACACTATTGCTTAGTACAGATCCCTAGCAAAAGAGAAGGTATGTTTCCTATCGAAGGGAGCTATATCCATGTGAATGAAAAGCTAACTCTCCCTTGGTCCCAATGAAATTAAAAGAATTAAAGGTGGTTATAAAATGCGTATGGGACACGGGTGGCGCTGTGGGTTAAACCACAGAGCCTAGGGCTTGCCGATCAGAAGGTTGGTGGTTCGAATCCCCACGACGGAGTGAGCTCCCGTTGCCCAGTCCCTGCTCCTGCCAACCTAGCAGTTTGAAAGCACAAAGTGCAAGTAGATAAATAGGTACCGCTTCGGCGGGAAGGTATACGGCGTTTCCATGTGCTGCTCTGGTTCGCCATGCTGGCCACATGACCCGGAAGCTTTTTGTGGACAAACTCCGGCTCCCTCGGCCTATAGAGCGAGATGAGTGCGCAACCCCAGAGTCGTCCGCGACTGGACCTAATGGTCAGGGGTACCTTTACCTTTATGAAATGCGTAGGAATTTGACTGCTTTCTGTGTAATATATCTGTGACTTAACTTTCTCTGGATAACCCACATTTCCACTACATGCAGGCTTTATCTCCTGTTGGAACTGTGCGCTGTTGCTACTCGTGTTTTATTTTTATGTTGTGAACTACCCTGAGATCTATGAATGAAGGGCAGTATACAAATCTTAATTAATAATCTTCTTCTTCTTCTTCGGTGGCGATCACCCGTAGCCAAGTAAGATTGTCTTCCATAAACACAGTTTTAACAATGAGTCCGTAAGTGACTGTGGAGACCAATTCTGGATCCACACGTGGGGACATTGGTTTCTGGGTGGGAGTTGATCACACTGTGGATTTGGCCTTTTCCATGGTGTTTCAGCTATACACAATTTCACTTAAACACACGGTGCCTTGGAACGTAACCCCTGAATAAATTGGGAGTTGCCTGTAAATAAATAATAATAATAATTAGATGAATTAGCAAATACATCCCTTTCCCTTTACTCTCCTAAGAGATAAAAAGTTTAAAGGAATCCTATGGATTTTTTAAAAAAAGAATAAAGGCCCATGGGTGCTAATGTGGAGACGACGTGTGCTCCATCATTCTTCCTCTCAGGTATATTTTGGCTTGAGGCAGCCATATTTGCTTGGCACCCAAAGCCTGGGATGCAGGAAAGAGGCAGGGCAGGCGACAAAAGCTCTGACTGGACAGGAGAGCGGTGGTGGCTGAGCATAGTGTTGACAGTCAGCTAAGTATACTTAAAGAGTCCCCACTGGTGAAGCAGTGGTCTGTTTGCATTTGGCTCTGTTCCACCTCAGCTGCTGTGTAGGAGCAAGATAGAAAAAGTATTCTGAGAGGAATGCTTGTCAATGCCCAGAGGGAAGGGCCATCTGTTCCAGCTCTCCAGTGCTTAGAAAACAGTTATCTGTCCTCCAACTTTTCCCTGCCAGCTCACATGACCCAGGCCAGTGCGCTTATGAGCATGGAGAGTGTGCAGAAGAGATGCTTCTGCCACAGAGCCACAGTCCCTTTCCCCTAAAGTGCACACAACAATACAAGCGCTTGTTTGCAAACAAATAAAAATATTCTTACATTCGAGACTTCTCTTCTCACTTCTGTCGTGCTCCGAATATATGGGTTGTTTAAGGATTTGGTATTTTACTAAGCAGTCTGTTTACCCAAAATAAAGCCCTTGTGGGCTATTATTTATATGGAAACAAGGGTGCTCGCTGCAATATTTTTGTTCCTCACACGGCACGATGCAGTTTCAAGGATGCCTAGGAGCTGTTTTAGTCAGAAAAAAGTCCTGTATTTTAAAAAAGTGAGAGCTTTTTAAAGTGTATTTTAAAAATGTGAGAGCCTTCCTGCAGTCCAGTGGTGTAGCCCAAAGGCAGGTTGACCATCTTACCTCAGTAAGGATGAGGCCCATGAAGCCTTGCCCAAATCATAGGAACATAGGAAACCACCTCATACCAACGGGCCATGCTATTTAACATTATTGTTGTTAATAACACTAAGAACCAGGGGTGTTTCTGTGAAAATGGAAATGCTTAAAAATTTAAGCAAAGGTTTAAAGCCCACCTGTGTTAAGAGTTTTGATTCTGTGGAATTGGCAGAAATGACTGGCAGAATCCGAGACCAGGGAGAAGAGTTGGTGAAAGAAGACTGGAAGAAATTTAAAGACTATTTACAGAAATATTGTAAAATTAATGAATGTTAGAAGGATGTTGGATAGAAACTAAGCGGTTTCCAGCTGTAATGCTTTAGGAGATATGAAAAAAAAAGGTTTATAAATGGGTAAAAGCTTAATGGTAAGGATTTGCTGAACTAACAAATTGAAGTGGAATACAAAGAAGGGAGGTATGAGGAGGTCTGGGGAAATAAGCGTAAGGAAGATGTGGTATGGAAAATTATTTGTTTTTTAACTGTTTTTATGTTGTATTTTGTATTTTGTTTTTTTTTATTTTTTCATTGTTATATTTTAAAACTTTAATAAATATCTTTGGGGGGGAAGAGTTTTGATTCTGATCAGGCCCTCTGCACCTGCATTTTGCATGTGGAAAAACCTAGCACTGGAATGAATGGGAAGTTTTTTGTTTTATTTTAGCTCCAGTGGAAATTGCGTATCTACATATACTTATTAATGGGCAGTGTGTGCAAAAAGACGATGAATGGACAAGTGTGGTGTGCAAGGATGAACCTGATCTTTGGATCACCCAAGCCGCTCTTCTACTGAACTGCAAATGTCTCAATGTGAAACTTTGCAAACAACTTCGGAAAAGCTAACTTTATAAATAGGGAAGGGGAACAACTTCTCGTTTTCCCCATGCCTAGTACCTGTAATGTAAGTACGGTAATCCAAAAACATAACCCAAATAGGATGGCATTGGAAAACCAATTCTCGCCAGTTACAAGAAAGTTCAGTGGATTAAACATTAAGACACTCACTCCCCTCCCCCGCAGTTTGTCTTTGAGTGTCCACAACTTTGCCGCAGGTTTCATCAGTTTTCCTTTTCAGTCAAAAAGTGTATCAAGGAGATGAGTAGACAACTTATTATATGCCTGTGCTTCGATATTTTGCACTTCCAGAGCAGAAACAACATATCCCTTTTGCACTCATGGTGCATACGGTAAGACCCCTCATTCAAGTTCAGCCAATAAATCCACATTGAAAGAAATGATTGCCTTCAGCCTTGCCTGGAAAAACCGCCTTACTAAAGTATGTGTGACAAGATGGGGCAGGTGTTTTTCCAAGTGTGTCATAGCCAGTGGTGTCTTCTGACAGGAGCATTTTGGAAAGGATACAGATCCATTTATGGGTCACTGCACCTGCCACGAGAACAAGAGCAATTTGGCTTCCGTGCCAATGCAGTTGGTCTGAACTTTTCACTGCAACTCCTGAAACCCACGTTGCATAAACCCGAGTTCATTCCAAAAGCAATGAAGTGCAGCCCATTTCTCTGGCTGTGTCCCATGGGTGATACAGGTCACCATGACATGCTTTTGAAGACTGTTGGCTTCAATTACAGGCCCATTTGGCTGACGCGTCTGGCTGCTACAGGAAAAAAATATCCTGGCAAGGGATTTGTGGTTCAACATCCAGTATAACATTTACTGCCGAGTCTCGCAATGGACTGGGCTATTTGCCTCAGCTTTCCAACCTACCACCCCTCTAGGTAATGGATCCTCTTGCCTAAAAGACTGCAAGCATATTCTGTCTTCTCTTCTCCTGCAGGCTGAAACTTGCACAGCTCTGCCAGACTTTCCCGAAAGGATTTGTTAACTGAAGACACACATGATTTACTCAAAAGGTATCCAATGTCATCGGAAGCACTTGAGCCAATCGTTTGATTTGGTCCACCTGGCCTGAATGACTGCCTCTCCCCATATAAATTGTCCCAGACTATGCGTTCATCCTCTGAGGCCCTTCTTTGTGTGTCTCGTCTATGTGAGGTTCCAGAGGGTGGCAACACAAGAACAGGCCGTTTTCCTGTAGTGGCTCCCTTTTTGTGGAATGCTCTCCGCAGGGAGATTCACCTGGTGCCTTCATTATATATTTTCAGGAGGCAGGCAAAAATGTTCCTCTTCAGCCAGGACTTGGGCTGATTAGTATTCTACAGCATTTTAAATGTGTCTGTGGGTAGGGTGCGGGGTTACTGTTTAGTTCTACTTGTTTACTTGTTTACATCCTGTATTTTATTCCATGAACCACCCTGAGATCTTATGATAAAAGGCAGTATATAAATCTAATAAATAAAAGTCCAGTGTTTTCTATAACTCTCCTAAGCAGATCGTGAAGACTTCAGGCAAGGGGCCAATTCCACCTATCTTTTTTGACTGGAGATTTCTGCATGCTCCACAACTAATATACGGCACCCTCCCTGGCAAAATATTTGGGAAATCTTCTCAGCATCGCAATGAAGCCCTCAAGAGCTTTATTCCAAGCACACAAGTACCCTAGGAATGAAACTGGCTCATACTGGCCTACATGACATTATTAGCTCCCATTTCACAAGGACGTCTTCCATTCTGACAGCTAGAAGGGAAAGCATCCCAAGGCCTACAAGAACCCACAACCATCTGTGCCTTCCACCCATTGCTTGGCACCTGAAAAAGACATGTGAATACATTCTCTGGGAACTTGCGTAGGCTGCTTTGTCTTTCCCTGAAAGGTCCAATGGACACACCAGCCCAACTACCAGAGAGCAAAGCCCCAGAAAAATTCTACCATTCCTCGCAATGCTTTGATGATTATATGACAAAATATTGCTCTAAAAAAAGACATGCTAATATGCTTAAATTAAGAATGTAAATGCATCAAAACAATAAATTATCAATGACATATGTATGTATATAGAGAAAATAAAAACAATCAAAATGCAATGATAAGGGTAAAATTGATTTTCGAGAAGACGAGTAGTGGTGGAGGGAAGTTAAACAAAATACAGTGGTACCTCAGGTTACATACGCTTCAGGTTACAGACTCCGCTAACCCAGAAATAGTGCTTCAGGTTAAGAACTTTGCTTCAGAATGAGAACAGAAATCGTGCTCCGGCGGTGATGGCACAGCGAGAGGCCCCATTAGCTAAAGTGGTGCTTCAGGTTAAGAACAGTTCCAGGTTAAGTACGGACCTCCGGACGAATTAAGTACTTAACCCGAGGTCCCACTGCAAAATAAACCCACCACCCTGTTTATGTTTTTTCTTTTTCCTTTTTGGATATTGCATAATGATTTAATGTATAATGATTTAATGTTTCTTTTCTGTTGTGTATTATTTCTCTTTTTTTAATTAAATTGTATGATGGAAAATCTAAAAAATACAAAAAAATTATAATCCTACCATTCCTTGTAATTCGAATCAAAGGACATGAAGGTGAAAAAAACAAAAGGAGGCAAATGTCCTTAGGAGCAAGCTGTTTATTAAAATACTCTTTCGTCTCCAACCTGCTTCCACATATTTTTTTTAAACAAAGCAACTGTTTAAAATGAGGCAGCAGCTGGGCCACAGAATCCACAATAGAAATGTCCACATCCAATCACAGCGACCATTAAGAAACTTTAATTATCGTACACACTGCTGTTGATTTTTAAACATACGTGCTAGCAGACCGTGGTGTTGCCTTCGGCAGACATTCCTGACAGAGAGCAAGGGGGGTTTCTCATTAAGCCCCAGCGTGGAAATAGTTAACCATGGTCTGCCAACAGCCTCTGCTAAAATGCAGCAGGGGGGGAGCCTGTATTTGGACCACCCAACAAGTTTGCATGCCCCACCCCCAAACCTGAACAATCAACATTCAAATATCTACATTCTCGCCAAGGCAAAAAGTACGCAACACAATTTACACAAGTGCACTTCAGTACTTCCAACAAGTCAGTTACGATGCATGAAGCTGCCAAGTCACACTCTACATATGCAGGAATTTCCTTTGTCATCTCGCCTTTTGGGAGGCATTGCAACCTCCCAACTTTGACTCCCCAGGAGAGGGTCTCCCTCTCTCCAGTACATTCAGCAATGTGATAAAAGGATCTATGGTTTAGTAATATCAAAAGCAATTGAACTTCCCCCATCCCCAGTCTCAGAAACCCACTCACCCACCCTAAAAACTAGCACCTATTAATTCAGTTTGGTTGAATACATTAAGTTTGCTCCCCACTGCCTACATTTAGTTTGATCAAATCCCTTGTAACCAAATCAACCACCCATTCGCTTACCAAAGCTCCAAGTTTTGTGCAAAATACAGGCAAAGTTCTTCCGGCACACAATGAAAGAAAAGGCATTTTCTTTCAACAAAAACAAAGCCCAGGGCGCAGTTTGCATACAGCACGGTCAATGCCTCTTTGCAGGTAGCCACTGGTGGTTATTTCTGCGCAGTTTGGAAAATGCGACTGTTGCAAAGAAGTAACTGGGTGCGTTCTTAGATAAATAAGGTATACTATTCATTGTCTCAAATTTTGAGTACAAAATTGTGCATTTGTGGGTTGCTATTACTTTAGATCCAAAAATTGTTTACATTAATGTATGAGTTTGTATTAATGTTTATATGTATAACATCTGAGCATGGATTAAATTTGTTTTACTTTTGCTGTGCCATATAGGTCACTTTAAGAAAGATATTCTGTATCTGTGGATTGCCAACACCTGTAAATCAATATTGTGCTTGTTCATATAACCCTACTTTGTAACAGTTGCTGCTTCCCGCAGCTACTACTATGCCATAAGATCCACTGTCCTGTAATATCACATATGGTATATACAGTTATTTATGGTTTTGTATTATTTTTGCTGTAAAATGTGTGAGATCACGATATTGTATTTATTTGTATTACTTAGAGCTTTAACTACTGATGAAGCCCAGGATGGCAAAACAAGGTCAATATTCCAGAAACCCTTGTCTTAGACTCTGCAAAAGGATTCTGTGGAACTGTAACAACCTTTCATGTGGATTGTTTGGACCTTATGAACAGACAGGTGGAAAAGACACTATTACACAAATGGACCTTATGCAAAAACTGATTAGAGAACGATCTGATCTACTGGGTCTTCCGCTTTGTTCATTTGTTGAACTTTATGAGTTACTTCTGTTGAAATTTATGATTTGATACAACGAATAGTATACCTTATTTATCTAAGAACACAGCCGGTTACGTCTTGTGTGTTTATTGAGTATGCTTTTCGTGACCATAGGTTTGTTTGTTGTCGTGTTGGTACACATTAGTGGGCTAGAAGACTTAAGTGCTGGTGGCAGAAACTTTGTTAGGACTGTGACAAATATTTCTTCTTATGCAGCCTGTGAGCCAATGGAACAATCCCAGCCAATGAGGAATCATTCGATTAACACAATGCCACATAACTAGGTAGCCAAATTTGGAGACAGGCAGTGACCATTTGGGGGGGGCTCTCTCTGTAAATGGCCCCTGTGCATGTCGATGGAGTGAACATGAGCCCACCCTTCCGGATCCCAAATGACCCACGCTTCAGCGGCTGTGCATCAATTGGACGCGCACAAAAAGGTTCCGGTTTTCATACAACAAGATCTCCAAAGGCAATAAACCCCAACAGAGAGAGGTCAATGTTCTCCTCACATGGGATAATACATCACCCTGACTCTATAGGGACATACACTTTAGCCCTTTCTCAGCCCAGGTCCCAACAACCTGGGAAGTAGCAAAGAGGGAAACCATTTTCATATGTGCCGTTGCGGGGACGAAGTGAAACAGCACTGGATGCAAATATTTTTTAACATATTCTTTTACTTATAAAGTAAGATATATCATTTCTCTCTATATATCATATATACAAACATGTAGAATACACACAAGATAACACCAGAACAGGACCCAGGGCACCGTTTCCAAAGTACTTTGTGGTTTTCAAGAGGTACATGGCCAAAGGAAGCTTTATGAGCAGCTGTGCAGAAGTGAAACTGGAATGATTTATGCAAAAGGTGTGGCTCTAATTAGTACTGGCATCAAGCAGCAAGTCCACGGGTTCACATTGCGATCAGGGTTCAGCTAAAAGAGCTCAGCACTGCTACACCTCAGTGCCAGGTAACTTCATAGCGGCTTAATTCTGGGTTTTCATAGAATCACAGAATTGTAGAGTTGGAAGGGGCTTTGTGGGTCATCTATAGTCCAAACCCCTGCAATGCAGGAATCTCCACTAAAGCACCCATATCTGAAGGCCCATACAACCTCTGCTTGAAAACCTTCAATGAAGGTCCACCACTTTTCCAGGGAGAACGTCCCACTGTGAAACAACTCTTACTGCTTTGGGGTGGCCGTTTTCAATTCCAAGTATTTATGTTCAAAGTATCTATGTCAGAAATGAAGAACTATTGTTGACAGCCTCTAGTACCGACAGTATATAGCAGTATATACCAGGTGTTCTGGGGCTCCATCTTCCAGCAGCACGGCCAATTGTCAGGATTATGGGATCTGCAGTCCACAATACCTGCAGCTGCCATGTTGGCTACCCATGATCTAGAGGTGTGAATGGTCTCTGTGACACAACACTCTGGATCATATTCTTGGCCTCTATTACATGCAACCTGCTGAAGTCCTGCCAAGGAATGCCGATTGTTCCCTTGGTCCCCCCCTGTTGCATTGAAGTGGGGGAAGTGTAGAATTTCCTGGAGAAACTCTACTTACCTCATTTAAACCTTTTGCTTCCCCCCAGCATTTGCTTCTAAAGTGAAATTCTGACTAAGACGAGTGGCAAGTCCAAATATAACCCTACCCGTTCCCTTACAAAAATCTCCCTTCCAAAGCGTATCCTCAACTTTTTGCTAACTTGGGAAGAGGGAGAGAAATCCCTTAGGAACTTCAACCGTTGTGCAATCGAACGCCATTGGGCAACATGTCCCCATCCAAGTTAACTCTGTGCATCTCGGACAGCATTTTTCAGTGGCTCTGAAAGAGAAGCAACATCTAAAAAAGAACTGAAGAACAAGATGTTCTTTGAAAGGGTTTAGCTCCTGAAAAGCAGTATTTTTTTTAAAAAGGGGATTTCTTAGTATTGATATATTTAAAGAAAAAACAAATAAATACAGAAAACCTACATTGCTTCCGCCTTTCGGAAGAAACGTGACGATTGCCACAATCCCTGTTAGTGTTGTGTCCACTTCTGCCTTGAGGGTTATGGAGGGGTTCTCCAATTATAAACCCACAGACAGAGGAATAGACATGGGCTTCAGCCCAAGTGTAAAAGCCACATTCTGCTTATGACAAATTGGACTTAAGGACAGGACATTACACACATACACACAGCTGATATTTTCTGTTTGACTTTCACTGAACGGAGTCTTAGCCCTGAGACCAAGATCCCTTTCTCTCCGGAACTGGACTAACCAAAACCAAAGTCAGCTTTGGTGGTTAACCTGGTGCCAGCAGGCTGAGCAAAGCAAAGCACAGCCAGCCACATTGCCTCCAAATCTCCTGGCTTTCTCTTACTTCTGTTCAAATAGGGAAGGAAAGACTTGTGAGAGCAGAGAAGATGAAACGCCACCTTTTCTCTCCTTGTGTGCTTGCTCCCTTTCGCACTGTGCAAATTAAGAGAGCCCCTTTGGCCTCTTCGCTCTCTCTCTCTCATCCTCTAAAAACATACGCTGTGCATAAGAAACACTTGGTTAAAAACCCCTTCAGAGGGTTTGTCAGCCAGGTGCAAAGAGCCAACATCTTGTCTGTGCCAAAGAACCAGACAGAATTATCTACGTTGGACGGAGGGGGCGGAAATCGCTGGCTCTGAGATTAAGCAGTAGCAGACGTGTTTGTTAAAGAGGCAACATCAAGTTAACGATGGTTTTCTACCCAGGCAGAAAGCACAAGGTGCTGGGAGATAGAGAGATGGGCGCAACTATCTACAGATCTGCTCTCTGCCTTGCGAGGCCTCCTACAGGACAGTCCAGTCCACATCTCCTCGTAGCAGCAGCGACTCAGGCCCATCTCCCACTCGAGGCGAAGCTCCGGCTGAATGAGAAGTTGACCTCAGAGTTCTTGTATTTGCCCCAGGCTCCAAACGGCACGACAATGGCAGTGCTGTTATCTTCCGTTCCATACTGTATGGCCTGAGGGAGAGATTGCAAAAGGCACAAAGCTTTAGCCCTTCACTCTGTTCGGCTGTATTCTTTCAACTAAGAATTGATGCAGGCAATCTGGAGTTTTGAAATCCTACCAAAATCAGGGATGGGGGGAAACTGTGACCTGCCCAATGTTGCTGGAATACAATTCCCATCACCCCAATCGTTGGCCATGTTGCCTGAGGCTGGTGGGAACTGGTGTCCACAAGCATCTAATGTATTCCCCAGATAATTCAAATTCAAGGGAAGTCCCACCCCCCAAATTGTGGCTACATTATAGCCTCCCATTCCAAGCACCTCCCAAAGGCGTAAAAGCAATTGGACTTCATTGCCTGTGATTTGGCAGGCTTTGCCTACACTGGAGGGCTTACCCCGCCTTCAAATTTTATCCACTTCTGTCAAAAGAGGAAATGTATGCATAAATACACAAGTTTCCCAATTGTGAATGACGAGCAGGAGAGAAATAAAATGGACTTAGATGGATCAGTCAAACTGGACAATCCATAAAATACGTTGCGCTGAGGTGGTCTGTTTTACAAACTACTAAAATCAGGATCTGAACCTAATCTTGTTATCAGTACATACTTTCTAGAAACTGAAGTCTGTGACTATTAATAGTCAGGAACGGGTTGATAAGGGTGTTGATACAAAAACAACCCATCAGTTTCAGCCACTCTGCACATTTCTGCATGTTGGACCCTTTTAGAAGTCTCTGAATTTCAACATGGGGCAAAAGCATTACACGGGTGGTGTGGGAGGAGAAAGAATAGCCCACAGAAGTTTTAACACGGGGTGGATACTGTTTAATAACAATCATCATAATGGTAAAAAAAATAATAATACAATTTTGTTCATCATCATCTGGATGCCACTAGCTTAACGTAGCTGCAGCTCCTACAACCATTGGCAATGCTGGCTAGGGCTGATGGGAGCTGGAGTCCAATAGCATCCAAGGGAGCCCCACATCAGTTACTCCTAAGTTACGCTATCAATAAATGTGGGGAACAGTGACCTTCAGATTTTGGGGGGAAATAAAACAACGCAGACCGTTGTGTAAGGATTTATTTTTTTTGGATTCCAGCTGACTAGATACGGTAGAAAATACATCCATTGACTGCCTGCATTGTTCAAAATTAGTATCTTCTCGGTTTGAGTAGAATCATAGAGTTGGAAGAGACCACAAGGGCCATCGAGTCCAACCCCCTGCCAAGCAGGAAACACCATAGTAAGAGAACAGTTCCCAGCAGGTAGACAGTTGCAGCAGCAGTTCTGTTGACTTTTTCAGCATTTGTTTTCGAAAAGCAACTCTTTATATCTGACAGTAAAGCAAGACTATGGGTCCCTGCTGTCCTTGAGCAAGGGCACAACTGAAAGGAAAGTGATGTATCTGAGCTACACCAGCAACTTCCAATTAGCTGTTGAAGACAATAAAACCTAATGGGAAAATTTTCCTTGCAGGAACACAACCGCCATATACGTTTAACAAACTGGGCTTGTCTCATCACTGGTTTGTAGGAGCTTGTTCCACCCAAAAAGAATCAAGCAGACTTAACTGGCTTTGCTCAAAACTGGACAGTGGTGGTGTTTTCTGTGTTGGAAAGGCAGAAACGCCTACCTGCTCAGTTACAAGGTGAGCTGCTTCCGTGGGATCGTGACACTGGCTAACAAAGTCACAGATTTCTTGGCTGTTCACCATGAAGTTGATGCCGTCTGTGGTAAGGACCAGGAAGCTGTCGCTCGCATGGTGCAACTGAAATGACACGCCACACAAACAAAAGTATACTAAATGCCCAGCTTTGAGTAGTGATACAAACGTAAACATACCTATTTCCACCAAGTGAGAGCTGCAACAAAGTGTTGCAGTGTGGCGTGATCCTCTTCAGGGTTCCATCAGCCCCCTCTTTCCATGAACCTCAATTTTATTACCCTTCCCTCTAGTTTTATATTACCCCTCCCCCCCCCAAAAAAAGAACCCACACTTTGCATTCTGTGGCCAATCATGTTCAGTCTTCATAGGGCTATTTTTGGGATGGGGGCATCTAGTATATTTTTTATACAGTGGTACCTTGGGTTAAGAACTTAATTTGTTCTGGAGGTCCATTCTTAACCTGAAGTTGTTCTTAACCTGAGGTACCACTTTAGCTAATGGGGCCTCCTGCTGCCGCCACGCGATTTCTGTTCTCATCCTGAAGCAAAGTTTTTAACCCGGGGTACTATTTCTGGGTTAGCGGAGTCTGTAACCTGAAGTGCCTGTAACCCGAGGTACCACTATACTACTGCAAAAAATTGAGCTTCCTTCTCAGCGGCCCCAGTTATGTTACAATCCTGCTGGCCCTCACCTACCGAGTTAACCATTAGAGGGAGGGCAAATACTTTTAACCTAGGTAGCATTCCGATCTTTTCCTCTCTCTCTCTGGCTCACCCTCATTAACCCTATAAGGAAAAGTGAGTAATACTGGCCAGGAACAGAGGTCAGTAGTGGCTCTCCCACCTCCCTCTCAAAGCCAGCTGGGCCTCAAGGGAAGAAAAGATTCTGAGATCCATAGGCAAATACCCAAATATGCATCTCCCTGGCACTTGGCAACTCTGCAAAAGTGGCTTCATTGCCACACGCATTCTGCATGCTATCCAATGCACAAATGCTTTGTTGAAAAAAATAAATTAGGCAGGACCCCCTGCCCCCAGGTCCAAATACTGTATAGACCAGGCCATAGCAGGGTCTGCCAGGGTACCACAGTCAGAAAGAGCAGTGATAGTGGGAAACACTTCTAAGGAATGGTAGCAGTGCCAGCTATTTAGTGCAGTGCCATCTTTACAAGAAAATGAGGTCAGGGTGTAGAAAAGTAAGGTGTTCAGCCTCCTACCTGAACCCGTTTTGTCTCTGGTTCTGCTATGACACCGTATTTCTTAAGGTCCAAATCTCCTATGCTGCGGGTCATTGCAAGCCTGCCGTTTACGTGGGGCTGTCCCAGGCTGTTCCAGACTATGAAGCCACCGGTTTTCTTGATTCTTCGCATGCGCAAACACACAAAGTAGGAAAGGAGGAGAGGATGGAATGTTCACTATGGTCATACATATCCAAGCAATTAGCACGGCCGATTTATGCAAGCAACGCCAACCACAGCTTTGCTGTGAAAGAGCTTAGTGTATTTTTGGTCTTTGTGGATGCCACCCACAGTGGCTGGGGAAACCCAGCCAGATGGGCGGGATACAAATAAATAATAATAATAATAATAATAATAATAATTTATTATTATTATTATTAGCCCACAGCTGCTCGTTTTCATTCCTTAGCCGTCTTTGCAAAGGATACAAATTTTACACACACACACACCGCAAAAAAACAACGACAACTCCAGCCCAAGGTTTCTGGCGAAGTACCTTTCCTTCTCATCCTTTCTTTCCGGAGTGTGGTCGATGGTCAGTTTCATGGCTTTCCCCTTGCGACACAGAAGGGCGCGGCTGTCTCCAACACTGGCCACAACCAGCTCGATCCCATCGCGCAACAAGGCCACTGTCGCCGTGGTCCCGGCGTTCAGCAAGGTGGCTACAAAACGTCATGTAAGGAGAGGCAGTCAAGGCCTGAGCGCTACACACGAAGCAGCCACTCAGCTTAAAAAACTTTAACCACCCGTAAAGAGTCACTGCTGCATAGCTAAAGCTACAAAGGCAGGAAACAAGCAGAGTGGGGGCATGCACACAAAGCAGCAACGTTTTGACAACAAGACTCCATGCAATGGGGAGAAAATGTGGCGTGTTGGTGCTTGGGCTGGGTGAAGTCTGTGGCGAGTTCTCGTCTATTCTCGTACTAGTAAAACAGGTGCAGCTACAGAGCCTTAAAAGGGACGCGGGTGGCGCTGTGGGTTAAACCACAGAGCCTAGGGCTTCCCGATCAGAAGGTCGGCGGTTCAAATCCCCGCGACGGGGTGAGCTCCCGTTGCTCGGTCCCTGCTCCTGCCAACCTAGCAGTTCGAAAGCACCCCAGTGCAAGTAGATAAATAGGTACCACTCCAGTGGGAAGGTAAACGGTGTTTCCATGCGCTGCGCTGGTTCGCCGGCTCCCTTGTACACCGGCTCCCTTGGCCAATAAAGCGAGATGAGCGCCACAACCCCTGAGTTGTCCGCAACTGGACCTAATGGTCAGGGGTCCCTTTACCTTTACAGAGCCTTAAACAAATGCCCTTACACAGTAGCTTTCTGAAGTACTTTAATTAAACTGGCATGTGCTTTACAGGGGCTGAAGTTCTACGAGTAGTGAGAATGCCTTTTTCCTTACTCCCGGGTGATCAGTAGCAAAGCTGCATGGCGCTGGATCAGTTTCCTTTTTGGGTACAGATGCAGGAGAACTAAGCCAGTTGTGAAAGGTATGAGAAGCCTTTCAGGGAAGGGGATCAGGCCAGGTCAGCGTTCGAAATTCACCAGGTGCATTTTGCACCTGGCTATTTGCCACTATCCGTTCCGTTTTATCAGAATGAATTTCAGGAACCAAAAAGTCATACTGAAAAATAGGACTTTCAAGCCACCTGGTCCCAAAATGGCAGCCATGCACTCCACTGGTGCGTGTGACCCTGGTTTATGGACCCATATGGTGCCCAACTTATAGACCTGAATTCCTAACACAGGCGCCAGGTCCTGAGTTATGCCTATTTTTGTCCCTGAACTGAAATGCCAAGAGAATCTACGGCAATCTTTTAATAAGGGGGAGAGTTGAGTTACTGGTTCGTGTATTTTTGTTATTGTTTTTATCACATATTTAAAGTGTTTCTATATTGTATTTCTTTGTTGTGAACCACCCTGACATCTGCGGATGAAAGGGCGGCATGCATTATAAAAATATATATATATTAAAAAATAAAGATGAACTGAACACTTGAGGGGGGGGGAGACATCAAGCCTTGTTGTGAAGTGGAAGCACCACAGAATGGAGACGTTAGATAGGAAAACAAAAGGGCAGCAACAGAAGAGGAATCTAAACTAGGCAATGAATTAAAACAGGTATTCTTACTGCAAAGAGCTCGCTGACCAGCTGTTGAAAACTGCCTTTGTAAGGTTGCCCAACAATTTTTGATGGAATAATTTCTCCCCTTCCTCCCATCTCTTCTTGGATGTTTTGTAACATTAGGAAATGTAATTATTTTCTTGCATTCATATCCCACCTTTCCTCCAAAGAGTTCAAGGCGATATACGTGGCTTCTCTTCCTCCCCATTTTATCCCCACAAGAACCCTGTAGGGTAAGGTCAGGCTGAAAGTGAGTGACTGGCCTGAGGTCATGCAGGGAGCTTAATAGATGAGTGGGGATTTGAGCCCTGGGCAGAATCTAGACACATATAAAAATGCTTTTTAATTTAATTTAATTTTTGAAAAATAGATTGAATTTGCCATAAGCTCACCATCACTATGTAGTGTCAAATTTGTATAATGCAAATAAAATGCACTTAAAATGTGGCATTTGCAGCTGTATAGCCAAGTCCCTGGTCTCACGCCTTAAGTCCAACTCTCTAACCACAGAAAGCTCAGATGTGGTCATGACATTATAGCACAATCAGCCTGGTATTATTTGTGCTTTGGAAGTACAACTCGTGGACTTGGGTGTGCGTCTTACTTCTAGGTCCACCTGCATAACATTCCTGCACACTCCAAAGCAGGTGCTTAAATAAGGAAAGGGTGGGAAAGGAGAAGCAATACGCATGAAATGGAGAGGGGCAAACCACACTTTTTAGCATTGCTCGTAAGATACCTGTTTTAAGTAGCAATATGAATAAAGCACAGCAAGGCGTAAAAGGTTGAGCTACTTTTTGCCTTCTTTCCCAACTCCCCTCTAAATTTTAAAGGCCAGATCTGGAGGCCGCCTCTAGTTCCCCCACCTCCCTCGCCCCAATTCAATTCCTTGCTTTTCGAACTGCAGTGCCACTTCAGGAAGAGACTATTATGGGTGCTTCCACACGGAGGTTTAATATGACAAATGGGTCATCGAATTCAGGGGGGATGTTTGCAACAGGCCTTTTTTCTTTAACTTGTTGGATTTCCTTGGCAATGGCGCCAGGTGAATGCTGTGGGAAACCTCAGGAATCAGAGCACCCATCCCATAATGAAGCCGTCTGGAATCAGTCCAAGACATCAGATACAAATGTACAGTGGCAGGACATCTTGAATCAGTGGGTTTGTTTTTCCGCTCTTGGAAAGCACAAACTCCAGGGCAGTTTCGGACTTCATTTGGGATGGGAATTATCAGACGTTGTTATTTTATTTTATTTTTACGCCCATAAAATTAAGGAAAGGCAAGTTGCACATTTTGGGATGTGCATCTGTAACCAAACGTTACCTTAGCATCACTGCTCTAAAAGGCAACGCCTTCCCTGAAACCCCATAGTAAGAGGCTGGCGTGATCTTGCCACCCAAAACCAGAAAAGAGGCACAGCTTTGCTCCTCTTGCACAGTGTTAAAAGCCTGACGACATAGCTTTTTGGTATGAGCAATCTACAGCCCTTCTCCAAATACCACACTGAAATTTGTGTGTATGCACACACCCAATGTCTGAGGGTGTTGCAGCGAATCCCAGGGTCATAACTAAAAGCACTCAGGAGTGAGTGCACAGAAATTCCTAGATAGCCTCTGCAAAAGGAGTTAAAGTACCGTATTTTTCGCTCTATAAGATGCACCAGACCACAAGACGCACCTAGTTTTTGGAGGAGGAAAACAAGAAAAAAAAATCTGAATCTCAGAAGCCAGAACAGCAAGAGGGATCGCTGCACAGTGAAAGCAGCAATCCCTCTTGCTGTTCTGGCTTCTGGGATAGCTGTGCATTCGCTCCATAATACGCACACACATTTCCCCTTACTTTTTAGGAGGGAAAAAGTGAGTCTTATAGAGCAAAAAATACGGTAATTGACCTCTTATCCTGTTGGATAGGTAGATCCTAAAAGCCTGAGCTACTCAGCACTAAGAAATAACACAGCCCTCAGTTTAACATTCTCTTCCACTTCCTAAATGAATAGTAAAACTTTGTGGGAAGCCCTATGCTTTTTTGTTCCTAAGCTTTGCTTCCAGGAGTACCATGCCCAGTTGTGGGTACCACATTTTAAGGCAGACATTGATGAACTGTCCAGAGGACAATGATCAAAACAATGAGAGGACTAAGCTGTGTACACACAATACCTTCAAAGCATATTTGTTCCCTCAAAGAATTCTGGGCACTGTGGTTTGTCAAAAGTTGCAGGGAACTAACTTTGCACGTGGAAAACTACAGTACCCAGAATACTTTGAGGGAAAGAACGTGTTTTGAATGTGCTTTAAAAGTATAATGTTTATAATATGGGAGGGACCATTAGGATCAGATGATGCCAGACCACAACTCCCATCATCCCTTATCCATTAGCCATGTTTCCTGGGATGAATGAGAATTGGAGTCCGACATCACTGACGGCCACAGGTTGCACACCTCTGCCTAAATGCCACAAGCTGAACAATACATTCATATCAACTGAAGTTTGTACAGGAGTCCTTTCCAAGCTCCATTGGAACGATGGGAGAATGCAAAAAGAAAAAAAATGCAAATAGGTGGATTTGTTCCGCAAGCGGTATTGCAGTTCCAAAATCAAGGAATCACACTATTCATAGAGTCACTAGCAGTCTGCCACCATTTATTCCAAAGGTATCTAGCAGCATAAAAACACATTGGCTCAGAACACAAGTTAATTAACTTATTTTAAAACAAAAGAAAAATTTGTTTGCTTCCTAGACAGCTACAGAAATTATATTACTACAGAAATATTATCATCTAAAATCTTTCAAGAGGTATCTTAACACTCACTGGGCACCTTTTAGAGCATGTCGTCACAACTAATGTGACAAAGTGGTTGTGGGAACCTTCCGTTGGTCCCGGTTAGGAACCCGCCAGACTCCTTCACCTGGGACCACATTAAGCAGATCTTTCTTTCCACTGAAGCCCAGCATAGAGTCCCGGGCCTCCAATTCTAGAGCTGTTGGTCAGGTACAGTGTCTGCCATAAATAACATGTACACAGAGGCAAATAGGAAATTCACCCAGGAATTTTGCTCAAAGTAAAGAGAGGAAACCTGCAACACTTGGGATGATCAGAGCTGCAAAAGAGAGCGAAGCATTCCCTCTTAACTCAAGGGCTCTGCTTAGAAATGTTATGGGGGTATATCATTGCACCCAATTTTATTACGCATCCGTCTCCGATAGCAGCCATGGCTTAGTTACTAAGCCAATCCATCTGAACACCTCCTGCTGTTCAAACACTCGGCGAGGGATTATGATGTTTGGAATTGCACAACTCTAAAAAGGCATTTAAAAGGAAAATTTTATAAAGTCCCCAAAGGAGCCTGGCCAAATAAGCGGTTTTATTAGTTGCACTGTGCACATCTGACCTGGGCAAATATATTCAATCACCAGGGAGGGGGGGGAATACTAGGGTGGGTTTGTTTTTCAGCTTCTAGTTTTTAACTGAGTAAAACCCACTTACGCATTTGCCTAGCTGTTATTTGTCCAAAAGTCCCAACCATTTGCATTAGGCAAAGATGTATACTTTAAAGGGCACTGCGGCTGTTGTGCTCCAACCAATTTTAACATTAAAAGACCACCATCTCCAGTAGCCTATAAGTACAATTCCCTGGAAATTTAGTTGCACAGCCACACTAAGATGGATAGGACACATGCAAGGCATAATTCCTGTTCACTTCAGAGCAATGGCCTGGTAGATAAATGTAGCAAATGCATCCAAGTTTGGTGTCACAAATCTGAACATAAAAACAGGCATGTTTCTGCAGCTCTTTCACTTCTTCAGTGTTGCAGGTTAACATATTAAAGAATTTAAAAATCATGGTTTTGATTGGCAACTTCTTAAGACGAGGAAACAAAAATTACACCACACCTTTTTTTTAAATTATTACTAACTATACTGTCATTACTAAATCAACATTGTAAAACAAGACTCAGACTACCCAAATAGCGCATTAACTACAAGTCTGCTTGTAATAAAGCATCTGTAAATTGACGGCCCAGGAACATATTTTAAACTTCTGATTGTGTGGGGCAGGTAGGCATAGTTTGAACAAAACTGCTTGCGAGGTGTAATTAGGCCCTGTGGGCCAGAGGTTCGCCATCACTGATGTATAGGCAGCAGTAAAACTGCTAGTACATTTGCAAAGCTAAGCAGGGTCCGGTATGGTTTCAAACTGGATGAGAGACCACGTGTTGAGATTCCTGCATTGCAAGGGCTCAGTATCCCTTCCAACTCTACAATTCTATGATCATAGCCATGCAGCCCAATCCCAAGCATACTTTCTCATAAGTAAGTCACATTGGGTTCAAAGGGCTCAGTCTCAACAGAATATTGGCAGAATTGTAGGCTAGATCTGTAGAAGTGTCCTTGCTGGCTATGCAATATGTCCGCCATCCAAGAAGGATACTAAGCTAAACAAATGCTTCCATTAAGATTGCTTATAGTGATATACATGAGACAAAAATTGCTGTCATTTAATATATTTTTGCATCAAGAAGTATCTATTTAATTTGGTGAGCAATAATAATTAATCCATGGAAAACTAAACAATACATTAGCAATAGAACGAGATTAGGCGTTGGGCTGGCAGGCATGTTATATTTTATGAGAAAGCAGGATGCAAAGAGCCACCAAGGATGAACTTATGAAGCTGTATTGGAACATCAGACCTAAGGTTAATCTTAATATTTTCTTATAAGCCAGCAGTCTCTCTCCAGGGTGTCAGACAGGAGTCTTCCCCATCCTTACGGGAAAAGCCGGGGTCTGCTACATGTAAAAATGTGTTCTGCCATCAAGCTAGATGTTGTGCTTGGGACTGTTATCAAAAGATGATAGAAAAGTGCATTGGCATGTGTGCTTCTTTTTATCTTAGAACCAAGCAAGTTATCTACAGCCTGAGCCATAACATGAGGCCAACAACATTGCAGGCCTGTCTCCACTGAATTTAAAAACCTGAGTAATTTGCATAGCACCTTGCATTTAACACAGAATTGGCACCCACTATCCAACCACTATTATGTGAAGGTACTGGAGATCAATGGCCCTTGCTTTTAAGTAAGACTATAGCTTAGCCTTAAATTGCTTAGTCCATGCCAATGACGTTAGCCAACATTACCTCTGTTAAGTGGAGGTCGGTGCATCAACACAGAGATTTTTTATCCAGTGGCAACGAAAGGAAAGACTTTTTTGTTCATCACAACCTTCTAGATCCCAATCATTTTAGCTGAACAGCTCAACATGCCTTTTCAAAACTTAAGTCCCGCTGAGTTACACAGAAACATGTGCACAGTCTTGTGGTGTAAAATCAGCTGTAGACAAATCTGCTTGAAGGTAACATTTCAAATTATTTTATTTTAACATTATTTTAAGCAGCACAGGCTTATGAAGCCATGATAACCTTGTAAAAACAGGCAAGTCCTTCTATATTTTACTTGGCATTCTCTCTCTACAACTGCTAGCCTCAACTTTCAATAGAAAAAACAGTGGTTTCCACATGAATTTCTTTTTGTCCTGTCTTTCTTTTACAGCTGAACGGAAACAAGCTTCTTACTTACCATCCGCGGACAACTGAGCATGCCTGGCGTACGCTTTGTCTATTTCTAAAAACGCTTTCATCAATACCAACTCCATGTTCTGCTCCTCAGTGAGAAAGCCTCTGGAAAAAACAAGGGAGAATCTTAAAATTCTCCCCAAGGAAGGAAGTGCAAAAGCTCCAATCCAAGAAACCCTCTAACATCAGCTACTGAGATACAAGTGGCGGTAGTTGCAAAAGCACCAATATCATCCCACTGGCCTTCTCATGGGTAGGCAATTGGTGTCGTCATATACAGCTGGAGGGAATCTTGTAGACCAGCCTTCACCAATCAGCTGCCCTTCAGACGTTTGGGACAGCTTCCTTCAGCAGAGCTGGAAGGCCTATGGGGCAGGTTCCAGGTTCAATCCCTCCCACGTAGGGCTGGGAGAGACAGGTATACCTGAAACCCTGGAAGGCCACTGCTAGCCAGTGGAATGATGCAGAGCTACACAGACCAATATATAAGGCAGCTTCCTCTGTTTATATGAGGACAGCAGATTGGCGAACGCTGTCATAGGCCATCTAGCCTATGACTTCGTTTGCTTTTATGTTGTGTGTATTTTTGTGTTTTTATGCTGTTAACTGCCCTGTGATCCTTGGATGAAGTATATGTTTAATCAATATATATAAATAAATAGCTCTACTGTCCACTCACTGGAGGAAATCCAAGCTAGACCACCCCAGTAGTCCAGCCTTTGTCTGAAGACCTCCTACAAGGTTTTAACCCAGCAGTTCTCAACCTGTGGGTCCCCAGATGTTGTTGGACTACAACTCCCATCATCCCTGAGCTCTGGCCTTGCTAGCTAGGGGTGATGGGAGTTGTAGTCCAACAACAACTGGGGACCATCAGGTTGAGAACCACTATTTTAACCTTTAAAGCCCTATATGGCCCAGGACCCTCGTACTTACGGGACTACCTTTCCTGGTATGCCCCACGGAGGACCTTATGGTCCTCAAATAAATATATTGGCGGGGCCTCAAGGAGGTTAAACTGGCCTCAACAAGGGCCAAGGCCTTTTCGGCTTTGGCCCCAGCCTGGTGGAACACTCTATTGCAGGAGACCAGGGCCCCGTGGGACTTGACATCCTTCCGCAGGGCCTGCAAGACGGAGCTGTTCCGCCTGGCCTTCGGTCTGGGCCCAGTTTGACCCCCCCCCCATCTATGGGACCCTGTAAGTTACCTTTTATCGGCTCATGTGGGACCAACATGGATAGCTGGCCCTGATGAAGAAGAGAAGAAGAGTTTGGATTTGATATCCTGCTTTATCACTCCCCTTCAGGAGTCTCAAAGCGGCTAACATTCGCATTTCCCTTCCTCCCCCACAACAAACACCTTGTGAGGTGAGTGGGGCTGCGAGACTTCAGAGAAGTGTGACTAGCCCAAGGTCACCCAGCAGCTGCATGTGGAGGAGCGGGGAAGCGAACCCGGTTCCCCAGATTACGAGACTACCGCTCTTAACCACTGCACCACACTGGCTCCCTGATGAATACTTGAGGTTCCCGACCCCTATGGTTGTAATTCATTGGCAGTCATTTAATTTTATCCTGATTCTAATTTTTAAGCTGTATTTTAATCAATTGTTTGATTTTGTTTTAATGCATTTGATATTTGATATTAGCCACCCTGAGCCCGGTCTTGGCCGGGGAGCGCGGGGTATAATTTTTTTTTTACTTACTTACTACAAGCACACATACACCCTCAAGCCCAGATAACCGATCCCACCACTGAACTGCTCTGAACCACTGTTTGAAATTCCCCAGGCCACCTGGTGCCTTTTGCTACTGGTGCGGGTCCAACTACAACTACGTGGAGATCTCTCGGCACCAGGTTGGTGGCTGACATCTCCATCGAGCCAGCTGACTCATGTGAATCATGGACCCCTTTGCTGGGCATCTTAGTCCTCAATTATCCCATCAAGGAAAGTAAGTGCAGCGCTGGGTACAGGTATATTTGACTGTGCTGCAGCCATTCCACAGGCCACCCAAACGGAACTCAGACCAGAGTTTGAGAACCACTGCCTTAGTGCATAGTTAATTCCATTTCCACTGTGTGTGTTTATCCTTCTTGCATAGTGGGACAAGTGAAGTGTTGTAAGAGCAGGCTACAGCCAAGCAATGTAGCTGAGATCATAGAATCAGATTTGGAAGGAACCCTGAACATCATCTCATCCAACCTGCCGGGCGAAGACATTCTGTTGTGGAGACTATAACGGTGGTTCATTAATTATTATTATTATAAATTGAATTTATATACCACTCTATACCTGGGGGGTCTCAGGGCGGTTCACAGAATAAAATCAAGATATAAAACCACAAAATACATAATCAAAAGAAAAACAACCCAATAACAACCCCCCCCCCAAAAAGGCCATATTTTAAAAGGGCATAGGATGTAAACCAGATCAACCAAAGGCCTGGTTAAAATGGAACATTTTTGCCTGGCGCCTAAAGGTGTATAATGAAGGCGCCAGGCGAACTTCCCTGGGGAGAGCATTCCACAGACGGGGAGCCACTGCAGAGAAGGCCCCGTTCTTGGTTTAAGGTGCTATTGGGTGCCCAGCTTATACACATCAAGAGGTGTCTCCTACTCAACTGTGCAATATCCTCCACCCCACTATAATTTTAAAAAAAAAAAACCCCAAGGAGAATTCATGTACTCACTGGATGAATTCCTGCATGTGCTTATGGCAGAAGTCTGCTACCGCCACCCCACCGTGCCCATCGTAAACGGCAAAATACAGGACCTCATCGGTCAGCTGGGCGTAATCAAAGCGGTCTTCGTTTTCCTTCCGCTTCCCAATGTGGCTGGCGCAGCCCACCTTGGACAGGCTGACCTTGGGGATGGGCTTCCCATATTTTATGCTTGGCGGGAGGAGGATGGGCTCATCGATGCGGTTGTCCCAGATCCCGAAGGAGTCCCACGTGGCTGGGCGGCCGCTGCCGTCCAAGTCAAAGCGAGATGTTCGGCGTACGCTGGTGGAGCTAGGGCAGATAGCTGCCGCCCGCTTGTCGTCCTGCAACAGGCGCGATGTCAGCAGCGCTCTCCTCCTCACCTGGTGGCCTCCGTTTCTCACCAGATTAATTAGAGCAGTGGACATAACTTGGGATCCGCGGGTGTTGGGACGGAGAAGAGAACCGTGGGAAGTGGGTCTCGGAATATCCCCAAAATAAAGAGATCTGGTCTAGGGAGGGGAAACAAAAAAGAAAGTTTGTGTTGTCGTTTTCTACGGAGTTAGGACATATTAGCAGCCGGGGGAAAGTGCATTGCCTGGGGGTCATTAGTCCGATCCCAATCTCAACACACAGCCCCCTATCCAACTTGAAACAGCACTGGACTCTACTTAGCTTTGCAAATGTGCTAGGAGTTTTCTTGCTGGACTAGGTCGGTCCCGTGACTCAGGAACCCAGTTTTAGGACTCCTGCGTGCCAGACATGTCTTTCCATTCTTTTCAATCAAAGCTGAATGAAAGGAAAGGGAACTCATTTCCGTGTACCCTATCAAATGTCAACTCCCAACTGATGAAATGCATGTTTGCTCTTGTGAGTTTTGATAGTCAAATGCACAACAGGCATGAGCCAGTCACAGCTGAGCACTTTTCATTCACATTGATGTTTAACTCGCATTCACCAAAAAGAAATCAGACTGCAAATGCCCAGAATTTGCGCTAAATTTGCAGCGTACAGCTTCCAGATCATGTGGCCAGCATGACTAAGCTGCTTCTGGCGAACCAGAGCAGCACACGGAAACGCCATTTACCTTCCCACCAGAGCAGTACCTATTTATCTACTTGCACTTTGATGTGCTTTCAAACTGCTAGGTTGGCAGGAGCAGGGACTGAGCAACGGGAGCTCACCCCGTGTTGGGGATTCGAACCGCTGACCTTCTGATCGGCAAGTCCTAGGCTCTGTGGTTTAACCCACGGCGCCACCCGCGTCTGCTGCTTAGGAGCAAGCAAAAGGAAGGGATGACACAAGGAACAGGAATCAGTAGCAGAGGGGAAATAAGTCAAACAACCATACAGCTGCAAAAAGTGAATATTACTTGGGGGGGCAGGGAGGTTTTACTGAGTCCCAGAAGCCCACCAATGTGATCAGAGCCAATACAAAAAAATCACAATTATACCTTTAAGTGTTCTGACCTATTTCAAGAGGAAGCTGATCCTACCACTGGGGATTTTGGCTCGTTAGTGGTGGTGGAATTTTCCACCTACTGCTCAGAAGAAGGTTTCAGCAAAGGTGTGTAAACAGCCAGCAGTGCCTGAAGGGTTAAAACAGGTTCAGCGGAAGTTTTTTTCCCACACAAGCTGAGGTGGGAAGATTATAGAGGAATGACCTTGCTTCAGAGTGCAGCCAAAAGCTACAAGGCATTGCTTATGTAAATTCTTTGAAACCAGGAAGGTTTCTACAGTGCAGAAATTTGGATCACTCCCTCTAAGCTTCAAAAAACCTCAGTGACTAGGAGCAGACTTTTCTCAATCGTGGGCCCCAAATGTTGGGAGGACTACAACTCCCATCACCCCTGACTGCCGGTCCTGCTAGGTAGGGATGATAATAATAATAATAATAATAATAATAATAATAATAATAATAATAATAATAATTTATTGTTTACTGTACCCTGCCCATCTGGCTGGGCTTCCCCAGCCACTCTGGGCGGCTTCCAACCAAGATTAAAAACACACTATGACTAAAACATCAAACATTAAAAACTTTCCTAAACAGAGCTGCCTTCAGATGTCTTCTAAACATCAGACAGTTGTTTATCTCTTTGACATCTGATGGGAGGGCATTCCAAAGGGCAGGTGCCACTACCAAGAAGGCCCTCTCCCTGGTTTCCTGTAACCTCTCTTCTCGCATTGAGGGAACCGCCAGAAGGCCCTCAGAGCTGGAAACGCTCCTTCAGGTATACTGGGCCGAGGCTGTTTAGGGCTTTAAAGGTCAGCACCAACACTTTGAACTGTGCTCGGAAACGTACTGGGAGCCAATGTAGATCTTTCAAGACCAGTGTTATGTGGTCTCAGCGGCCACTCCCAGTCACTATGATGGGATGATGGGAGTTGTAGTCCAACAACATCTGGGGGACTCAAGGCTGAGAAAAGGCTGGACTACAGGGTATATAAATGTGTGGATAACTGCTGTAAGAAAAACTGCACTCCTGGGAAGGGGGGGGGTGCAAAATAACTTCCCTTGGAGGTCCCTTGCCCCATCACCTGTTTAAAGACATAGCTTTCCACATAATCTGCATAGTTACCCGATACAGAAAGGCTACAAAGGCTTTCGGACTCTCTCTCAATAATTTGAATCCTGCAAGCCATTTACAGCTTTAAGCCCCAGGTTAAGAACGTACTCACATGTAAAGCTGAGCAACTCATGCACTTCTAAGGATTTACCTGGCTGCCACTGCTGCAGGATCTTGATTCAAGACCAGCCAGGTAATAGGATGCCTTTCACAGGGTTTATGGTCTGGCAAGTCACAATTGCCTATGTGATGCTTGCATGGGTGTATGTGTTCAAAGACAAACTTGTACAAAGCAGTCACTAACACATCTGATGCTGGTTCGTGGGCACTTTATTTTCTCAGCCCTGCAATGGAACAAGCAGGATTGGTGCATTCCATGCCAACTGGCAACAAGAGATTACAATCCGCTTAAGAAGGCAGGAGGAATTTGATTCAGTTTGCATTTAAAGGCAAATCTACCTTATTGACACTTTCTGAAATATGCCGACTGAAACACAGAATGTCCTGGGTTCAAATTCCCATTCCAGCTCCCTCAGTGACTTTTGATTGGTTCCTCTCTTGCAACCTAACCTACCTTCCAGTTGTTGGCAAGGATCAAATGGGGCAGGGTGGAGAGAAGAGACCTTTGAGCAGGCTTCCTCAAACTCGGCCCTCCAGATGTTTTGTGACTACAATTCCCATCATCCCTGACCACTGGGTCCTGCTAGCTAGGGATCGTGGGAGTTGTAGGCCAAAAACATCTGGAGGGCTGAGTTTGAGGAAGCCTACCTTTGAGCCCATGGACATAAACTTTAATTTGTTTAGATTCTTACACAAGCCGCCTTTGGGGATTAACCAAGGTGACTCGCGGGATATATAAACACAAAACTCACCCACAGGGCAATTTGCAAGCCATAAAAGTGCAATTTGAAAAAACCACACTAAGACATTTAAGAAGGTTACAGCAGCAATAAAACATTAAATCAGCACGGGAAAGTATGCAGCAAATGCAGCAAAACAAAGAATTTTAAAAGTAGCAGTTAAATACCAAACAACTAAAATAAATACCAACTAAAAACAATGGGGGGGGGGAGAAGCAGGGAATCCTCAAGGTCTTATTAAATGGAAAAAAAGATCAGAGCCACACCTAGCTATCTAGGCAAAGAGTTTGAAAAGCATGGAGCCACCATAGGAAAAAGACCTCCCTGTCTAATACTACTTTCAAGCAGGGTCTCAAAGGTCAATCCAGAACACTTTGGAATGGCAATGGACAAAGGGAGAAATCCACTTTCCCGCCCACAGCAAATTACTGCTTTGAGTGCTCAGATCCCCTACACAAGGTCTCAAAGAGATTCAGAGCTCGTTCCAGATTTTGGTGGCCCCTTAAATAAAATGCAAAGGGGGTGTGCGGCAGCCAACACATTCCCTGAAAGGGCTGGCTTCACTACTATCATCACTCCCAGGCTATTTATCTGCCCTCTTCCTTTGAGCAGGGTCCACCAAGCTGCCCAGGGCTTGGATTATGGAAGCAACTTCTCCTTCGCACTACTGACAGATTTAGGAGAAAGCAGGTCAATAGGCTACAAGGAGGAGCAACACCAGAGGTATCTGGGGAGAGATATTGGAGAGGGGGTCCTAACTGAGGCGGGCACAACTCCTGACGTCAGCGCAGGGGTGTGTCTGTTTCCACGAATAGCAAAAAGAATCAGTCTCGCAAGAAACCCCCGAGGGTCATCGAGGCCAATGCAGGCATCTCAACACGCGCTCCCCCATTCAATTTGAACGCATCCCCTGGACCATTGGTAGTTTTGCAAATGCGCTAGCAATTATTATTATTATTATTTTGCTGCACCACTAGGAGGGCGCCATGGGCGTATCGGTTGCGTCACGCAAGTTGGAAAATTTTCTCTTCCACCAGAGCGAAGACACCGCCTCCTTGCGTGTAAAGAGAGAAGGCGAGAGAGAAAGAAAGCCGAGCCACGCCTCTCCTCCCGTCCCCCCGCGGGATGAACAGCAGGCGTTCTTCCAGCGGCTTCAGCTGCGTTCCAAATTTGAACCCGCGTTCCAAATTGGAATTCCCCGGGCTCGCGTTCTAGAACCCGGCGGTTTCCAACCTTCTCCGCCGCTGTTGCGCAGCTCCGTCTGCACCAGCCCAGCCCGCCTTCCTGTTCGAGTTCCTGGCAAGCAAGCGCCATTTGCACCGCAGCCAGCCGAGAGCGCTGGAGGAAGCTGCTGCCGCCAACGGCTTCCTTCCATGCGATTCTTCTAGAAACAGGCACCCTCGTGTGCACCAAACATCGCCTTAAGGAGAAACGCGACTGTGAAGTCGAGACCGGGAGGGAAGGGTCGCCGCGAGTTCCACCTCGTGCGATTCTACTGCAGGCGGAGCGGGGGTGGGGGATACTTGGTTTTTTTTATAAAAAAAAACCGTTGCAAAATAAATGGGGGGGGGGAGAACCACCCACATATGTTTCCCCTGGAGAGAAGCCAGCAAGAAACATGATCTCGTTTTCTTGCTTTAAGGCAAGCGCAACGGAGCGGCCTGCGGGTTTAAAGGCGCAACAAACGAACTGGGAATGATGTGTCTTTAAAAAACAATAATCAGGAAGGAGGAATGCAAGGTGAA
This sequence comes from Podarcis vaucheri, assembly GCF_965113315.1. Taxonomy (NCBI): domain Eukaryota; kingdom Metazoa; phylum Chordata; class Lepidosauria; order Squamata; family Lacertidae; genus Podarcis; species Podarcis vaucheri. The sequence goes on from NC_138767.1 coordinate 16,676,872, forward strand.
GGGCTGGATCACATGTCTCTAATGGCAAGCTACCCTCTACAGTTAAGAACTTAAACTAGTGGCCAGGTGAGGGGGCGGCGGCGGAATGAGCAGATAAAATTTATGGGGATCTATAAACAGTTATTACTCGTGACAACTAAAATGGAACGTCCAGGTTCAAAGGCAATTTATCTCTGCGTATCAGCTGCCATGGAAACCAGCAGCCGGAGTAGCTGAATCATAGTGGCTAAAGAGGTACCCGGTTCAAATTTCGTCCCAGCCATGTATTCACGGCGTGAATTTAAGCAAAGGCACTCCCTCGACCTCAGCTCTCTATGGGTAATAATAATGCTGACTTGCCTCACAGGGTTGTTGTGGAAACTGCATGGGGGGCTGGACAAGATGACCCTGGGGTGTCCCTTACAGCTCTGTGATTCAAAAGGTCCCTGAACATTTGAAAATGCTATGTAATTAAAAATTGTCTTTTTTTGCAACTGAAGGATACAGAATATTAGTCTTGGATCGGCCCTCAGTCAGATCCTGACAGGGTCGTCCTAGGTACTTTAAAACTGGAGCATCGAGGTTTCTATGGAAGCCGCCCAGAGTGGCTGAGGTATAAATAATAAATTATTATTATTTGGGCGGCAGCATCTGTAGCCGTCGAGCGATAAAGTCCTAAGCACATTTGCTTGTGATATACTGCGTTCAGCCAGGCTCTTTTCCACAAGCAAGTACTGTATTCAAATTCGGCCTGCAAGCGCTTCGCTGCAGCCTCTCTCCCTACCCCATCGACTCCAGGGTGAGTAATCTGAATACATGCAATTTGGGACAACCCTGGAGAAAATGGGTCGAGGCTTGCAAGCCAAACCTGTCAACCGTGCGCGCAACAAAACCCAGAAATTAAGGGAAGTGGGGAAACCCATCCTCTTCCTTAAGCAGGGCATGTCCACATCAAAAACTGAGCACCAAGAGGACGCCTCGGCGGAAAGCCCGGGAAAGATGCATCGCAAAAGGGGACGAAGAGCGGCTTGGAAACGTTCCTTCTGCGCGCCAACGCGAGGAGGAGGCGGCGGCTGCAGAGGAGAATTGCAACCTTCCAGCCGCCTCCCATAGCTTCCTGTGAAGCGCAAGCAATGCAAGAAAGAT